>NW_011888882.1:6440685-6446637 GCF_000151845.1 Pteropus vampyrus
CAAATGAGACAGTGCTCACATGGCTGGAGACAGCTGCTTACCCTCAAAGAAGTCTGAATGGAATGAGGGAGGCATGACTTTCAAAGCAGCACAAGCAAGGACATGTCTGGTGATTCCCACACAGTGTTTACAAAGGTTCTGATGGTTGTTCTGCATTTGAAAGTTCTGTCTCAAACGCCCCCTTCCCAAGAAAAACAAAACAAACAAACAAACAAACAAACAAACGACCATTTCTAAAAGTAGAGAGGCTTAGACAGACAGTTATTCAATGGACACAAGTGATGGGAATGCAGATAAAGGTTATTCTTTTTGGACCGTGACCATGGCAAAAATATTGCCAGTCTTAAAATTGAGGCCGGTAGATATTTGCAAAAGAAATGGGAGAAATCCCTTCATGTTCTTTCAAAAAAATAAACCCAAATGTATTTTGCTGAGATGCTACATACAGCAACGCGGACGTCAGAGGCACCTCCTGAGGCAGCTCTGCTTTGGCAAGGCTGCTATCCACCGTGCTCATTCCTTTGTTACTCAGCCCATCTGTCTGCACATTTGGTTTGAACCAAATGCAGTTTACACCATAAAGCATATAATCCGTGCATATTTCTTAAATGAGATTTGTTGTTTAATTGAATTTTGGTTCACATTTTTAATAGATATCTTACCTAATGCTAAAGTTTAGCATTCAAACTGCATTAAGCCAACTAACATGTTATGTTTTCGTCTCAGTTTTTGCGTATGGGAACTGGAGTTATTAGTTGTACTGTGGATCTTGGACAAATTAATCTCACAGACACAAGCCAAAGACGTTTCCCTTATTCTCCCTGAGGGAGTCCTTCGTTGGAGCTGGGAGAAGTGTATTCCTGTTTTCTGAGACTGTTGATGAACCAGAGACCCCTGGCTTATCCCATGACCGTCCTGTACAGACAGGCCCAAATCACTGAAGGGCTGTGTGCAAAGAGGGATGGTGCAAATCTGACCACGTTTTATTTTAAATGAACAAACCTCCCTCAAATTTATCTGTTGCAAACTTAGAAAGTTTAGATATGGGTACTGAACTTTCTCAAAGCAGGACATCTGCAGGAATATTTGGTGATTATTTTAACAATAAAATTGGGTGATTGTTTCACAAACAAATCAACAACTCATGGCTGACCTGGCCAACTGACATTAATGAGTTCTCCCTTTGACAGACAGCTCAAAGGGTCCCGCAGAAGGCCCTGTGCACACCTCTCCCAAGTTGCCCACTCTGACAAGGGCCCGAAGCCTCATCATTTTGACAGCTATCAACATATTATCAATGCTATAGGTGTGCTTGGTCTCAGGACAACTTGTTTTGACACAAGTCTGGCAGAGAAAATTCATGGAAGAGTCTAGGGCGTCATCCCATTTTCTCTAGCTAAGAAAGCATGCCTCAGCCTCTGGTGCAAAAGGCAAAAGGCATTTGGTTGTCACCACTTACTGGAGAGACACACCAATTGGCCTAGCTTGCCAGTTTGGTTCCTGCTTTGTAAGTGAGATTCACTTTCAGCCACGCACCTATAGAGAGAGACTGACCCTGTGTGGCTGATTTGATTAATCACTTAAAAAAATCTCTTGAGGTTTTGTAGAAAACACTCTGCTTTCAATGTTGGAGAAAAAATGTTGCAAGGAACCACCTTAATAATTTATACCCTAGGTTCCCAAGCCTGCTGTTCATTTGAATCACTTGTGGAACCTCTTAAAAATAGGTTCTTGGGCTCCATCCCAGACCTGAATGGAACCTCCCAGGGTGGGGCCTGAGAACCTGTATTTTTAAAACTCCCCAGGTAATCTTGATGATAAGCCAAGTTTAGGAGCCACTGATCTAAATCAAGAAAGAATTAGCAATTTCACCATCTTACTACCTACTGTTTTTATAATATCGCCTTTTAAAAATAACCTAAATCCATGTTTCTTGTAAATAATTCTCACGACACAGATGCATAGAAAATAAAAGTGAAAAACTCATGCCCGACCTCTTATTATCAGCTGACTTGATATAGACCAATTTTAAAAAGACCTGTTCTTACATGCTGAAGTCAGACTTTACCTTGACAAGAGATGAATATGCATAACGTCAAAAACTGGGAAAATTTTTTGCTTTTGTCATTCTTTCATATAATTTCTTTTCCTTTCTTTTCCCCTTTAATAGGAAACAACAGCAGATGGAGGAGGAAATATTCTGCTTCTCCCAGAAGCCATCAGCCCTGTTGCTTACCTGTTTCTGAGCACTACTTCCCCCTTGGTAGACTAGGGAAACAGCTGCCCACAGTTTCCTGCACAGCTCCTCACCTGGTTGATAAGATCGCTTAAAGAGGTGCGTGTCTTTCTTTTTTTTTTTTTTTTTTAAGATTTTTGTTTCTATGTTCCGTGAAAATAGAGTTAGCCATAAACATGATTTAATTGAAAAATAAAATCTCTGCTGATTCTAAATGTAGTCCTCAGGCTTTTGAGACAGAGGCAACTTGTTTAATCTCTCAGAACAAAGCCGCCTTCCGACAGTTTAATTACTTGGTGATAGCTGTGTGTAGTAAGAGATGATGTTTGAAGCCTCCAGAGTCTATGTCTACAACCCAGGTTAGTCTTGCAGAAATGTTTCCTGGAGCTGAAACAGATACAGTTATAGAAAGGGATCATTCTATTTAAAACATTGCTGGATAGATGATGCATGTTCCAAAGGTCAGTTCAACACCACAACTGTCCAAAATAATCTCAGTAGCAAAGGTTTTAGCCACTGCAGATTAATATACTCACATAAAAACATGGTGTGGAATTTCTGGAAATTACTTTTATTTCTAGGAAAGGAGGAAAAACAAATCGTATTCAACTGGCCACCTAGGCCAAGAGGAACGTGAACCTAAGATGCCGTGCTGGTCCAAAGTAATTTAAACTCCATCGCTTCTGTTTTACTATTGTGCATGGCAACTCACCAACGTGAAAGATGTGGGGAAAAATTCTTATCATTTCCTCCTTCAAACTGGGAAGAAAGTAAATATTTATATAAGAAGTACAAGAGTACTTATAGAAGTACTAGAGAAAAAAATATTTTGTAATACTTTACAGATTCCAAAACATTTCACATACTCAAAATTCATTCTTTCGACACTTATCATGAGCGTACTATGTCAAGTATCATCTCAGGTTTATCAAGACAGGGCTTGTGTCCTTTCAAAACTCCTAGTCGTGGGTGAGGCAGCTACACAGATGATAGCCATTTGGAGATCACAAAAGAAATATTTACAAAGACCTATGGGAGCTTTGGGTTAGTGATTTTAGGAAGTAGTTGGGACACCTAACTACTTCCTTGTAGCCTGAACAATTTCCCTGCTCTCCTAAAATAGTTTGGTTTTGAGGAAAGTATAAATTATGTATCTGTTTCTCTTACTAAAAAAAAAAAGTCAAAGATGGTTCAAAATGGTAAAATTTCATTCTTTAATACAACAAAAAGACAGTAGAGAGTCAAAGTATGATTTTAATAAAGTTAACGACATGTTCTTATACAAATAAAAAATTAACACGTTTATAAATTATTTTGTCTCATTAATGAGGGATCCAATAAAATGGTAAACTAGGTGTTTACAGCATTAAAAAGAAGGTTGGAATAAGATTACTAGGTTAGATACACACTTGGCTAACAGCCTACAGGTTAGTAAAACCATGACTTTTGAGGATATCTTGTCCACCAGAGAGAAATCTATGAATTATTTTGTAACTTTATAGTGTCTGAGTTCTAATCAAATGGTAAATAGCAAGTTTAAACACAGACACATTCTCAAGAATGAAACCCTGCCTGTTAAACAATGCCCCAGCATGACTTTGTCAGGACATGTAGCCTCTTACCCCACACCTTATTTCTAAATTTTGGATAATTTTTCTTAATAATAGTGAAGTGGTTAAGGTCACAGACATACTGCCTGGGTTCTTAGCTCTGGGTGTACTAGCTGGGTGTACTAATTATGTTAAAGTCTTTAAAATTATGCACTGATGAGGGAAGAAGTGACTAGTCTTGGAAGGCTTCACAGAGAAGGGGACATGAGAGGTGCATCTTGAAATATAAATTGGCTCTTGAAGATGAGAAGTGACAAGAGAAATTTCATCAAAGAGCCCGTTAGGCCCTTCTCACTAAGGGCCTACTCATGTTCAATTTTATTTTGGACTTTTTGGGTCTCACTTTTAATAAGTTTAGTTATGAGGTTCCCCGGCCAATTGCATGCAAGTATGTAATTGCAAAAGGTAGGTAATCATACCTAAAATCAGAGGTAACCATTAGAAAGGGAAGAGAGAAATCTAAAAAAGAAGACACAGACATTTAAAGAACCTCATCAATAGACTCATGTTCCTAGTATGAACAAAAAGCCTCTAGAGCAGTAATTAATGCTTATAATAGTGACTTCTGGCATCAAAAAGAGGCTAAATTATTTGTAATATCTTCTAAGAGAGCAAGAAATTATGTAATATATGTGAATATGATTTTCACCACCATGATTAAAATAAGTTTGGTTATTAAGGGGATTAATTAAGCACTTCCTTAACGGTTCTGAATAAACGACATGTTACTATACGTAGTTTGCAAGGTGCTCTTTATCCTATTTTGGACCAAAATAATTTTAATAGAAACATAAAATTATAATATAAATCGATAGAGAAAAATATGGCTTTTAAACAACAATTTTGCTTGGCAGGTAACTAACTATTGGTCTGAAGTGAAAAGAAGTTCAATAACAAGTGTGGTAAAATTTTATGCCAATGAACTTTAAGACTTTTAGTCCCTGGAACCAGAAGAAGCATACCCTTAATCATACTGTTATCTCAAGTGTCTCATATTGGCAAGATACCAGAATTTTTGTCTGTTTATTAAACATGGCCATCCCCTAAGCTACAATCAGAGGAATAGCAATGCCATAAAACTATAGGGCTATTTGTCAGTACTCAGCTGATGGGTTTTCTTCCTTTTTAACAAAATTACAGGTTATGACAACTTAAAATCAAACTATTAAAAAGAAGTGCTTTCTTTCATACACACTTGAAAATTCTAGTGCAAGGTAAAGAGGTCTTTTCTCCAGTTCCAGATATCTAAGTCATTCATGATCAAAACAGCAAAGCAAATAATAATAATAATAATAATAATAATAATAATAATAATAATAATGAGGGTAAAATAAAATTACAACAAAAATCCAGAGTGCAAATCCATAAAATAAAATTACAAAATAAAACCCACAACTAAATCTTTTTATAAGTTTAATCTAAAAAAATTCTTTTAATGCTATAGTAAACTTTTCCACCATTTTAAGTTTTTCCTTAAAATAGAAAACCAAGAATAGGTGTGCCTAAGCTTTTCATAGGGTTAATTCACTTGTCTAAAGATTACAGTTCTGACAATATATTGTACCAAAATCTAAACTAATAAATGCTAACGCTTAATGGACACTTACATTAACAGCAGATTGTGAATACTTTAAGGTAGATTAATCAAATTTATTCTTTGACATGGAAAATTCTGTACCTTGAAATCATTCTAAGTGTGTAATTTAGAGAAAATACAAAATGCATAGGGGAAAGCATTTGTAATCCAAACAGAATCAAAAACTTAACTGCAAACTTATAAATCAATTTTTACCAATTAAATAAAAACGTAACCCTTTAGGCAATGTTTTATCATCTTTAAAATGTAATAATGGTATAATAAGAACATAGAATTTTCTCTGTCATCTATATAACCAAAAAGAAACCAGTAACCTTTTAATAAATATCTAATAGTGTAAAATTTGATAAATTTAGTCATTCTCAGCAGGAGTACTTGGCTGGGTAAAAATAAGTTCAGTGCTATTTGTGGCAAATAGGGATTATGTTTTGAAGTGGTTTTGATGTGACTAATATAATAATAACAATCACAATATTCTTAGTATACACATAATTATTTAATTGAAAACT
>NW_011888882.1:6446687-6498438 GCF_000151845.1 Pteropus vampyrus
TTCTAAATACGAGGTCAAAGAATTAGAGAATTTCAGGGGTAGATGAATCTTCAGAATAGACCCAGTGTATGCAGTATCCCAAACTTCAGTTTGTATCAGAAGTCCCTGTGGTTTTGTTGAAGTACAGATGGCCAGGCACCTCCCAATCCATCTGGCTGATTAGGCCTGAGGTGGGGTCTGTAAATAACCAGCGCACCTCATCCCACCCCAAGGTGACTCTCATGCAGGGGTCTACAGACCACTGGGAAGAATAACACTGTGGTCGTCCACTCGCTCCCTCTCTAAAGCAGTAATCCTCCTATCACAACCACATCCTATTGAGGCCTGTTCTGTCTCAAACTACTCCTTCCCCAACGCCTGCAGGTAACTCTTTGCCTCCTAGAGCAGCTTGTTACAAGTCTAATGGAAGATTCTAATAGAAACCTTTACATTCAAAACAAAGTCATTCAGCATGGGCTTACATGAATACACTAATGCAAGGACACACTGAAAAATTAAACACATGAAGAACTGACCTGCTTCTTCTGGTATTTGTTTATCAGATTCAAAAACAAGGCATAACATCTGGAATAGCTGGCCAAGGCAACACAGCAGTCATGGTAAGAAGTAAGTTTGCTGCAGAAATACCAAATGGGAAAATAAAAATAAACTTTGCTTTTCTTTAAAATTAAAGTACACATAGTGCTACTTTAAATGCAGACCTTCAAAGTGATGCCGAGTGTATGAAAAGGAGTCTAGAAATAATCCACACACCAGTCCAGAGAACCTTAGGGAGGCTTGCTATCTGCTCTAGACTCTGGGGGCATGGAGATGGGAAATAAAAAATGTTCTTTGAAAAATAGAAATCTGAAGCTTCTAACACGTATATATGGTGTAAATTTACACAACCACATGCTTCAGAAAATGCGAGCCAAGAAATTTATACAAAATCTGGTTGGATACCAACCTGTAAATCCCTTCGGGCCCCATCAGCAGCAAATATTAAATACACTAGGCTGGTAGTGGTATACTAATATTAGGTAAAATAGATCTTAAAGCAAAAAGCCTTGAAAATGGCTTCAAAATTCCTAAGGAAAGCAAGCATGCAAACAAACAAGCAAAACTCACAAGGCAATATTGACAAATTTACATCAAATTGGGAGATGTTCAGAAATCTCCCAATTTATGATAGATTAATTGATAGATTAATAGGTAAAACATCATTGATATTTTAAAAACTTCAGCATGTACCAGACCATAAACAAGTCTCAGTGAATTTTCAGAGCATTGGTATCTCACAGATTACATTCTCTGGTCAACATGCAAGTAAATTCGGAGTCAAGTTAAAAAATACATTAAAAGACATACTTTTGGAAATTTAAAAATATAACTTGTGGGTCAAAGAAACATGAAAATCAATACTTAGATATACTACAAATACTACACAACACTACAAATCAAAATTTGTGGGATGTAGCTAAAGCAGTATTTAGAGGAAAATTATAGCTTTAAAAAGGCTGAAAAGACAGGAATTGAGTTTCTATCATAAACAGCTAGAAGAAAAATTTAATATGTCCAAGGACAATAGATGAAAGGGATTAATAAGGATAAGAACAAAGGGAATAAAATAGAAAACATCTGTTGGTTCTTTGCCAAACTGATAAAAAACAAAACAAAACTGGCTAACCTTTGTCAAGGCTGATCAGAAAAAAAGAGAAACATCATAAGTAATCAAAATTAGGAATAAAAATCAATATCAATAATGAAGAGGCAGTGTAGCACAGTGGTTGAATGTACGAATTTGAGAGCCAGACTAGCTGGTTTGAATTGTAGCTCTAAGACTTACTAGCTGTGTGACCCTGGGAAAACTACCCAATTTCTCTATGTCTAAATTTCCTCATATGTAAAATGAAATAACAATAGTGCCTACTCTCTAAAGTTGTTATAAGGAGTAAATAAATTAGTATTTGGAAAATACTTAGACTATTGCCTGGCATATAGTAGGCACTATATTAGTACTTGTTAAATAAGTAAAATAAGTAAAATGAGACATAATTAGAGATGCAAAGGAGATTAAAAGGATGATAAGAGAATATTTGGAACCACTTTATATTGTTTGAAAACTTAGATAAAGTGAATAAATTCACATAAAATATAACTTTTTTTGAAACTGACACAAATAGAAATAGAAAATGTGATTAGGTATCTAACCATTAAAGAAAGTGCATCAGTAGTCAACAATATTCACACTCACACACACACACACACACACACACACACACACACACACAGAATAAAATAGTCTTTCAAGCCAATTCTACAACTTTTCAAGAAAAAGATAAATTTAATTTTCACAAATTCTTCTAGAAAAGAGAAAAAGTCATAATACTTTCCAAGTCATTTTATGAGGCTGGTATAAACTTGACACTAAAACCAGACAGGGCCAATATGACAAAGGAAAAGTACAGATCAATCTAATTCATAACCATAGATGAAAAATCCTAAACAAAATATTAGTTAACTAAACCTAGCAAAACGTAATGGTTTAACATGAGAAAATCTATTCATGTAATCTACTACATTAATAAATTAAAAAAAGAAAATCCACATAATTAAAATATATTTAAGGCAAACATTTGAGAAAATTTAACATCCATCAGCAGAGGAAATTCTTCCTTACCTTTCTAAACAGTATCTACAAAAATCTATAGCAAATATTATTTTGAGTTGGTAAAACCTCAAAGACACTTCCTTTAAAGTCAGGATAAAGGAAGCAGGCACAGCACTCTCACAACTTTGCTTTGGACATTTTAAGTGACACAGTAAGGAAGACGTGGGGACATGGATGAAGAGTTGTAATAATTGGAAAAACATTACTCTTATTTGCAGACAATTTGCATAGAAAACCAAGAAACTCTATAGATAAACGCTTATATCTAATATATTTTAAGAACTGTAGATACAAAATTAATAAGCAAACATCGACATTATTCATACACACCAGCAACAGCTTATCAGAAAACAATTTTTTGAAAGATTACATTCAGAATCACAGCAAAAGCCACGAAGAAATAAATCTAACGAAAGATGTGCAAAATGTTTTTGGAGAAAAATTACGAAATGTTATTGAAAGATATGAAAGAAGACATCATAAATGTTTACAGATGGAAGACTCAGTATCATAAAGGTCTCCCCGCTCCCACTCCAATTACTCTACATACCCTCAAGGTCCCATCATGGACCTTAGCTGATTCTCCAACTCATCAGGAAGAGAAAAGAAGAATATAATTCATAAAAGACAAAAAAAGTAATGGATTCATTTTATCTTACAGTAAGACAAATTAAATCTATAATAGCAAAAACAGTGTGGTACTGGTCTGAGGATGGACCAAATGAAAAACAGACCTGCAAGTGTATGGAATCTGTGTTTGACTGAGTAGGCATTTAAAATTAGTGAAGAAAGGATGGTGTGTTCAATAAAAGGTGCTAGGACAACTGACTATTCCACCTAGAAAAATAATTAAATTGGGTCCCTACGTGCCACCATACACAAAAATAAACTCTTTATGATTTTATAGTGCTTCAAATCGGGAGTCATTAAGTACCCAGAATTAAGTACCCAGAACAAAGCTCAGGAAATAATAATAGATCTGATCTAATAATAGATCACATCTGGAGTCGCATTCTCAAACTGGGGTCAATAACCAATTAAGACTTCAGGAAATTTTCTATTTATTTAAATAACTACCATATTATAGTTCAAGAAAGGCCCAGGTCTCCTGAAAAG
This sequence comes from Pteropus vampyrus, assembly GCF_000151845.1. Lineage (NCBI taxonomy): Eukaryota > Metazoa > Chordata > Mammalia > Chiroptera > Pteropodidae > Pteropus > Pteropus vampyrus. The sequence continues at coordinate 6,450,454 of NW_011888882.1, forward strand.
GATCATTTCGTAAAAACACTGGCAAAGAGCAATGAGGGAGGAAATACAAATGTTTACTCTAAAGACTGTTCTGAAATTTATCGACATCTTACTTTGAGGCAACCTGGATTCAAGTGATGATCATTCCTGCAGTAAAGTAAGTGTAAACGTGATAGTCAATGTGTGAGCCAAAGTTCAAACAACTGAAAGAAAATAATCTATTACAAATTGTAAGATCAGACTTTCTAAGCAATGGTCCCCCTTTCGAGTTAAAACTGTTAAGTATTGTTTCTAAGGATATCAGATAGTTTGCCATGTTTTGTGATATAGTTCTTTATCTCCAATAAGCTAACAGAAATTTTTGTTTGTCTTTGTTTGTTTTGTAAAAGTACTAGAATAACTCACAACTCACCAAAGAACTAAAGTGACATAATTGATGAGTTTAGAATCGCATTAGAAATACATAGGAAATGGAGTCATTAGTTTAAATCATTTACTTTAAACTTGGGCAGCTAGACTTACCTTCGCTGCTAGGTGTAAGAAGCAAAAATAGGATACCTTGCCAGCCACACAAACAAATATTAAAGGTAACCTGAAATCTAAGCACTGGCATTTCTGTAAGGCTGCTTTGTTTTCCTAATCTACCTACCTGAATATTCTGGCAATGTTGGTGCAGACATCCTTGTCGTCTGTGTGCTGCCCCATCACCACACAGAGCTGGGGAAGGGCACTGATGCTTAGCAACTTACTTCTTGCTAATGGTGAATCAACCAAGTTTCTCAATGTAGCAGTCATCTAGGAAAACAACATGTCTGTATCATTTTTTAAACTGAAAAATTAGCAACACTAACCAGCACAGCCAACTCATTCCATAAGTTTCATTACATCAGTTGCTAAACCAAGGCCCTATTCTGCACCTCTCATCAGAGAACATAGGCCTAGCCACAAGCAGCATGAAAGGAAAACAAGGAAATTAATATAAAGAAAACTACTTCAGTTCAAAGGTCAAGAATGGAATATCCACGTTCATAAGCAATTAGTATACCAAAACCCTGGGGTTACAGAAATCATCATCTGGGTTTGCCAGCAGTCACGTGGTCTTCACTTGACCCTGAGACATGCCACAGCAGTTCCACATATTTAAAACTTCTTGTTCCATATTCTTTTTAAGTAGCACCAAATAATGCTGTGGCCAAAGAATTATATTTAAGACCATTAGTTTCATTCTCTTCTAAGAGGCAAGTGTTGATTTCTTGCAAATTCATCTTTGTAAAAACTGTTCAAGCAGGCTATCTACTTCAGCCTTTGTCTAAAAGTGGAGGAGAGAACAAGTTAGTAAATTCATAAAACGAATGTTGCTGTTATCTAATAATTTTAATATGCAGTGTGATCTTTCCTCACAAGATAGTACAGGCAGGTTAAGATAGAGTCAGCTCAGGAGTTGGATGGCCTGTTCACATCCCAACCCCACCACTCACTAAGTTGGGTTAACTAGTTAACCTCCCAGAGCTTACTTTTTCTCATCAGTAGTGTAGGGATGATGAGAATTGCCTTGGAGTTGTGAGGATTCATTGAAATAAGATGTGTGAATGGCATTGCCAGTGCCAATTCCCTAACAGCAGCTCAAAAATTCTGGGTCCCATGCCCACCTGTGTTGTGGGACTTCACACCCAACATGCAGAAGAGAGATCACTGGCCTTACAGTCAAATGATGGAGATTCACATCCCAAAGCCCTCCCTATTTATGTGACTGCAGCACTCACTCTTTCCTCGATTTCCCCATTTCCTCATCTGTGAAAAGGGAGTTACATCCCTGCTCACCTCTCAGGGTGGCTGTGAGTATAGATGGAAAACATGTAACCAAGCATTTGTGCACTGTAAAGCATGATGTTGATATAAAGTGTCATGATAGCTGTAGTTAATAAACTTTAAAAAATTAAGATGACCTGTATCTTTGATTAGTTTCCCTTTGTAACAACAGCAACAAAGATTTTGTTAGATTGTAACTGACTTTCTCAAAAGCAAAGAAAATAAAAATAATGCTTCAAATAAATGTGCACAAGTCTTTTGTAGTCAATTCGATTACATGGCAATTCGGTAAATACTTCCCTGAAAGCTTCAGTAGCCAAAATACTGAAAGGAAAATGAACTAGAGAGCATTTCACTTAACCATGGACCTATAATACAGTCTCCTAAGCTAAGGAATGGGTCTTTTGTGAAGGCTAATAAACCATCCTAGACATTCCAGGCCATCACAATGGAAAATTCTCATCACTTGACCCTAGCTCTACCTGTTCTCCTTCTTCAAAGACAGCCCAGGCACTCCGGCAAGTGCTGCTGGTTGACGTCAAACCAAGGAATGACGCAAGCTTTCCCACTTGGACACCAGCGAGCACAGATGCCCGCATGAGTCTTAACCTGAACCCTGGTAGATGGTGATGGTGGGAGATGGTGGAATTCCCATTCTAACCACACACACAGGAATAATTCCCTTTCCCTGGTCCCCAAGGCTTCACTGATTTCTACCTTGATCTGTAGTCCTTTTGCTCCCCACAACTAACCTCTGGTAAGGCACACTGTCAGCAGAAGGGACCATAGTTTTCTTAGGAGCTTTTAGTTTCTTGTTTCAACCTTAGTTTTGTTCTCCCTGATAACCCATTTTCTCACCTCATTAGAAAAGGTTAAGATAGCTCAAGTTTCTTTTGCCCCCGAACTACAACTTTTACAAATGGAAGCACACATTTACATGTGACACATCATCTGATTTTAAATCCCTATGCATTTACTGCAATGTCACATTGTGGTACACATAGTAGAGTCAGATGTGATACCTCGAATATTTCCACATTTATTGGTTGTGATGCCGAAAGAATAATATATGTGAAACATGTACCACACCCCTGAATAATAAATAGTAATACCTGAATGTATGAAACCACCATCAACCCAGTTGCTCAAGTCCCAAACCTCAGAGACATCCCAGAATCCTGCCTGCTTTTTGTCACCACCCTAAGCCCTGCTGGCTTTTTGTCCATTGCTCTTAGGATAAGATTCGGTTTCTTGACCATGATCCATACGGCTCTGTATAATTGGACTCTTATCAATCCCTCAAACTTCTTCTCATATCATATACAAACTATTTAATATCAAGCTATGTAATATTATGTCTTATTGCCTGTCTACTCCTCTATACTAGCAGCTTCAGTGAGGACATATGTCTTGTCTGTCTTTTCACCGTTGTGCTCCCAGACACAAATCCAGTGCCTGACACACAGCAGATCCTCAATAAATATTCGTGGATGGAAGGAATGGTTAAATACCTACATAAGAAGGACTAAGTGTAAATAAAAAGGTTAGGATATCAAAAAGCTGCGATTAATCAATATCTCTAAGGTAGATGGATTTTAAGATGATTTTAAAGAAGAGGAATAAAAATATATATATATATGAATGAAAGACAAGTGACTTCCTAGAGGGAGACTGGTCCTCCATGTATTACGCTATTATTTCTCATTCATGACGGCAGCTCCTTCTAGTTTCCTAACTCTTCTCCCTGGTTCTCTTTTCACACCTGGTTAGTCACCAGCCTACCTCTTCTTTCCATTATCAGGTTGCTGGTTCAGTTTAAGCCCACTTCATCTCTTTCCCAAACTCAATATCCCGCTGACTGGCTTCCTTCCAGTCTCTCCTCTGCCTGGCTCACCTTCCCACAGCGGCTCCCTGTGACCAGAGGGAGCATCTCAGGACTCAACCGTCCTGGTTCAAAGACCTTCTCTGACCTATCTGGCAAAATGCAGACTCTGCACCACACACAATGTCCTCGTCCTTTCATAATTCCAAGCCTTTGAACAGACTATTGCCTCTGCCTATATTGTCTCCCTCCATCACACTCCTGAGCCCCTTCTTCAACCTGGTCACCTCCTGCTCATTTTTCTGGACCACATTCAGGCTCACTTCTCCTCTGTGAAGATGTTTCAGTGGTTGATCACTTCATCTTTCAGGTTAACAAATCGTCCTGTTCATGCCTGCGCCATCCCCCTCACAGAACTATAACTTCTTGTCTCATGCCCCTTCTCGTCCATGGTGAGCTCCTCGAGGGTACAGACCATTTCTTGTTCCTCTTTCTACTCAGAGGACAATGGATATACCCATGAAAAGCTGGCCGGATGAAACCCAGGAGAAAGAGAAGGGGAAAGAGGAGAGGAGGAAAGGAAAGACGGGAAGGAGAGGGGAGAAGGAGATGAAGGGACAAGGGAGATGGAAAGGGAGGTTTTTTGCCTTTAAGAAGCCCCTGGCGAGGAAGTGCCTGAATCAGCAGAGGCAGGGTGGTAAACCAGAGTTTAAAGACCTGAGAGAGGAGGATCAGGAGGTCGCCAGGCAGATTCAGCAGGGAAGGCCCCCCGTTTGGAGATGCTGGCTGTGAGCCAATCTCACTGTGGGGGCGGAGGTGGGGGAGGGGCCGAATGCTGAGCAGAGACAAGTGGCTTTTTCTGGTAAAAATGGAAAAACATTGGTGGGAGGAGAGTCTAGCTAAATGCTGTGGTTAACAGTAAAAGCGAATTCTAAGTCAGCCCACTTAACTCTCAACCTCTTTCCAACTTTTAAGAGAGATATATTTGCGGAAATCATTAATGAGTCCTGTGCTCTGCAGCGGAGCCTTTGTTTTCCAGCCCCGGCGGGGGCGGGGGGGCGGGGGGGGGCGGGGAAAGCCCACCCACTGGGCCTGCCCCCAGAGCAGGTCACCAAAGTCCAAGCTTTACGCTCTGAGAAATGCATCTGTTTCTTTCTTAACGTTCTACTCTAAATTACAGTGTTCCTAACTCTACTTAGTCATGTACTTTGCTATTTTATTGTATATACTCTTTTAAGCTATCTCAAATACTTTATGACAAAAGAAGAAGTAAAACTTATAAGCATGCCTAGATGCCTGATTAGCTTCTAAGGACTTACTGGAACAATTCCCAATCTCTTAACTGTTATCTTACCAAGAAATAGGAAACTGAAAATCATGAGTTTCAATTCTTTTTTTTCCCATCTCCTAATGTGCAACCCCCTGGGACAAACATACTGACTCAGAAGGCAACCAGCGAGAAGAAAAAGGAGAAGAATGTGGAATTGATAATCCACAAAGAGGATTAGTAAAATTTTAAGTGTCCTTCTTTAGTAGCACTTGTTAGATGATGTCTGGGACAGAAGGGGACCTAAATTTTTGGCATATATCAAGGAAGAAACATTCTGGTGTAATTCTGGTTACTGATCTACTGCTGAAAAATGACTGAGCCACCCTCTACAACTTTATGGTGTTCACTTTTTCTGAGGCGGCTATTTCTCTCTGTGTCCGCCCCCGCCACCCCAGTTCCTTTGATCATAAGAGGTACTGCTCCCCCACTCCCTCAACCCCCTGCCATCAGAATGTCCAGTTAAAATGACTGGTGACTTTGGCCAAGCTGTCCTATCTCACATTGAATTAGTTGGGCCTCAAAGTTCTCACTGTGCAGTCAACATTGGGAGATCCATTTTAAAGGGAAAAATTATATTAAGAAGTGATGAGATAATTTAGAAAGCCTCAAACAGCATTTTAGTAGAGCAAAATTAGAAGTAAAAAGATTCAGCATCTGTTTTTTCAAATCAATTATAGGTACTTAGTTATCAATATCAAATTATGTTTTCAACTGTTAATTGGTTAAAAAATCTTAGTAAACACAAGAAATCTTTGTCTTAAAATATGAGGCCCTCCTGATTTGGATCACTGGACTTATGAATGACAACACAGGACCAGAAGCTGTGGCCCCATCAGAAGCTGTGGCTCCATTCCCAGCTTTCTCTACTGCACTGGGGTGGGCACAAGGTGGGGACGGCTCCTTACTCCACCTGAGCCTCCACACACTGCTCAATTCCCCAGAGGATGAACTGCTCTCTTCCTTTTGCCCTATCCCTCCATCGGGGTCCTCAGTCCCCAAGGAACTCACCAGATCTTTCCCTAGAAGAAATTCAGCTACAAGAGCTGCCCCAGATCAGAGGAGCTTGTAGCTCATAGCCCACCACAGAACAAAGGCGCATCGCAAGCTAAACAGGCTTTTGAGCTAGGCTGGGAACCTCACCAACAACCATGACATTGTTCCTTCGAGAAACATTTTCTCAATTTCAAAAACCACCGTTCAAAGAACCTTTGGAACATAATGCAATTGAGAACTGTATCATTAATAGTTTGAAAGTTATTATTTTTCTTCCTTAAAATTAGCATCAAGATTGTTTGATTTATTTTTATACATCAAATGCTATCGTGAAAAGGATTTGAGTAGCTACTTCAAGATTTATAGAGCTATCTCATGAGCTTGATCTCATTTGCTCCCTAAACCAACCCCATGAGACAGACGGGAAAGGTAATTTGAGACCCACTTGTCATATGAGGAAACTGAAAGCCAAAGAGTTCACCAGCGACCAGGTAGGTGGGTATCCTGGGCTCTGACTCCTTGTCTGTTGTCTCTCGAACTCTATTTGGCTGTCTCTAAAAGTGTTTTATTTCTCAATCATCTGGAATATCCATAACCAAAATCCTTCAAGCTTTATCTCAACTTAACTGCCAACTGCAAAATGGTTCACTTCCCACTGATGATGTGAAAGAATAAACAAAGCCACCAGAGACCACAAACAGTGTCAAATGATTTAAGACCAAGGCCATACCATTTTCCAGCCTCAGCAAAGCCATCGCCCTCTACGAATAGAAGCACATTCATGTTTTGGATCTGTGCCCAAGTGAGACCACATATATGCCAAAACCAGAGCCTATGTGGTAACCCAAGAAGTTTCATATTGTCTCACATGTGATAAGTACAGTTCTGGCTGAAACCAGTGACAAGTTGCCACTAAACACATGAAACCACTAGTACCGAAAATTCCTAAGCGTTTTGTTGGAGTTAAGATAGACACATATGAAAGTGATATTAATTCATAATCCTTGATAATGCTTGGTGCTTGGCTATGGAGCCTGTTTGGCACATTCCCTCCGTGGGTATCCTACTTGAGCAGGAAATGTTTCTGTCCTCCTCAAAGCCTCAATGCCCTACTTTGGGACTCTATTTAACATTTGCCTATGTTTATTACTGCTTGTTTACTGCCTCTATGTTAGTTACCTTGGTAAAATGAGGAGGAAGCTCATTCTTCTAGTTGTGGCTATTATATGGATCGGTATAGCTTAAATTCTGAATGCCGTATAACTATATAGAATGCCAATGCAGTAAAATAAAGAAAATTAGTCTGAAAAGGTAATGCATTAAGAACTACCAATAATAACACCGATTTGCACAATTACATGTTAAAGTGAGTGACGTTTCTTTATTACCACAACTAATGTCTACAGTGAAGAGATGAGGCTGAGCAGATAAGACAGCACCTGAAAAAGCAATCGGCTCTCTCCAGAAACTGTAGGTGTAGGAATATTTATTTCCCACTCCTGAATTTCCTTCCTTATGAGGAGACATCCTTGAGCATAACACTCCTAGCTACTCTCCACCCTTCACTTTATGTTGGTGAGCACAGGGTGTTCTCTGTGCCTTCAGGGGCAGATGTAGCCTGTGACTAGGTGACAAATCTAATTTGGGGGTTCAGAGTTAGGAAGCATGCCTGCCTCAGCTATAAGCTACATCCTCAGCCATGGTGATAACCGTCTCCCCCTACCCATCCGCCTTAGTTTTTGTCTCTTATTTCCAGGTTTGAAACACGAGGCACTACATTTTGGGGGGTCTCTGAGTCTCCCCAAATCTTCAGATGTGCTGTCCCTGGAGAATCTGAGGTGAACATGAGGTGCCTATATATAGCCCCTCCCAAGAAAGAGAGAAGTAGCCTCTGACTGATTCTCATGCCAATTGGGCGAGTGACTGGTTAGTTATACTACTGGGTGTTCCTTTATAGAGAGAAACCTCATAAGTAGAAAATAGCTATCCCTTTCCCAAAAAATGCATCATTAAAAAATTAGCAAGCCTAGTAACCAATACCAAAGATTATGACAAAAAAAGTTTCATGTAATCTCAAAAACAATATGCTAATAAGCAAAATAAACCGGACATAATATTCTAGTTAACTTTATTGTACCCTATCAATTTCCTGGTTTTGATAATGTAGTATAATTATGTAAGATGTCACACTGGGAGAAGCTAGGCGATGGGTACACAGGATGTCTCTGTACTATTTTTATAACATCTTGTGAATTTATACTGTTTGAAAAAAAAGTTAAAAAAGGGGGGGGCAGACAAAAAAAAAAGTACACACTGTACTTTCCATTTATATTAAATGCCAGAGCAGGCAGAGCTTATCTATGGTGGACGAGGTTGGAAAATGGTTCCCTCTGAGTGCTGGAAAGTAGGAATTACCTGGGAAGGGGTGGGAGGAAATTTCTGAGGTGATAGAAATCTTCCGCATCTTGACGAGTGGATTACATGGCTGTATGCTTTTCTCAAAACTCATCAAACAAACATATAAGATTTGAGCATTTCACTGTATTGTAATAAATTATATACCGTAATTAAAGCAATTGGAAAATAAAAGACCGAGTCTGCTGCTTCCTATTCAAGCAAATCCTTCAAAAGGGATGCTTTAAAAATATTTTTTTTTGTTTAATCATCAAATCTCCAATAAAATTATCTGTAAGAATTTAAGAAATATAAGGACGGGAATATTTGCTCCCATTTTATAAGTATGCAGTTTATTTCCTCCAATAACCAGAGCAAATGTCCATCAGACAGACAGCAGTTACGGCCTCGGTTCTGATTTCATGGTCTGAACAGGCAGACTTCCCACAGGTAAGGGTAAGCCAGAGAACGAGAGTGTGCATGCTCATAATAATTAATTACCTAAATACAAATTTATTAATCTTTACATTTTAAAATTATTAAAGATAACTAAGGCAAGATTTAAAGAACCCCAAACGCCTTGGTACAATCTTTAATTACTAATGTAATTTAAATGACTGCTTAATTAAGTCCCCAAACATCGGTCAAAAGTCTCTCTTAAATCCCCCAAATCCTTGAAGTAGAGAATAACTGGCTTTGAGAACTTGGGGTCCTTATGCACCCAGAATCCTGCATTGCCGATGTAATACCCGCCTTCCAGTTTTAGATTCTCTTCAGCACTCTTCTCCATATAGCTTGTGAAGGCCAAGAAACAAAACAAACGAACAAACAAAAGATTCAAGATTTGAAATCCGCCTCTAGCTTGGTCATCTTAATTTCTTGTGATTTTTTTTTTTTTCTTCATCAGAAGGAATTGCTCTTTGAAATTTCAAGTTTTGGAAATTCTGATCTTATTTTACTTAATAAATTTCTGCCGAGTGCCAACTCTGTGCCATGTCCTATTCTAGATGCTTTCATTTAATTTTCCCAACTAACCGTTAAGCCAGGCATAGCCAGTCCTTCCGAGATGAGGAAAGCGAGGCTCAGAGAGTGACGAGCAGGGTCAGTGCTCGAGCTGAAACGCCAGCTCCGGAGTCTGTGCTCTCTTCACCGGTCCACATGGTGGCACTGAGTTCGGTCCTAACACTAGGGGCACACACCAAATGGACCCTCAGGGCTCTAAGGGTGACGTAGTATGTGGTAGGGAAGGCGTGGAACATAGAATACAGGAGTGAACTCAGAGCAGCCAAAAGGGAGAGTTTTACTCTAGGGCTTAGAAATTAAAAAAAAATAAAAATAAAAAAATAAATCAAAAACGATATCAAAACATCTTTTAATTTAAAAATACAGAGATAAAGAAAATATGTAAGATTTAAAAGGAACGAGAGCTCCTGCATACTTGACTGCTCCATACGAAGTAGAATTCCTCTTTACCTGTGTGCTCTCTACGGTATTTACCAAAGCTGACCAATCCTTGCTTTTAAAATCTCTATTCTCTTGTACATTATCCTTTCTTAATTTTTTGGTCACTTATTTTTTTCTCTTCTCATTCCACAAATTCGGCCATTTTACAGAATCTGTCCTCAGCCCTCTTCTGTTCTTTTTCTATCCTCTCTGCCTGAGTACGCTCATTGCCTTTCTAGACTTCGACTATCACTTCCATGTTAATGACACCGAATCTGTTTTTTTTTTTTTTTTTTTTTTGCGGGGGGTGGGGGGTGGGGAGGGGTTACTTTCTCTGCTATAAGCATTAGTTCAGATCTCAGTTGCCCATTGGACACTACCACTTGGCTATTCTGTTGGCACTTTAAAGTCTTACATTAAGACTCATTGCATAATTTCCTCCTCTCACCAAATCAGTTCCTTGTGTAACTCCAATTTCTAATAATAATTTTATCACTTTCTAAAACACCCCGGCTCAAAATGTCTGAGTCATCTCTCTTTGTTTGATTCGTTTTTCTTGTCCCCAAACTCAAGCCAAAGTGAGAGAATGGAACAGGGATTGACAGGGGGTGGGAGGGTCGAACTGACTAAGAAATTTCCATATAGATAAAGGAAGAATATGACACTGGAGATGTACAGAGCAAGGAGGGAGTAAGATCAGGATTCAAAGGACCCTCTAAGGAGAAGCCTGCAGGCTTAGAGGCCAGAGAAATGACACAGGTAAGAGAGGAGGGAAAGCAAACTATGTTATCTGGGGTGCTATAGAAAAATTTTCACTTCAAAAATGTAGCTGAAGCAGAGAAAGAATGTTTTTTTTTTTAAGGATTGAACTCAAAATCAAATGAGTCAGTCTGGAAAGAAAAGAAGGTTGGAAATACAAAGGAATGTTCAAGTCAATCTGGGTTTCAATAGCTATATTATATACCTATAAATTACCCAACTATAAATGGGAACACCTTGAGATTTTCTTCAGTTACAGTGAAGCAGCTTTGAACATAATGTTCTCAAGACACAACAGAAAAAAACAAGATGCCAGGGGAATTTGGGCTTGGTGTGACTATGACAAATACAGAAGACTCTTCTCCACTCCCCAGAAGCGGGGTAGGGTGGAGAACACACAGATTTTCTGATGGTGGGGACTCCAGTAAACTTCCTCATCTCCTGTGTTATGCCTTCTAATCGTTGGCCTTTACCAGTCAGGGATGAACCCTAACACCTCGTAATAATCCATTTTAGATCAACGGAGGCAAATCTCTATTTCTGTCTGTGTTACCTCTTTGGGTCATGCAATTTATTACTGGCACTTAGGGGGCCTTGTCTTTTACCTGGCCGATATTTCTCTTTTTCCAAGTTTCAGGGAACTCTCCCGAAATTCTAATATTCTGGAACTTAGTGAACATGCACAGTTTAAGCTTCTTTACCCTTACGATTTTACAGACACACTCATGACTCCAGTTTTCCCAGACTGGGAGCATTACTACTTCCACTTGAGGCACAGGTGGTAGCCCCTCAGTTTCTCTCAGCATCAGCAATTGGTCTCTCAACCGTCTCAGAATGCTATCAGGTACCCAACAGGTAAAACTGAATGCAGCATCGAACATGTGGAAGGACCATGGTTTTGTAGAAGAATAAGACACTGTACACCATTATCTGGACACGAGAATCACCACAAAGTTGGCCCCCACTGGCAGCTCTCTCATCCTTCATTCTCTTACTCAGCACTCAGAACACACCAGGCACAGAGCAGCCACTCTACAAACACCTGTGTCATCAATGTCTCCTGGTGTCAGCCACATGGTGATCAACATATGTGTATGTGTATATATATATATATATATATATATATATATATATATATATATATATATATATACACACACACACACAAGAAACAACACATATAAAAAAACCCTTCAAAATCTCAGTGCTTCAGTATTTTTTCCTGCAAGCAACATTAGCCCACATGCTGTGGAGCTTTTCTTTTACGCCCATTCCTTGATCATTTTCCTTTAGCTCCATTATGTCTAAAATCTAATAACTGCAACAATGCCTCTTAATTGGGGATACTGTGTATGAGATCTTAACTCTCCAATTGGTCCATACCACTGACATATCCTCCTCCCACTACTTTTCAGCTTTTTGGTCTTTATCCATTTAATATCTTGTACACATTCATCTTTCTGCCACTCTGATATCATCTCTTCCTTCCACGCATTGACCTGCAATTGCTCCCTGGTGCTCTAAGTCCACATTCTGCAGCCTGGTCCTCGAGACCCATGACCGTCGGCTTTGAATCTCACCTGTACGCTTTTCCCACAGAAACACTCTGCTCTAAGACAGATCCCCCTCTTCAGAATCCCCGCTTCCGCCACCCTAGCACCTTGTCCCTTTCCCGGTCTGCCAGTTTTGCAAATTCTACACAACCTTTAGGGCCCAGCTTCAGATGTGTTCCGTTCATTCAACAGCCTCTGACAGGATTGTGTTAGGAAAACAGGATGAATCTGGCACTGTGCCAGATGCTAGAATGTACAGTTTTGTAATAGGAGGTCCCCAGAAAGTGTGCTAAAGCTACTGAGCTTCTCTGGGTTGAAAGTCATAAAGGACAAGAAGCCCTGGCTGTCCAATGTTACCCGCCTTTATCTTTTATACTTTTTTTTTTTTTTGCATTTTAACAAGGAATATAATTATATAACCAAAATAACTATTAAATGAGAGAAAATCTTGAGGAATTCAATAACACTGGCAGCATGAAAATAATGTTTCTTAAGTTTTCCTAGTCAGAAGATGACACATCCAGTAGAATTTTTAATCATTTGTGACTAAAAGAGGTTTCCACATTTTTTTTCAAAATGGAGACAGACCATAAAGTCCAAAATTAATAATCATCATAAACACTTTAAGCATCTTTAGACCAGGGTCTAAATCTAATTTTTAACATACTTTCCCATAGGCTTTGAGTGCTCTGAGTGCTTAATCAATCCTCATTAATTGACAAGTGCATTTCAAATCTCATGAATTATTACATCGAAGATGCTATTATCTGATACTACAAATACCATTAAAGTGTAAAATCTCATCTAAAAAAGAATATGAGAGCTGAAGCAGCACTAATGAAAATAATTTAATGATAAAATTTAATCTGCTGCAAAAGAAGTAATAAAACTTTTAACACATAACAAATTTTCTCTCCTTACCTTGGTCATATTAAAGGGATCCAGTCATGTTACCTTCGTTTCTGCAGTCTTAGGCCTGCATGTCATCTACATACCCTCTCAACAACTCAATATCATTAACTTTCTCTTTTTTATTGTAGATACAAGATTCATGGTATTTAACTACCCATCATCATGAATACTCTCCAGATGAGGCTTGTTTTCAAAACTCTAAAAGTTAAAACTCTGCCTATTAAAATTCTGATTATAACATGCAATCGCTTCACAGAAAGGTGCTGCTTTTTCATTCTTCCAGACCTGCATTCTCCACAGGGTCGTGGAAATGGATGTCTGCAAGCTGTGTGGACAGCTGCTCCATGAAAAGCCATAGAATAGCCTTTCCAGTGGAAATGGGCACACACAAGGAGGAGGTGGGCAGTGATTGTTGCCCTTGATCCCTGAGGTGGGGCAACAGCCCACCCGTTACCTGTTACATTCACCTGGCAGATAACTGATACTAGGTAATGTGAAAACTAATTTTACATATCTAACCTTTTCAAGTAAAATACTTACTTGGACTAACAAATGGCCTGAGTTAGGCAAACATGTACTGCATTTCTTGGTGTTCTCATTTATTTGCTTTATCAAATTCATCAATATTTCCACAGCACCTTTGCTGATCATTTCGTTAAGAAATCTTGGATTTCCAGAAATGAATTTGATAGTCCCCACACAGTATAAAAAAGCTTCGGTGTTAGTTTGCAGGTCTTCGCTTCTCAGGACCTCCAATAATGATTCTGTCAAAAAGATGGATTATTACAAATGTATGAGTATAACAGCTGGGGAGAGATATATTAAAGTGCTTGTATGTGAAGATCAAATACAGTTTGTAAAATGTTAGAATCTACAGTCAAATGCTTGTTAAGGGTTACTCACATGGCATAAAGAGGAAAGCTTACTTTGAGCTAAGACAAATAATAGTAATGACAGCAAAAGGATGGGATTATAATATATAAATAAGGAAATGTTCTGTAAATGTCATTCCCTGCTTCTTATTAACATTTACCAACTTCTATTTTTGGTTACAAACATTTTGAGTTATCACAAAATAACAAATAAATAAAGTAATTTAAGAGTTACATTTTAACAAATGTTTAAGAATATACCAGCTGCTAAATGAATGGGAAATTAATCAAGATAGAAAATCTCAATCACTATAGAAAGGGATACTTCGAATATAACACCCACCCTTTCCCTAGACAACTTAAGAGCATCCATTCATACAATACACAACTACTAGGTTTTAAGAGTAATCCAAGCAACTCTGATAAGGTTAATTATGCCTATCTCGCATCTGATTTTATTAATATCAGTGTGAGCATTTGTCAGAATCTTTCTTTGTTTTCAGTCTACATTTCTCAGTGAGCTGTTCAGTGTTTGACATTTCCTTCAGTACTGGGTTTGTCCCTGTCTGCTGGGGTAAAAAAAAAAAAGATAAAGATCATTTATTTTATGTTATAAAAAGAAGACTCAAAGTATTTTCCATGCTACTTTCCCTTAGATCGGCAATATTAATTCATAAAAAATTTCTATTTAGATAACTATTTAAGCATCTTATTATTTAAAAGTATATCAAGAATTAGACACTGTTATCTTGGTAGTTAGAATGTAATACAATTTCTCTACCTACACATTTGAAACACATTTGAGATACTTTGTTGTCAAATTTCTATAACAGTTAGAGATGTCTTCCAAGTTTTAGTCATGCCTACTAAAGACATAAAAACTTTTAATATGTCAAATACTATTAAATGTGTGTTGGTTTTTTTCCTAATAGTAACCCCAAGACCGGGAAATGAATTTTTAAATAGGGAACACTTTGTAAAGTCATGTTACTATATACAATAATGTTACTATAGGCATTAAAAAGAAAAACAAAACAAAACAAAAAAAAAAACAAAAAAAACAGACTATCCTCTTAGGCTCCAAAGGATACATTAAATGGAATGTGGTAAATGCAGTGAAGGACCAAGCAAAAAAAAACATCATACAACTTCTGCATATTATTAGAAAATAAAATATTCCAGCTATCATGAATCGTAACTTTACTTTGCAAACTTTTCATTTGCCCTCATGCAACATTTGCTCAATGGTAGCTCTGATTGATACTTACCCAAAATGCCATCATTTTGAATCAGAGAATCATTCTTCTCATTCCTGCTAATTTTAAATATAAGTTTGCAGACATTAAGAAGATTCTTTCTGCTCACTTTAAGCTGCAGAGAAAGAAAACACATTTCTATTGCAGAGGGAAATAAAGACATGCCATTTATATTTTTTGACACAAAAATTTTAAAGTGCAACAAGAGTATTTTTAAAACATGAAGAAAATTTCTAAAAAAATCAACTTTCAAAAATTTTGGCCACATATTTGTCAACTATGGTATCTGATTGACTCATTTATAGTAAATACAATATGAATGATATTTAGAGTAAGTACATTTTAATAGTAAGCATTCATGTCTTCCTACAGTCTCATGTTTATGTGAGCTTACTACTTTTTAAAGAGTTTATGAGGAAAAGGGGGGATGATGCTGTTTAATTAAATGGAGTAACTGCTTTAAAACACAAAAGTAAGAAATA
Source organism: Pteropus vampyrus (assembly GCF_000151845.1). Lineage (NCBI taxonomy): Eukaryota > Metazoa > Chordata > Mammalia > Chiroptera > Pteropodidae > Pteropus > Pteropus vampyrus. Next base: position 6,466,058 of record NW_011888882.1, read on the forward strand.
AAGATACCAAAGTTTCAAATTAAATTACCTTAAAAAGAATGCATAGTGCAGGTGAAAAAAAAAGGAAAAGGGTATTCTCTTTATCATTTGTATAAAAGAAAAAAAGTCATATTCTCTGATTAGATTATATATTTATTTTTTTTAAGGTTATTTCTGGAATGCTTTGGGATAATCACAAGTAATGTTCAAAGTTTAAAATTACCTTCTAAATCACGCAAAAATATTCAAGTAAATTAAACAGGGGCGATAAGGAAGTGTATGTTTTTAAAAAACAGTACAGGAGAACTAACTGAATCGAATGGTCTAAATTTGTATATTTATCTACAGTAGTAAAAACTAAAAAGAAAAATCCTAAGTGTCCAAAATTAGGGACTAATTTAATAAATTGTGGAACATCGATACTATTCATATTGAGCAGTAATGACAAGTATTTAAATGAATAACTTCTGGGGAGAGGGGGAGGAGGGAGGTAGATGGGGTAAAAGAGGTCAAAAGAATAAATGAATAACTGCATTATGTTTAAAAAGAAAGACATTTATAAGCTATTATAAGATGGAAATATGCCATGCCCTCATTGCATGTGAAATATGTTTGTAGGAATACAGTCATCTGAATAAATAAATATAACTGTGTGAAAAGGATGGCATATGGGTCATTATATCATCATTAAAAAGTATCTTTAAAATTATCTTCAATAATGTTTATTGAGTTTTCAGTCAGTTTAAGAAAAAGATATTGAAATTTGTCAGACACATTTTTTAAAGGCTTGTTCTGTGTTCAATCCACAAATATTGAGCTCCACTGTATACGAGGCCCTGTGCTGTTCACGGTAGGAGATACCGTGATGAAATCAATCAGCTCTTGCTCTGGGCCTCTTCTGTTATCTCAAAGCGAGCCTGAATATTAGGTGTCGTCATTTCCATTTTCCAACTGAGGAGACTGCTCCTCAGATAGGTCATGTCAACTCATCTCAGAATCACCTGTGCAGGCATGTATTAGAAATGCAGATTCCCAGGCCTCACCCAGCCCAACTGAATCAGAATTTGCATTTCAATGAGTTCCCCAGGGGATCCATGTGCATGGTCCAGTCTGAGAAGCCCTGTTAAGGAAGCCTCAGAAACTGTCACATGTGGCAGAATGGAGAGTCCTTCTGTCTTCAGGAGGAAAAATGGAAACGAGAACTTATAAACATTTTTCATAATTAAGTGTTTAAAAAAACATTGCATTAACATCCAGAAAATAAACTAAAAAAAAAAAAAATAGAAAAAAAAGTTATTTGCCAATGGAAAATATATTGTTCTTAATATTTAGGATTATATTTTAATCAGTTGACAATCTTCCACTAGACTTTGAGGTCAAAATCATGATTTATTATTTCTTTCTATATGGTGGTGGTATGTAGTATGTGTTATGTACTTAAGCTTGTTGAATAAATGAATGAATACAACTAACTTCACACTCCCACCCAAATCATATTTTTAATGAAAAGTGTCAAAGGAAAAAAAAAACTGTTGTCAGAGTTTTTATTAAAAACAACAACAACAACAACAGATAACCCACAATTTCCAAGTCTGCTATAAGGTCAGTTTACATTCAGAGCAAATTCCTTTGCCTTCTCTTTTGCTAACTGTAAAATTATGACTTTGAGACATGAAAAGATAATAAAATATTAAATTATATATAAAAAATATAGACTACCTTATATAAAACAGCATTTCCACCCAACACTGTCCATTTCCTTTACTCTGCTTTATTTTCTTCCCGCAGTACTTATCAGCCCCTTTGGCACTTTATGTGTTTACCGTCTGTCTCTTCTGCTACAGTGCCAGCCCAGAGGGCAGAGGCTATGTTATCTACTTGTACTCCCAGTGTCGAGAGTCCCTGGCACAAAATTGGTTCCTTTAGTGGGGTATTTTTCTTACATTAAAAATAGTAGTTTTTTCTATTTAAAGCAAATTTGAAAAATTAAAGAGAAGTTTATAAATCACTCATTATACTACCACTATATATAATCACTGTTGACATACTGATATTTCTTTTCTTTTTTTTTCTCCTGTATAGGATACTAGATTTTTTCTCCTCCTGAATATAGTTATATTCATACTGTACATATGTCTGTACTCTAAATAAATCAACATAGATTGATACATTTTTAAAAGTTTTGATACAAAGGCTAAAATCAAAATGGCTGTCTGGCAAACCTCATTTAACTAAGAATGCAAGAAATCAGAACACTATGCTCATAGATTTTTTTTAACTTTATAGTTATATAATTTAAAATGTCTGAATTATAATATTAAACTGGTAGATAAAATATTGACAGGAGTTTTAGAAACTTCTTAGTCCTGTATATGTTTAGTGTTTTGCTGATTTTTTTTTCTTCAACAGCTTTTTATGTGGTCTTTTTAATATTAACATAGAACTCCATCACCAAAGCCTAAGTGAAACAACATCTTGCCTGGAACATTATCGGAGATTCACGAGGCAGACAGGAAGTTGGGCTTGAGGGTCCTAAAGGTCCTTCCTGACCTCGTGGTTCTGCAGTTCATCAGGAGGGACCGCCTACCCATCTCTCGCTAGGGAGCGTAGCCTAGCCAAGCCTTGCCCCTGATTCAGCGGGGCAGTCCATGTTACTGAGAGAGCTCTATCTAAACGTACGTTTCATTCAGAAGGTGATCAATTATCAGCAACGAGAGGGATTCAAACACTACTGAAATCACTATTTCAAAAAAGAGTTGCTTTCTGAGTCATATGTCATATCACAATTTTTAAAAAGAGGGTGAATAGTTGAGGATGACAGCTAAATAAGAACATAGCTGCTCCAATAAACTGTATAGGATATGTAGTCAGAACATCCTGCTTTATGAAAGATATCAAAATAAGAAACGGTGGACACTCTTACTAAACTGTTAGTATGACTAGGCTTACCTCCACTGTGTACTTTAAGATTTTAAATTGTTTGAATTATGGGGTGTTAACATAATCGCTTTTACTTTTATGAAACTGGGTAAACAAAGCTTTATTCATTTGTTTTAGCGGCTCTCTTAGAACATTCTATAATAATTGTGTGTTATCTTTTGGTTCCAACTGTTTATGGCTGTGACAACAAAGTACTCCCTTCAAACAATGATATCATTTTGTTCAAGACAGAGTTTCTGTGTTTTTATTTGGTGTCTGGCCTTTTCTTCTAACACCTCACAGGAGACTTCTATGACTACCTTCCCACGACCACATGCAGCTGTTTCTCTGTTTCATGCTGGTTCTTAATGCACCTGGCCATTGTGTCTAAGTTAACTTAAGTTATTTATTAAATCATGTGACAATATCAAGCCCCCACCAGAAACCACAGCCTGCACTCTGCTACTGATCTCCAGTCAAGTCGGTTGAGCAACTATTTTAAATATATTTGCCTATTGTCACATTTTTTAAACCTAGCCACAGTCCATACGTAAGAGTTTATTTGAACATTTTCTCTGTCCTCAGCCTTAGTTCCTTAGATAGTACTTTCTAGTTAAATTCTAGGACGTTAATTTATTACCTTAATTTCTTTCAAGATTCTAAGTGAACACATTACATTTCTAATCTTCTTTGTAGTATTTACAAATAAAGCATTAAACAAAAAATTTTATGTGTTACAGTCTAGACCGGAGGAAAGAAAAACTTACTGCTAGAATAATTTTTGCAAGTTTAAGGCTGAGTGAGTCTGAGCCAACATCAACTAGTTTATACAGGGTCTTCAGAAGAATACTTCTTCTCTTAAATTTACTTCCAAGCATGTTTCCTTCCTCTAAAGCGTGATGAAGTTGTGTGCAAGCAGTACAAACCATTTCAGTGTTCTCTTCTGTCAGGGCAAAGAGAGTAAAGCAGCAGTTACTAATTAAGGTCATTTTCAAGTGCATCAAACACAGACAGTATAAGTAAAAACCCCGTAACTGTTTTCCCAGACATCTTCCAATTCCTGGACTATGCTTTTCCTCTTCTCTTATCATTTCCCTCTAACTGATTTTCTTTTTCATTTCATTGATCCATCTCCTACCATGGCAACTTATTTACTAATCAGTCAGTTAGCTTATCTAGAGCACAGTCTTCCAAACAATGGAACTGTATCTATTTCAGTTGGTTTCCTTCATTCTAAATACCATCCACCTCAGCCAGTGCTCTGTTCAGCATCATGGAAGCATACTACATGCATTTCCATCTTCAACCCTTTGTGGCATAGTTCTACTGGCCTAGAATGTTCTCCTTACTTTTATTCTTACTAATTTTGGTCCTTCAAGGCTCTGTTGATGTTCTGGCTGGTCCAGAAAATGTTATTTCATACTATTCCACATACAACAAATGTTATTTCATACCATTATATATGTATGTATGTATGTATGTATGTATGTATATATGTATAGTATTATATGTCTGGTACCTTCAAACAGATATGTCATGCTAAATGAGTATAGAACCATGTCTTATATGTTTGTATAAATAGTACAGGTGCAGGGAGAATACTATACTGACAACCTATAACATAGTTTAATACATATTCATTTTCTAATATATCTGTTGATGAAAACAAGGATCAATATTTTTTTTCTGTGAGAATAATGCTCATTATCTGAGAAAAGAGGGCTCAAATAGAACAAAATCTCAAAATATCACCAAATTTTCACTATCATTTGTAGGTAGTTATTAGAAAAGAAGAGAATAAAAAAGAAGACTTTAGTTAGGAAATAGGCAGACCTAGAACACTTTATAATAAGAATTCTGAGGAAAGCAATCTTTGAAAGTGGCAGCCCAACTAATAGGCATACAAGAAAGAAAAGCAGCAGACAACATGGAACATGAGGAGAAATATAAGAATCCTATGTCTAAGGTATTCAGTTGAAAAATATTATCTCTGATAGATTCCCTCACAAAATTTAAAAGTAGGAAGCCAATCTTAAATAAATACCATAATGTGTTCTTAAAAGCCCACATAGAGGAAGTGTGCGCCTGCAAAAGGAAATGACTCAGGCCATTTTTAGCTCTTTTCAACAATAACATCTAAGAAAAAATTTAAACCTCAATAGCTAAGTAACCTTCAATGCCTTTCAGATATGTACTTAAATAAATGAATCGATGGGAAATGACTTAGACTAACTTTAAATAAAGGGAAAACCTGAGCCCTATTGTAAGAAACACTTTTGTTTTGTTGTTTTATTCTTCTGTGACTGGCAGTTTCTTCACAAACCTTGAGCCCAGGCCATGGACCACTCTCTGACAGTGGGGAGACGTCAAGGCATTTTTCTAATACTTCCCTCCACAAACTCTTCAGCCTGGTAGGTTCTACTCAAGAATAGCTGTTTTAGCTTGAAAGAAATTTAAAAGAAAGGCTCAAGGGCCAAATTTTAAACTATCGATCAAATTAACCTATACCAGTGTTTTGTTATAAATGCCATATATTCTTAAAAGACAACTTGAATCTAAGAGCTATCAACATTCTCAAGGGGCTAAAGCAAGTGAATGGAAGTTTGATGAATGATCTAAACTAACAGAGTCTCAAAGTAACTTCTCCCCATAAGATATTTATTTAATTACAAGAGGGGAAATAGTAATTTTACAGTGGCAAAAACTGGCAGACACCACCTTCCCCAAGTGATCAAAGTTCACATCACCAGTAATGGATCAAATCAGCCTCCTGATACGATGCAATGAGGACAGAGCACCGCTCATCCCACAGACCTGCCCCAAATGCCTAACCTGAATCTAATTGTGAGGAAATACCAGACAAACCTAATTTGTGGGGCAGTCTCCAAACAATAGGCCTGTACTCTTCAAATATGTCAAGATCATGAAAGAGACATGACAAATAATCAGAACTTGTGACCTAGAATTTTCTTTTTCTATAAACTAAATTATTAGGACAACTGTCGAAATCTGAATAAGGTTTGTATAGTATTGTATGGTAATTTCCAGATATGTAACAGAATGCCCTGGTTTCTAAAAATACATACTCGCAGACTTAGGGATATGGGCCATCACGTAAGCCACTTGTTCTCAAAGGTTTACAAAAGGAGAAAACAATGTGTATACGTGTGTTGGGGAGGGGTGCTGTAGACAAAAAGAGAGCAAGAGGGAGCGGGTTGAGGAAGAGAGAATGATAAAGCAAATATGGTAAAATGTTAATATTTGAGGAATTGGGGGGAAGAGCGTATGGGATTTCTTTGTACTATTCTTGCAACTTTTCTGTAAGTCTGAAATTATATCAGAATAAAAAGTAAAGGAGAAAAAAAGAAGAAGAAAGAATCTCAAAGGGTGAAGTAACCCAGCCCTGCCACCATTTGCTGTTTGTAAAGTTGTCTACGGAAGACGTGCCATACTTCAGGATTCGATAATCCTTCTAAGAAGGGAGATTTATCCACGTTTTGAATCTCAAACTCCTGTTACTCCTGCCCGTGTCGTGGTGGCAGAACCCTCAGAACCCTCTTAAAACCCTCACGCTGAAGACTTCCTTCAAGATAGGCCTCCCGTGCCGGCCCTTCTCCCCAACGTGTTCTTCCTCGTACGTTTTCTCTTTTAACTCTGACCCAGACTGATTGTGCTCCTCGCTAGTTTTTGCACACATCTCTTAAAATAAAGGGCCCAAAGTTAAACTGGATCACTAGCAAGAGGGTGAATAACTCTAGAGGGGACAAAGTGAACACGTTCTTATTCTCAGGGATTTGCGCTGCAGTGAACTTGGTGATGATCTCGTCTCCCGCACTGCTCATGTGGCAGGTGAGAACCCTATTGCTCACGGCCATATGCTTAGTTAGAAGCAGTGCCAGGACAGAAACCCTGTCCAGGGCTCCCACATCAATCATGAACACCGCTAAGCACAACAGGGAGCTGGGGAGGCGGGGAGGTCATCTGAACCTTTTAGGAAGATCTTCTGCATGACCTCCCTGTTTGGCTGCTGGGGAAGGCTCATTTATCCTGCTCCTCCTATGGCCCCTCTGTGTGGCTATCGAGCTGCTTTGCTCATCAAGGAACACTTATTCCACAATTCCTAGTGAGGGCCTGCTGTGCACTGCGTGCCAGGCACTGAGCTCCGCCCTGGGACCATGACTGCAGCTTTAGAGGAACCTATTTCGACTTCAGAGACTGGCTCCCCGAGGAGGAGCGGCACAAAGGGAGAAGGTGACGGGGCAGGGAAGGAGACATTCTCCTGACAAGCTTTCCACAGTCACCTTTGCAGAGACCTGTTGGTCACGGGCTTTCATTGCTGGGGCATCAGCATGCAAGAGCTGGGCACATCCCAGGACACTTCCTGCTCTGAGCGGCACCTCTGACAGGTGCGCTCATCCTAAGGAGAGTAGGACATACAGAATTGGATCTAAAAAACCAGAAGCACACCTGCCAAAGATGCCAGTCTATGATTTAGTCAAAGTTTCAAAGGCCTGAAATTTGTTTTAATCTCTCACTTTCTTATATGAACTGCTACCCTAGAAAGTTCAAATCAGCATTTTATTGGGCAGAGGAAGTGACAATTAATTTATATTCCAAGGGGAATTTTAGAAGTAGGCTCTCTTGCTGCATTTAAAGTATAATTTTACTCACTAAATATTAGGTTTACATTAATATTTAATATATACATTTCTGGGTAAATAAGTAGATGGCTTTATTTGTTTTTGAACATGTTCACAGAAATCATAGTCAAAGTGTACTGAAAATATCAGGGAAATGGGGTACATATAAATGACCACAGATATTTTTGATTTAAAACAAAAATCGCTTTTTTTTTTTTTTTTACCTTTTTCTAATTCATGCAAAATTGGTACTATCCTTGTATTCCAAAAGATATCATCTACTTCACTGTCGATATCCTTTTCTTGCGAGTTGGCTTTTGAAACTGCAAAAGAAACCCAGAGCAGGAGAAAGAGCCATGAAAAAGGAGTTATAATTGGAGCACCATCGAGTCTTTGCTATTCATCACTAAAATTAATAAACTCCAGAATTAAATTTCACTTTGCCCCCCAAGCCCAACTAATACTTTAGAACTTCATGTCTTGTAATCAAATCACCCCAGAACAAACTAAGATAATGTAAAGAAAGCAGATTGGGACACTTCATAAAGTCTGAAGCCTTGTAAATATTGAAATTAGTGTCAGTAAGGCAGTTTTTGAGTTATTTTTACTTAAACTTGTCCCTCTATAATGTAGAATTAAAAGAAAACTATAGATATGTAACAATAAGGATTTGAAAATGTTTAATGAAAAGTCTTCTAAAAGGCCTGGAGGGACTTTCTTTCCTATAGAAAATAAAACATCTACATCATTGTGAAGCCAGTGCCTTTAATGCTGAATGATTTTGTGGGGAGTGGGGAGTAGGACAAGCCTGGGCTTTGGGCGCTGACCGGTCTCAATTCAAATTCACACTTCATTATTGATGCTTTGGGTGACAGGGGCTGGTTTCTCATCCTTTCTGAGCCTCATCAGCAAAACAGAGATTAAAATATTTCCCTTCAAAGGGAAAAAAGGTGAAAGGGAATAAGAGGTTCCAATTTCTAGCTACAAAAAAATAAGTCATGGGGATGTAATGTACAGCATAGAGAATATAGTCAATAATATTTTGATAGTGTTGTGCGGTGTCAGATGGTTGCTGGACTTACCATAGTGATTACTTCTTTAGGTATATAAATATTGAATAATTATGATGTAGACCTGAAACTAATACAATATTGTATGTTAGCTATATTTTAATAAAAATCTTTTTTAAAAAAAGAAATAGACCTGGTAAAAAAAAAAATTTGCCTTCAGGGTTATCAGAATTAAAAGACATGATATAGGCAAAGCTCTGAGTCCAGTGCACAGCATCTAACAACACTCAATAAATAGAAATTTCATTTCCTTGATTGAAAAAACCAAACAAACAGGCTATCTCTATCTGAAGTGTATCAGGCTGTATGATACACTAAATCATCAGGGGGGATACTGCCTGGGAACGCAGACTGTAGGAGATTAATGGCTACCATTGGCTGTGGCCTTTAGATGCAGCAGGCCCATATCTAAGTTTTGTAATAACACTATGAGGAGGTCCCTATATTGTCCCCATCTTCTAGATGAGGAAAGTGGAGCCCAGGTGTATTAAGTTACCTGTCCAAGGTCAAATAGCTCCATAGCCCTTGTACTTGACCTCTATGCTATTCTGCCCTGCAGACCAGCAAACTAAAAGGGAACTTTGGAAGGAAACATAAATCGTATTAGAAGGTGTTTATATATATCGCACGATTATATATTGCATGGACAATATCTTAAGATCTGAAACAACGACAGTTAGCTGGAAGGGACACTGCCGTGGGGGCACTCAGGAGCAGTGCTGGAGACATAGTCCTTACCTCCCTTCTCTCAAGTCTACCCTATACGACCCTCACCTGGCACCCAGTCTGTACTGGTTCAGGGAATCTATGCTTTCTCAGGGTGGACCCAGTACCAATTAGGTGACCACACAGTGGGTCTCTGGACTTAAAAATGTCACATGATAAGTTAGAAATCATAGGGGCAATCAGGGGGTTCCACAGAGAGAGCCAGAGAGAGAGAGCAGTGAAAGGGCTTGTGGCCTGTACACTTTTAGGTTGTTTTAACTTATAAAAGGACAAGCTGACCAGGGAGACCTGTTCACAGCACAGGTTCTAGAGTACCTGTCTGGGTTTGGGTCGTAGCTATGCTACCTACTAGCTGATTGACTTTAGGCAAGTTGCTTCAATTTTCCTCCGTAAAATGGGATGACAATGGTTATCTCCAAGTATTGGGATTATGGGTTATTAATTTCTTTTATGTGCTCTTTTATATTTTCCAGAATCTCTAATGCACTTGCATTACACTTGAACAGAAAAAAAAAAAAAAAGATATGACGCACACTAAATTTTCTAAGCCTGCAGTGATGATGTCACCCAGGAGAAGCAGGAAAGCTATACAAAGTACTCATCCACCCAGTACACAGGCCTTCCCCTAATGCGCTCCATGCTGCACATGGCCACTCCCAATTGCAGAAAGTCTAGGCTTGCCTTTTTATTAAACCTCCCTAACACCAGGAGGGGCCGATGCAAGATGGGCAGGAAGAGCATTTGAACAGCAAAAGAAGACAGAAAGGGGTTGTCCACAAAGTTGTAATTAGACATACAGGTGCTGCCAATGGTTTTAACAGCAAGGTTTCACATAATCTGTCTAACCTATAAGCAAGAATTCACCATAAAACACATAGTTGAACTGTGTTTAGGGCAAAATCCATCCACAATACAGTATAGGTCCACAATCCCTTACCCAAAGCCTTTGGAACCGGATGTGGTTCAGGATTCAGAAAATTTTGAATTTTATTAAGGGAATATGGAGTATGCACTGCATATTACATACCAACTCCAGAAGGGCTTCTGGTGCAGCTCCCTGTAGCAAAATATGCAAATATTCACACTAATGAAGCAAAGACCACATTGGCTTCCCATGAGTTAAGGTCAGGCATTGTCACTAAATGAGTTTGAAAAGCATTTCAGCTCACAGGGATTTGGGGATTTCAGAACTACAGATAAAGGATTGTAGACCAGCTCAAAGTTTTGAATCTTTACATTTATAAATCTGCCCAACTTTGATATACTACGGATATAGATTCTAAAAGGAAACACGAATATTTAATCAGTATAAAAAACAGTCGCTTATATTCCCAGGTATGTGACATACTCAAAGTTCAAAATATGTGAATAAAATCAATGTATATCAAGTGAAAAGCCAAAAGATAATGCCAGACAAATAATTTAATCAACAAATACTTATGGGGCACTTAAATTTACTAGAAATACAAATTTCAAGTCCAAATTGGCATTTTTACGTTCTATGCAATATGCTCTTTAATAGAAAAGCTCTATGAGAAACCAGGATTATCAACCCATTTCTTAGGACAAAATTGGTAACATGTTCACCTCAAGAAGAGTCAAATTATGGGGCTGAGCCAGAAATCACAGAACAGTTTATTTAGCCTTCAAAAAGGAGAGGCTCTCACAGGCCCTTCTGGATGGTTTTAAGATTTGTTTCTTCTCAGAAGTTAGCCAGACATGGTGTTGTAAGAGTTTGCTTTCAACTCTCTCTTTGGGATCACTGCATGAGTGGTTGTTTCCAGTTAGTCTTTCCACACCTTCATCCCTTCACATACCTCCTCCAACTCTGCTCTCCACAAAAATCTCATTTTACATACTAACCCAGTTTCTATTCTAGAAATTGAAGCATGGAATCATGTGATTACTTTATAAGAGCCACAAAAAATAAAGTTTGTCTCAGTCTTGGGCAACAAACTAATATTTTAGAAAGCATTTTCCTCTAGGTTCGCTGTTGGCTAAATATAAAAACTATGATTCGACAGGAAATTGGGTAAGCCAAGCAGACATTTCAGCATGTTTTTGAAGATTTTGCTATCTCAGTGGTTATAGTTCTTAACCACACTTTTGAGTTCTAGACATAAAAACGTGACACAATGTTTATTGGCTGATGTTTTTAGCATGTAAATGTAAAATCCTTAGCAACAATGCTGACACAGATATTAGTCTAAGTTTTCCTGAGTACTATAGAAATTTTCATTGACCAAAACAGTCTTTTTCTTGACCAGAAATTACTTTTAAAGATAATAAAATATTTTTTGAACCTGATGTTATTTAGTCTCATAAAATTGTATGTGTACAATAAAAGTACAAAGAATATAACAAACACCTGTGTATTCAAAACTGGTTTCATCAAATATTAACCATATTGTCATCCTCCTCCTTATTTTAAAGAACTATATTACAGATATAGTTGATGCCTTCCGTATGCCTCCCGCTACGGGTTCCCCTTCCCCTTCTTCCTCCAAGGGTCACCACCATTCTAAATCAGGTGGTTATTTTTATCATGCTTGACTTCACATGTTTACCACATAGATCTGTATCCATAAACAACATATGTCAGAGTTTCTGCAATTTAATTTTTTTTAAATGTTATGTTTGTACTCATTTCATTCAATATTTTTTTACTATCCTCATTTTTAAAATTTTTTAATTTTGATTTAATTAATTTATTTTTAATTGAAGAAATGATTTAACTCCCCCCTCTCCTGTCTACCTCCCTCATTCAATATTATAAATGTAGTCTAGTTCATTTTTCTAATTGCTATATTCCATTGCATGGTACATTTTGTATCATTTCTTGTCTGTGATTTATAGTTACATATTTTTCTCCGTTTAAAGCCCCAAAGGGCTGTCTTCATATAGTTGACGTAGTTTTCATTTAAGTGAGTGATAATTTTGAACTAAAGTTTTGAACTTGAAAACTATGTCGATGGCAAGTTTTGCAACTTTCCAAATGCTTTTATAAAATAATTTCTGTAAGATCATTAAGATTGCAATCTGTAGGTGTTTGAGCTGGGTAACAGTAAGAATGGCAAGATTGTTGTGAAAATAGAAAAAACTTGTAATAATAAATGTTGATGTGTGACCAAGATGAACACAGTTTCTGTAGTTTTCAAACAGTGAGCTAACATCAGATATCTTTGGTACAAAGGTTCTTCCTTTGGATGAAGATGCCGAAGATGAAAGAGAATTGGGAACCCCTAAGAAGACAAATGCCTCACCTGCTTTGGTTTCCAGGCTGCTCAGGTCCGAGCTGTTGGGGCATGATGCAGCCCTCAATCGCCTCTCCCCCTGGTCCCTAGGAGGAAGAGGAATATACATGACACTCAGCACAGAAGCTGAAGCATTTCTCTTTCTGTAAAGTTGGCCATATACAGTTTCTGAAGAAACCATAGAAAAGTGTTTATGAAATGAGGTTTGGTGCTCTATAGCCCATTTTAATCAACTAATCAGCCCATTTTAATTTACAACTACCATTTATCTTTTGAAAACAAATTATGTTTTCTTAACAGTTATAGTTACTAGAAATAAGAACAAAAATAAATCCAAAGTTTACTTTGCAAATCGAAAAATTGATTAAGGATATATACCACAAGAGGTCACTGTTAGAATAAGAAAGAACTCTGATAAGCTTGAATCCCAAAAGCCTAGCATTTATGGGCTAGAAGAAACTCTCTCCCTCTCTCCGTCCCTCCCTCCCCACTTCTTTCTCTCTCTCTCTCTCTCTCTCTCTCTCTCAATCTCAATCTCAGTCTCTTAATCTCTCAATTTCTTTCTCCGGACAAAAAAAAAAAAAAGCTGTTCTCAAATTGGTTAGATGTGCCAAGGTCATAGAGCAAGTTCAGATCTTAAACTCTGGTCTTATAATTTCCAATCCACTTCTCTTTCCACGACATCACAATGTGCCCTGTTTCCATTTTAAAATTAATCGATATTCTCAAAATGTTTTATTTTTAGACATATTTTAGGTGTTAAAAATTGAAGGTAAATTCAAACAGTCCCCAGATGACAAATATTTTGTGTTCCAAATAAGAGTAGTGGCTAGCCAATAGCAGGATTATATACTTGTTTTGTTTTGTTTTGTTTTAAAGGTAACATTTAACGTATGAAGGATATAATTTTCCTTTAGCTAGACCTTACTTTTAAATATGTGTACAATATTCTAAGGCAAAAAACACTGAGAGAATAATAGTGCAAGTTTTACATCAAAATTTCACGTATCAAATATAATATTTGCTATAAAAATCATACAGAATGCATATAGATGGCGCCAGGGTCACCCACGGACATCCATATGTGTGTCCATTGCTCCTGTTTCCTGTGTCATGAGATTCCTCATGAATGTTCAGTACTGGCTTTGATTGTCCTTTACTACTGTCCCAAGGATTACCTTCTCCAAATTTCATTTTTTCCATAAATATGTCCCTTTTCTTTAACACTTGATTCAATAATTCTTTTTATCATATAAAATATCAAGCTAATATTCTAAAAAATGTCTAATTCATTAATACTCTGAAATAATTGCTTCATTTGTATATTTAGTAGAAACATAGGTCTGGTAGCAAGGTGTCCCTAGTCAATCAAAGAAATGGGGATGGGATCCTCTTTGTCAAAACTCTCAGAGTTGAGATGTAAATGAAGCACATTTCAAAGAAGACAGAAATAAAGGAAATCAACTCTACGAAAAGATGAAATACCAAAAATTTGGCAGGGTGTGAGGCCATAAGTTTCCATATTTATCACTCCCAGAAATAACAAGAAATTTTAAGGACAATAGAGGAAAGGCCTTCTTTTCATTGCTGTCCTAAACAACTATTGAAATCAAACAAGAGTGTTTTCAGCGAATGGCCTTCCGAAGTCACTGGTCCACACTCCCTGAGGACATGGCCAGTGATGAGGTTGCCTCCCTAAGCACTATCTTTGCGTATCCCCATTTCTGAGGGGGAAAAAAGAAGAGTCCTTCTTATGATATACAAAAACTCGACAGTGCTGGGTGGTACTGGTTCTCACAGAGAGCACAGAATTAGAATCGACCAATACTCTATATAACCATAATGGCACAGTGATTGAACCTGCAGACTCTGGACCCAAACTGCTTGAGTCCAAATCCTGAATCCAACCCTGATCAGCTGTGTGACCTAGAGCACGTTACTTAACCTACTGACCTTAGTTTCCTTGTCTTAAAATGAGAGCATTGTCTCTACTTAATACAGTGATTGGTACATTTGAAGAACTTAATAAATTGCCAACATATTTTTCTCTTTAGTTCTGAGTCAATAAGCACCTGTCTAAGCAATCCAATGCCAGATGTTATTGTGATAAAGAACATACGAGTTGTCCTAAAGAAATTTAAAATGTACCATGAGGAACTAAGGGACTTTTTTTAAGTGGAAAATTCCAATGGAGTCTCTAAACAAGTGGTAGAATGTGAAATTCAGTGGATTACAAGAACTAGAGGGATGCTGAGAAGAAAGTGATTACTGAGAGGAAGAAGTGGGCCACAAAGTGGGCCTTAAAAGAATAAAAGTTGAACCAGCGAATGACAAGACTACCCTCGGGAAGGGAGTAGCATGAGTGAAGGTAAATAGGACATGAGAAAACTTGTACTTGGGGCAGGGGAAAACTGCACTGGGCAAGATAGGAATAGAAGGTTTCTGCTGGGAGGTATTGAGAACAGCTGCCTGAAACTTTGGGTTGAGTCAATGGACCCAATTTGAACGGCAAAGAGGAGCGGTCATAGGTTCTTAGATATGGGATTTAGAATTATGCAGTGACAAGAGTATTTGGGAGACTTGGAGAGAGGTAACAAGGACTAATCCTTCGAGGGCGAGAATGGGACTGGAGAAGAAAGAACAAATTCAAGAGACCTTACAAATGAAAAATTGGTAAGATTTAGTGGTTAATTTTAGGCAGAAGAGAAAACAGAAGGTAGACCTGGAGGAATAGGATAGCAGTGTTTTCACCAACTGAAACGGGAGGTTAGAGAGTAGAACAGTTTGAGGGATAAAATGAGTCAAGGTTTCGCCATGTTGAATTTCTGATGAAAAATGGAACATCTGCAAAGGAGATGTAGAAGTCAGGAAAAGAGCTCCATTAAAAATCAAAGCATTACATAGGGACCAGAGATCAGAAGAGCATCTCAAACACTAGACCCTCAGAACAAGGCTTTGTTAAATATTCTTGGGTAAAGGACGTAAGGGGCAAAGGAGGGCAAAAGAAGAAGAGAAATAAAAGATGCTCTCATACAATCCAAGCATGTGTCAGCAAGCATGATTAACAGGTTCAAGAAGATGAGAACTAAGGAAGAACTGACCAGTCTGGCCATGGTAAACCAGAAATTTTGGGTTGATGCAATGGTCTTCAGAAGAAAATCTCTTCTTTGCTAAAAAAAGACTAGATAGCCTTACATTCAATGGAAATCTGTCTTCATGTAACTTCTACCCACTGGTCTTGGTTCTACTAACTGAAGCTGCATGAAACAAATCTTTATTCTTCTTGCTCTTGACAATCCTGCAAATATTTACAGATGTTGCATCCACCACTTACAGCCATCTCCTATGGTTTAAATCCCATGGTTCTATCACTAATTAGCTGTGTGACCTTGAGTAAGTTTTTTACCTAACCTTTGGTTTTGTTATCTGTATATGAGGGGGTGGTAAATAATAGTACCCTTCAATGTAAGGTTGTGTGAGGACTAAGTGATACAATGTGGAATCACTTAGCTCCAGACACAGAGTAAGTACTCAATAAGTGTTTACTATTATTGAGGCTGTTGTCATTGATGTCATTAATAAACAGTCCCTTCCGTTGTTCCTCATGTGATATGGTTCCAAATCATCCTTTAAAACCTGTTCAGTCACTGAGTGTCAGTTGGTCTGAATCCCTTTTAAAGTCTTGAATATAGCGCTGAGCTACAAATATGGCTTGGGGAGCAAAGAGGAGATATTCTAAATAATGCAGCCTAAAACTACATTTGTGGTTTTGGTGGTCACATCAGTATTGGTCAGTTCTTGTCTTTTCTTACATATGCAGCTCATTCTTATTGATATTCTTATTAAACTCATTCTTATTAAATTTCACAGTGTTATATGTGGCAAAGGGTTCCTGCCTATCGGTTGTTTTTAGATCTTGATTCAGTCATCCAGTATAATTGTTCTTCCCAGCTTCCTCTTCCATGTTGTTAAAGACCATAATTAATTTTTTTACAATGATTTTTGATGTACCAAGAATAAAACAATTCCAGATATTATTTCTTAAATCTCTCCTGTGAAATTCTTCTTAGAGGCAGAATAACACCATTTTATTAGTAGGATAGCTTCATCTACAAATAGCAAAAACCTAATTCCAACTGACTTAAACAATAAATGGACTTTATTGGCTCATGTAACCACAAAAGCTGAGCGTCAGGGTGGGTTTTAGATGTGCTGTGATCAGTGCTTTGGCTCTACCTTTCTGCAGTCCTCTCAGGTGTGCCCTTCCTTTGTTCCCATCTGTAATCAGGTTGGAGTCTGAGGAAAGCAAAATGGGCACAGCTCTCAGGCCTCTCTGCTGCAGCCCACATGTTTCGATGCAAAAGCAAGGTCCTACTTTTCACTCTAAACCACCAGAACCAAACTCTGCATCCAAAGACGACGCCATACGAAGACTCAGTTATTAATGCCTATCCATGAAATCAGCCACACTGGCAACATTCACTGCTGGACCAAATATGTGTCAAAGAAATAAAAAAATATATTTCTTTTGAAATATTTTGAAATTAAGGTTTTTCTGTAATTCAGACAGTTCTTCCAACTATTACAACTAAGGTTATTTAGTCAGGGATCAGCACACTTAAAAAAAAAAAAAAAAAAAGCCAGACAGTATATGTTTTATACTTTGCAAGCCAAGTGAAAGCTATTATATAGGTACTTTAGTAATCATTTAAAATGTAATGATTTAAAAATGTATAAACAATTCTTAGCTCATGGGCTGTAAAAACAATAGGTGGCTGGCTAAATTTGGCTCCTGGGCTATAGCTTATGGACTCTTGCTGTAGAGCAATAACTAAATAGACATTAGGAAGTAAACTATGGGGGGACTTAGAATTTAAAAA
Source organism: Pteropus vampyrus (assembly GCF_000151845.1). Lineage (NCBI taxonomy): Eukaryota > Metazoa > Chordata > Mammalia > Chiroptera > Pteropodidae > Pteropus > Pteropus vampyrus. The sequence goes on from NW_011888882.1 coordinate 6,483,526, forward strand.
ATGATAAATTTATATCCATTTGGGAAAAATTAAATGTAAAAAACAGAAAAGGAAATTTTAAAGGATGCTTATGATAAAAAGAAAGTTTAACAAATTTTGAGCTAAGCTTTTCCTTGCCCTAAGAGCAAGACACTTCATTTTTAGAATTAGACTCAAACTGTATAGATTTGAGTCAGGTAGTAAAGATTTCAGGCTGTTTGGCCACACAGTTTCTGTCACAACTACTCAACTCTGCGACTGTAGTGCGAAAGAGCCATAGTTAACATAATGAATGACTGTGGCTGTGTTCCAATAAAATTTATTTACAAAAACAGGTAAGAGGCTAGATTTGATCTGTGGGCCTTAGTTTGCTGACCCCTGCTTTATAGTCTTAGATTCTTTTACTGTAATTAGGCAATGCCACCAACAAGGGGTTAGTGGTAGCAAAGCACACAATGCTTTGCTCCTGTTGAAAACAGGCCTCAGGAGTCAATGAAAACCCCCAAACCCCAGGAAGCCTTTTGCGATCTTCAAGTCAGAAGGAGGTGCTCACACGCTCAAGACCTTTCTTTCAGTTCTCCTTTCACTCCTCCAATATTAGAGTTACTCACTGACCAGTGCTTTGAGAACATTTGTGTGCATTCAAGTCACCTGGATATCTTATAAAAATGCAGACTCTAATTTAGCACGTCTGGGGTGGGGCCTGAGAGTCTGCATTTCTAACTGGGCTCCCAGGTGATGCCGATGCTGCTCTTTCAGGGAGGACAGCTGAGTAGCCAAGCCAGCCGCCTCTGGAAGCTCCTCAGGGACAGGGTCCCTCTCTCCATCTCTCAACGCCCTAGCACAAGGCTTCGCCTATCCAGAAATGCTTACCACATGGAAACTGTCAGATAAGGCAGGATTCTACCAAATCATTCTGGCTAATGCCTGTCTTTTCCAAATGAAAACAATTTCTCAGCTATGACCCTTAATTTCTTTAAAAAAATAATGACTTCATTAGTTTTGAAAAAAAAAGATATATTTATTATTTTTAAGGCCAGGCAATATAAGAAAATACAAAGAAGATTATAAAAAATCATCCAGGATCCCACCACCCAGAAATAAATATTAATATGTGGTAAACATCATTCCAGACAGTTTGCATATATTCAGATAAAAAGATAAAAGAATGCAGGAACAGAGGGGTAACTTGGAGGGAGGGCAGGTGAAGGATACATATAAATGGGATCACAATACATGTCATTATAATTTAAAAATATTAAGTATAAATTTTACTTGAATTTAACAAAGAAACAGAAATTTAGGTGAAACTGAAGGAATTGTAGAACTTCAGATGAATGAGTCTTCCCAAGAGATATTAGTTTCTAAAAGATTTCTCTGAAGTTAAGAAAAAAAAAATAATGAAAAAATTAGGATGCTAAAATCATTCTTTTTAAACAATATATTTCAATTTCAGACTGTAGCTACTGGCAAACTATTCCCTATTATGAAGTGAAGTAATTAGTACTTACACTTCCTCCAGTTCTGGTTATTTATGTTACTATTACATTGTCAAGGTTTCTGTTCCATAACCATCACCTTCAGAGTTGTTTAATTTTAATTCAATATGAAAGCAAAGTCAATACTCACCGCAAATGCTTTTTACCAGAGCTTCTCCATTTCTGAGTTTTGAATTCTGACTCATCATTTTGTTGTCTAAGAGTTTTCTAGAAAGCGCATGAGTACTAAAGTTCCCAAGTTCATTCACATTTGAAAATGTCTGCTGCCTTTTTACTGAAGCACAACTTGGCTGGCAATACAATTCTTGGGTTATCCTTCTTATACTTAGGGCTTCGGAGACATTACTCCACTGTCTTCTGGCACTGAGGGGTACTCTTAATAAAGCCACAGACAGCCTGTCTTTTCCTCCTTTTGTGTGACTTGTTTGTTCAGCCTGGATGGCCAGAAGAGACCTTCTTCCATTTATCCACCCAGTCGACGATTACTAATTGAGCGTGTACTACATACTGGGTTGTGTTCTAGTGCTGGGCCCCTTTGAAAATGTTATAGTGTAGATTATTCCATGTCACAGTTTGTTGTGACATGATGTGTCCATTTGAGCTTCAGATTCAAATCTTTATTTCAGAAAGTTGTCTTCTATCCTATCTTAATGTTTTTCTTATTCTTTTTCTGATCTCTTCCATTCTCATTGAATGTCAAATGAATTAATGTATGTAAATCACTTCGAAAAGTGCCAGGCACTTACTTCAAAGTAAAATAGTACCAGGAGGAAGAGGAAGATGGGGGAGGGAAGGAGAAGAGAAGGAAGAGGAGAAGGATTCTCTTCTTCAGAAATACAAATGTCATGCCTCCTATATCTCAATCTCTCTAATCATCTCCCACCTTCGTATTCATTTCTTTTTGTATAATTTCCTCTATTCTGTCCATTATGTTTCATTGCATTTTTAGCTGTTTATATTCTATTTTATTTCTAATGTGGCTTTCCCCTCCATGTTTATACATTTTTCATTCATTTCTTTTTTGATAATTAAGCATACTTTTTATCTCTTTATGTGGGCTTATAATCTCTAATTTGAATTCTTATAAACCAAAGAAGAGTTTTTTTCCCCCTTTTTTTTTAAAAAAAAAGAGGGCAATAACATTATCTACAATTTGATACTATGGAAAATTGTTTTAACTCCTTGTTTTGGGAGGGTAATTTCTTTGGCAATCTATTTTCTTCACCTGGCTTTTAAGTTCTTTACATACCTATGCTCGAGACCTAGGACTCTTGTCCTAATATTATTTATCTTTAAACAGAGCCATGTATTTGTTGAATAATGAAAAGGATCCACAGAGGGATAGAACTGGGGTTCACTGGAGTTTCAACTTTTTCTTGAACATCCATTCACTAAGTCTGTTATTTTTCTTGACTTGGAGTGTGTGTTCCCTTAGTTTGTGTACAGCGGGCTGCTGTGACTCACAGAAAAAGCCCTGTTACATGATAAGTACCTTGAGTTCTAATCTATCAAACTTCCCCCCTCCCCCTGCCCCACGCAAACTAGCTGGCTCAAAGGAAATGAGGAGAGCATGTCACACTCAGCTCTATTCCTCTCCCCTAGTTGTTTCATGATCTGGATCTTGAATGAGGTTTTTACAGTGGCTTCCCCACTTCTCCAGTGGCCTGCCCACATCCTTAGATCTTATTTGTTTAATTAAGGACCATTAGATATATCTTTTTGAATTGAGAGACTCCCTTTTTGTGAAATCTGTTTCCTACTCAAGGTCTAAGGAGGTGTCTGCTCTTAAATTACCTCTTGTTTTCATCTATATTTCATAGACTCTGGCAGGTTAACAGACACTTTTGGTTGCAATAGTCCAAGTGACAAAAACCTAACCTAATGTACCATAAACTGTCCCTGTCAAAATAAATAAAGGAAAGAAGAAAGAAAGGTAAGAAAGGAAAGACAGAAAAAAGAAAGAAGAAAGGAGGGAAGGAAAGAAGGAAGGAAGGAATAAAAGAGAAAAAGAAAACTACTGACTCATGAAACAGAGCAGTCTATAGTGTGGATATAGTGGCCTCAGGCACAGCTGGATCAAGGGGTTTGTATATCACCTTTAAACTTGGCGACTATCTCCATTCTGTTTGTTTATATATTACTTCTCTCTCAGAGTCACCTTCCACAAGGCAATGGACTGGCCACTGCTGGCTCTAAGGCAACATCATCTTTACAGTTTGTAAACTTGGAGAAAGAGCACTTTCCCCCAAGGCTAGGCACCAGGGAAGAATTCAATTGGCCTGGCTTGGCTCATGTGCCCACCTCTGAACCAACTAGCTGGTGGGTTGAAGAACTCTGATTCGCCTGCTCTGGACCACTTAACTACCTCTGGAAGAGGGGCAGGAAGACTGAAACAGTCTTTCTCTAAACATGAACTGAGCAGGATTTATTATACAGTGCAAGACAGTTCTTTATCCAAAGGAAAATATGCTAGGTCGACATAAAAAATAAATACATAAAAATAAAAACAATCAAGCCCATACTTCAGTGTAAAGTTTGCTTCATGCTCTGTAGTTTGAGCTTAGAACCATTTTTCTCTTTCATCAATGACAGTTATTTCTCTGGTTTTCATTCTCTGTTGCTTTCATTGGGTTTCTGCAGAATGCCTTTGCTTTGCCATCTTTAACCAGAAGCCCTCTTTTCTTATTTTTTTACTCCAACGATACTAATAGCACTTGAGAGTTTACAAATAAGCCTTTCAAGCCTTATTATATCATTCCACAACCTACAGTGAGGGTTGAAAGGAGATGGGGGTGAAGGAGCATAATTATTTCCATTTTAAAGGTTAGAAAACTGAGTGCCTGAAAGTGTTAAGAGACTTGTTAAAGAGCATACAGCTACATCAAGTGGCTCAAATAATAACCGAATCTACATCCAGGGATTGTGGCTACCAGCTAAGAGTTGCTGACTCTCCACAAAGGGCTGCTCTCAGGTTTTCCTCCTAACAGTTTCTAAACAACCATTTCCAACACATTTCCAAACCACAATAGTCTGGACAATATTTACACAGAGAGCCTTAAAAGGTTGTTAAGCACATATATAAAGGATTCATCAGATTGAATCACTGGATGGATGGATGGATGGATGGATGGATGGATGGATGGATGGATGGATAGATATTTATATATACATATATAAATGTATATGTGTATATGTATATATACTTATTTTTAATGAAAGCTGTTTTTAATCCATATGGCAATACAAAGTAAGAGAAAGTGGACTGTTGCTAAGGAGCAAGCCTGCCAGACCTTAAAGGAATCCTTAAATGGACACACAGAGACTACTGTAATTGACACACTGTTTTAAGATAACTTAATAAGTGCTTGAGAATGTTCACTTCTGGAAAGTTAGTCCCCTAAGACCTTGTTTGCAAATCCTTGCTTAGTAAATCCTTTTTTCCATCACAACCAGCAGAAAGTTAAACTCTAGTCCATCCCATGTCTGAGTTATCCACGTTCTAAATTAAGGGTGTACAATCAATGTGGTTTCACGGAAATAAACTGCTCTTTTCTCTCCCCCGCTTGAGAAACACTCAGCATGAAGGTGGCTGCTCCCACACTGGACAAACGCGTAAGGACCATGCGCAGGAGCATGTCCTCCCTTTGTCTGTCCCCTTTATATGATCTGCTCATGTTCCTTCTCAACTCGCTGTCATCTCATGCCTCTTTCTTTTCTAGTTATGCATTCCCTTCCCTCCTTTCTTCTGCCAGCCCAGCTCAGGTTAAGACTTTAGCATCAAAACTGGGAATACTGCACTGTGTCTCGAAGATCATTTCTTGGAATTATTCGCTTAAATATTTACAAGAAACAATTATCGAGTATCCCAGATTGATTCACAAATGTAATTAATGAAAGAACTGCTAATAGTTTCCATTTGCCGGTTTATTTCAATCTTATTGTATAATTTTTTTTTTTTCTGGCACTTCAACAAAATCCCATCCAATGATTAAAGGAGGTAAAGATTCATAAAGCAAAAATGTCATTACAAGTTAAACTTGCCAGGGTGTTTTTGCAAACACAACTCAGACTCAATCATTATATGATGCAAAAGCCATGCTAACAAAACAAAAAGAAAACAATTAGTGCCAAAGCTTCATAATTTTGGACAGTCGGGAAGAAGTGCTTCCAGTTCCTAATTGATTTCTCCTTTGCTGTTTGTGGGATAAAATATGTAACTGAAAAATGCCTTTGCTGTCCCAGACTGAGGAAGACATAATGATCTCTGGCTTGCCAGATTATTCTGCCACATCTAAAGGTTTATAAAAAATAAAATAAAATAGCTCTTGTCTGGTTTTTCCTAGTCAACTTTAATTACTGTAAGGATGGGTGCAGCAGAATAAACGTTTCTTTTTCACTTCAGTGCTGAAAGAAACACAAGTTCTCTGGCTGCCTTTCATGGTGAAGCTCTGGGGTCCATGGCCTATTCTTATTCACCAACTGGAAAAGATCGGTTGCAATGGCCAGTTTGATGTTTTGTGCTCAACTCCCAAAGTCCCAATTTGAAGTTCGTTCTCTTCCACTTAAGGAGACATTTCATTTTTCCTTTAATTTAAAAAATGTTCTGAATGCAAAGTGACATTACAAGGACTCCTAGGTTGCTTAATATAAATCCGGCGTGTGCGACACTGTTCAGTCTGTGTTAGCAGACAAGGTCAGTTCAGCTAAACTAACTAGCTGCCAAGCAGCAGTTCGGGGAAAAGTTTTAAGCACGCTACATGTGTACGAGCCAACGTCAGGCCTAAAAACCTAAAGTGAGGGCAACAAGTATTTGGTCTTAAAATGGCCCATGGAATTTAATCTTGTTAAGCAAATTCGAACTGGGCAGTTGTCCATGATGACCCAATGGAAAGTCATAGAAAAACATCTTTAACTGAGCGATCCTGTCCAGTCCAAGATTTTCTGCCTATCTTAGCACCACTCTGGCTGGGACTGGAAAACAGAGCCTGTTCCCTTTGCTCTATCCCTACCCTGGCCCCCTGTCATTCGACACTTCTTTAGGAAAACAGAGTAAGAATTCACATGGTCCATACAATAAACATTTCTTCACAAATCCTCAATATGGTAGGAAAATTGTTCCTTAATTTTCCAAGAGAAGCCCTAGAAAGCCATATCTGGGAATATAGTATGAACTTAAATGAGTGTGTGTGTATGTGTGTGTGTGTGTGTGTGTGTGTGTGTGTGTGTGTGTGTGTGTGTGAAGGATTGGGGTGGGAAAAAAAACCTATCTAGGAACATGGTATGAAATAAAGTAATTCTCAATCATTCATTTTATGAAGGATTAGCAGAGGGATTTCATAGATAACAGAAATCTACACAACTCTCCTATTTTAACTATTGGTTTGCAAAATAAATATTTTAATCCAAGTTTCTACTGGAGAATAAAATAAATTAACTGTCTACTCTTTTGTGGAATTAACAAAACTGAACTAATCCAAAGAAATGTAACGAGAGTCCAGGACAGGCAAGAATCCCAAACAGAATAATCAGTCGTCTCTCAGGGTGGCCTGGAACAGTCCAACGAAAGCAAACACTTTATTCTGACAGTGCTATCAAAGCAGCATTTTGGCAGGTATGAATAAATGTTTTCCTGAGGTTTAAATAAGAAATGATATAAAATCAACTCCATTCGCTGTGAGAATTCTTTCCTACTCACGTATCATTAACTTAAAATTTGTTTTCTATAAGAGAAAAAATCAACTCAATCACCTACATAAGATAAAAAAACAAACTGGTAAAGGACATAGTTATTATGATGAGAAAATCAAATAAAAATAATACCAACCCTCCACTTCTGAGATGAGATGGCAAGGAAGCTGCCTCTTGCTCCTTGATTTCTCTGAAGCCTCCACCATAAGTTAGCTGAAGTGGGTGACTCTTTAAGTGACCAATGGCATTTGATTCTGTTAAATAAATCCCATTGATTTTCACCATAGAGTCACCCGTCATAATTCTTTCTTTGGATTCTATTGTCTTCTTTCCTGTAATAACCAAGGAAATGTTTTGTCAAAGTATTTCTGATTTTAGAAATCACTATCTTTCAATATCTTTTTCAATCTAAGACTGTATACAATTTAAAAGTTATAGATTACTTATAATCAAGCCAGGAATTACATGGTAAAACCTCCCTGAACATATATAAGACCTCACCACTATTTTAGGCTTGGTATCATCAATTCAGCAGATAAAAATGAATAGGATCTTATCTCTATTAGCTTAGTTAGAGTCTACCTAAGGTAAACATTCAAATTTAGATTTATGAACTACCTAAGTCCACATATATATTCTGTGTCCCTTAATAATATAAGTCCTCTTTCTAAATCTGATCGTTAGTAACTTTGATTCAAAAATATATATATTTATTGAGTAACTCCCTGATGTCAGGCACCGTCCTAAGCACTTGGGATGTATCAGTAACAAAACAAAGATCCCTGACTTCATAGGGCTTACATCTAAATAGGTATAAACAGGCCATCAGTAATACACCGTAATAAATACAATATATAAGATAATAAGTGCTATGGAAAAAAGCAAAAGTAGAAAAGTGAAGAAGGGTAAAAGGGAATGCAGGCAGGTAGCGATTTTGAACAGGGTGGGTACCGTAGACAGGCCCTTAAAGAAGGCAAGGCATCTAGCCATCAGATGACAAGGGACAGTATTTCCAGCACAGGGAACAGCAGGTGCAGAGGCCCTAAGGCAAGAGTGTGCCTGACGTGCTCAAGAAACAGCAGGAGTGGAGTGTGTGAGGGAGAGACCAGGAGGGAAGGTGATCAGAGGGGCAGGGGCCGGATCCTGGAGGCTAACAGACCACTACCAGCATTGGAAAGAGGAGGGTACTGAAACCCCTATAAAGCTTTCTAAAGGAGAATAAGATAGGGTTGCAAAAAGATACCCGATCTCTGAACTGGAATATCTGTAGTGTTTATGGCTGCATATTCTTAGACTTGCAATGCAACGCTGTCTCTTTATCAGTGACTGACTGACATTAGGAATAGCTTATCCATGATGCTGCTTCTGTCGTCTGTGATAAAGTTGTTTTTTTTTTTCAAAGTAGAAAGGAGCATGAGCTTTATACAGAAAAATACTGCTTTGTAAGCTTTTCTAAAATGACTCAAGGTTTCCTCTTCTGCACTTGAACCAATAAACAAAAACCAACAAAACCACCTAGTCTACCTCTCTGACCAAACTCCCTGCTTTCAAAACACTCAATTGTAAAGCTGAAAGGAACCTTAGAAACTGGCTAGTTTAACCTTCACTTTTCAGATGAGAAAATTGAGGACCCAAAAGATAAGGTGACTATTTTAAGGTCACAGAGTAAGTTTGGGGAGAGCCAGGACTGTATGGGGGGAAGAGAATAGGCTTTACATTCCATCAGACTTGAGGCCAAATATGGGCTGCGTGACGTGGGCAGGTCACTCAACTTTTCTCTCACCTTCTTCGGTGGTCCCCACCTCTCGAGGATATGGTGAGAATTAAATGAAATGGCCTAGTAACGTGACTTGTATGGTGCCAGCACACTCGAAACCTGGACGCTAACTGTCATTATTATTACTGGAACCCACGAGTCCTGACTTCTGGCCCAGGGCTTTCTCCACGGCGCCATGTCACCTTACGTAACTTCACTGCTGAATGACAGTGCACATATTTTGTTTTAGTTACAAAGCACCTTCAGCCTGGGCCTATGTCTTAGCATTTGTTCCTTTCATTTACTTCACTCCATAAGTATTTATTCAGCACCCACTGCCATGTGCCAGGTGCTGGTGGTCCAGTGGTGAACGAGAAGTCCCGGCCATCGAAGAGGAAGCACACCCACACTCAGAGGTGGAGGAGCTGCAGCCCATCTATCTTCACAGTCTATAGAGTGAGCTCGTCAATTACTGACTGCTACAGTGAAGAGCTGCCCTGGGCCTCACTCTTACTCCTGATGGATGCCCGCCGTTAAACTGAGAACAAGTCACCACGTTGTTGTCTCCCTGGCAAATATCGGCAGTGTGTTGTACCAATTTGTAATAGGTTATGGGTAAACATCAAAGAGATTCTACAGCCAGTAGCATTACTGTGCAGGAACGGTTCCATTTCTCAGATACTTCTTTAGCACCTACTACGTACTAGACCTTGTTTTAGCCTCTCGGGCTACAAATAGAGAAAACCTCTTAACCTGCTAAAGTTGTTCAGCCTAGTAGGAGAGAGAGACAAGCAGACGTGTGTAGAGAGACATGTACTATAGCGTGGTCCGAGCCAGGTAAAGAGGATATAGAGAGCAGGGGAGTCCTGAGAGGTTGGGAGTTGGCCAGGAAAGAGTCCTAGAGGAGGTGGAGCCTGCAAAGCATTTTGAAGGGTTAATAGGAAGCAAAAAGAAGTTCTGAGAAGAAGGAACAAAAGCCTTGAGTCAGAGCCAGCTTCATATGTGTACAAGCTGGGCTCGATGCTTAGCTGGGCCCTGCACTTGGTTTAATGCTTTGCTACTGCCATCTTGAAACTCTGAATAATTTTTAAACAAAGAGGTCCACATTCCCATTCTGCACTGGATCCAGCAAATTATATAGCAGGTCTTGCATGAGGCTTGGAACAGCAGGATGGGTGTGGGGAACTGCAAGGAGCTCCATCTTGCCGGTGCACAGACTGTGGGTGGGGGAGAGGCAAAGGAGAGCTGGGAGAAGGGCCTGGAATGTTAGGCTGGGCCAGATCACAACAGAGCTGTACATGCTAAGGAGCAGGGACTCCATCCCCCCAGCTAAGAGAAGGCAAACTACAGACCCACCGAATCTGGCCTGCCTCCTGTTCTGGCACAGCCTGCAAGCTCAGAATATTTTTTTAATGGTCGGAAAAAAATTTTGAAATAAAAAACAATATTTTGTAACATGAGGTAATTATATGAAATTCAAATTTCGGCAGCCATAAATCAGTCTATGGCTGCTTTCCCACTACAATGGCAGAGTTGAGTAGGTTGAATAGAGACCGTGGATGGCCCACAGGTCTAAAATATTTTCCATCTGGCCCTCTACAGAAAAAGTTTGCCAATTTCTGTGCTAGGTCACTGTTTCCCAAACTGTGTTCCCCAAAAGACAGGTTCTGCAGCCAAGTCGATCTGTGAAGATGCTGGGTTGAATTAAAGTTAAACAGGTTTCTTTACCAGATGGCTTTACCAACTCTTTAAACATGCTCATGTGTATTGAGACTCTCCAAGAGAGAGAGAAAGTAGGCAGACTTATTTGAGCAGTGAACCCTTTTTCCAAGGAAAAGCTATTAATATTTGGCAAGCACTCCTTTAGGCACAGGGTATTTTCAGCAAGAGGATGACGCAATCTGATTTTTATTTGCTGCCTGACCCCTTGCCCTTTGAGGCACACAGAAAATGATCATTTTCCATGGTCCACTGGTTTAAGGTGATAAGGCCACTGCTCACAGCCACGTCTGGTTGAGAGCACAGCTTCCCCGGGCTCTGCTGGCTGCTCCAAGGGCTGAGGGTCCTTGTGTTGACCCACATGCAGCCCCCCGGTAAGCAGAGGGTAAAGCAAGACAGGAGGGCTGGAAGACAAGGGACAAGGCAAGAGGTGATAAAGGCAGCATGGCAGTGAGGGGAAAGGAGAATGCCGACCTCAGAGATACTTAGCCCACTAGGAAGCCCATCGAAGCTTGGTGATATCACAGATGACAGGGATGGGTGAGAGAGAAGGTGGAGACAGCCCTGAGGTCTCTGTCTGGCTTGAATAACGAGGGAGCTATTAGCAACACTGCCCCCTCCAGCCAAAAACCATACTTGAACACAGAACAATTAAACTGCCAGCCCTATGAAAATGACTGCACACATCTTTTCCCCTCTCATTTTCTTAAATCAGAAATTCCGACCTCACCACCATATAGCTAACCCTGCCTGTGGCAGAATCAGCTACAAATGACTTCACACCAAAGGGAGAGACAGACCCACTGCCTCTGTCTGTGCACAAGTTGCCTTTACAGTTATCCAACTAAGGATACTTCTTCTAAACTGCAGAGACTCTGAAACAAGCCCAGGGAGCTCCTGCGCAAATGACAATGGTTGCGAGGCTAGAGCACTAAAATATATATGTATTTTTAACTTGGGCAACGTGTGCTTTTAAAATGACAATGACTTTTTAGTGCTGTTGTTTCCTGGGTGCTGACACAGACCTCAGGGATGATGAAAACAGTGAAGTGGGGCGACTGCAAGCAGGGTGGATAAAAGAACCGCACCAAGGACATGCTTCGGTGCAGCTTGGAGGTGTGAAGGCGGCCTCAGTGCTGGGAACTGGTGCCGCAGATGGCCCTTCCCAGAGCAGAGCTGCAGTACTGTGGCCAAGGGCCAAGCGACCCAGGAGGGAAGGAGCTAAGCCATGAGGGAAGCAAGGAGACGAAGCTGGTGGGTGAGACGTCCATCTCTTCAGTCACCTTCACAAAGATATAAACAGCTCGGCAAGCAACAGGGTTTTCAGTGCGAGCTACCAAAATCCATTAAACATGGATGCGGCACTTAAGTTAGAAGCTAAACAGCTAATAACATTTTCGTAACCCTCAGACCAGTTCTGCCATCCTGTTTATAAGAAGTGACCTATTCCTATCTAAGTCTGACCTCACCCCTAACCCTGGGCTCCAGATCTCATCCTCTCCTCGTCTTGTCAAAGACTTTGCTCCTGCAGTGACCAAGCCTTTCTGATTTCACTGGTCTGACATGAAGCCCCAGTGTGGCATGTTTGAAAAGTTCCTCAGGTGATTCTAATGTGCAGCTACAGCTGAGAAACATAAGTCGGATGATGTCTCTCCCTTGCTTAAACCCTACCCTGGCTTTTCACTGCAAGGAGGATGGAGTCCAGGCATGTTCCCCTGCCCAGCCCTGCATGGCCCTGTGCAGGGCTGGGCAGGGGAACATGCCTGGACTCCCTCAGCTCCCTCCACTTTTCCCATGATTAAGCACCTTTTGGCCACGCTGGCCTTCAGGTCCTCCACCACCCAAAATCGCTCTCATCTCGGGCCTTCCACTTCAGTGTGGCACTCGTCCACAGATTTCTACATGGTTGCTTTCTTCTCATTATTCATATGTCAACTCAGATGCCATTTCCTCAAAGACAACACCTTCCATGGCTATGAGCTAAAGGAAATTCCTCCCGTCACAGTCAGTCTCAAACCCCTTATCTTGCTTATCTTCTTCACACATTCATCAGAACCCAAATTATCTGTTTTCCTATTTATTGTCAATCTCCCCTCACTAGAGTGTAAGCTCTTTGAAGACAGGACTCTGGTGGCCTAGAATGGTGCCAGGCACTTAGTAGGGGCTCAGTAAATATCTGATTGACTGACTGTTAGAAAAGAAACAAATTGGGACATCAAGATAAAGCAAGTTGCCTAATTATGTATAGCCATCCCTCTATATCTGTGGGTTCCACATCCACAGTTTTAACCAACCTTGGATCGAAAATATTTTTTTAAATGTTATGCTGTTGCTAACTATGTATTTAGGCCAATGATGATTCCATCTGTCCTGAACAGGTACACACTTTTTTCTCATCGTTATTTCCTAAACAATACAACAACTACTTGTATAGCATTTAGATGGTATTAGGTATTAGACATAATCTAGAGGTGATTTAAAGTATATGAGAAGATACGTATAGGTTATATACAAATACTCCACTGTTTTATATAAGGGACTGGAGCATCCACGGATTTTGGTCCTGGAACCAATTTCCCACCGACACCAAGGGACGACTACACTCTATCACAGCATCATGGTGTGACACACACACACACCCTGTGCTGCCTGCCTTTTCTTTTCTCCTTGATTCTACCTCTTCAGCTACGTCAGGGATCACTAGGGACAACAGAAGCCAGATAGGAAAATGAGTGAAGTGGGCTGGCGGGGATGCGGGACCGCAGATTGTATCCTGGGCTAACAGGGGTGGGTACTACTCAGCTCCATCATTCCCGTGGGGCCATGTGGAAAGGGACCCAGAGTTGCCAGATCTTCTATAAGCAGTCATAAATATGGTTTCTGGAAAGAGATCTTCTACATTTAAATGTTGGTGACTAAAGAAAACACCTGTATGTCAAAAGTAGGATCCTCAGTTCGAGGTTATAAACCTTGGCATCCATCCTCAGACTGTTTCCCTTCTCTGCCTCTTCATCCCTCTTCATCAATCCTTAGGCTAAAGGAGGCCAGTTCGCTCAGCCCCTGGTAAAGCAGTTTTCCAATATTTTTTAACTGTCTAAAGTAGTGATAAGTTTATAATATGATTTAATATAAATATGGCCTTGAACACACATGTACATATCTGAAATAAAGTTTCCTGAAGCAATACTTACCCTTATTGTCTGTAATGCAGCCCGATATTTTCCATTCTATTCTATTTCATTTTTTAAAAATGCTGGCGCGATCCACTAAATCGTCATCCTACTAATGGGACATTTCCTGCAGCTGAGAAAAGCCTTAGCATGCCCTGGACGGGAAATGATTCCAACTGCTGAAGGCACTCCTGAGAATTCCAGGGTTTTAGCCTTCGTGTTCTCAGGTTTACATACCTGCCAGCAATTCTGTAGCAGCAAGAGAAGCCCCATTCAACTTTTGCTTGCTTACATTTTTCCAGGAGATCAGATAGGTATTTTTAAAAACCCAAACTTAGCGTACATTATATGAATCTTAAAAATGCCTAATGACATTAATAACTTTCTGAACTCTAAAAATCATTTGTTTCCAATATAGGTGAACCCATTCATTAGAAAACATTTATCCTAATATTCTTTTTCTACCAAGTAACGTGTTTTTTTTTTAACTGTGATATTTAGGTATTCTTTATAAACATCCAGAAGGTATATATGAATTATATTTCTTATCCAGTTTTTGCACAGTGTTAACTAAGTCAATGTAAAAATCATGTGGGATTTGAAAAAAATTATATAAAAATAGCTTTTGTGTGCAAATTTAAGAAACAGGCCTGCCCCCGGTTTTAAATATCGTTACTTGGCCTTACGCTCAGCAGAAGGCAGCGTCCTGTCCGGCAGAAAAGCCACCTGGGAGGCCACCCTGAATAAGCGCGCCCGGGCACTGCTTACTCTTCTAATCTTCGCAGGGTCCACTGGGGGTTTTGGAAAGGCAAGGCAAGGATCCTCCTTTGTGGTAGGAGATGCTGGAGCTTTCGGTTTCTGGAAAGAGATTTTTTTTTAAACAGTTGGCATGAGTTTCTATGTCTCAGATAAGACCAACCACCCTAGAGCTGCACTGACACTTCCAGATGAACACAGTGTTTTCTGCCCGGCCTCCTCCTGGCCCCTGGATTCTACGTCTCATTGGCTCATCTTATTAATGTGTTATATAGATAACAGTTTTTCATTGTTTTGTCAATCATATCGTATTAAATACTTTACTCTCCTGCTTAGTGTATTTGAA
>NW_011888882.1:6499708-6508468 GCF_000151845.1 Pteropus vampyrus
ATAAAGAAAGAAAAATTTTCCTATTTATTCACATGGTCATGTCTTTTCCTACTTTATACAATCCAAAGCATGAGAGCAGTGGTTCCTGTGTATGTAAATCTGAATACCAGCTAATCAGAGCAGCAGAGTGAAAACAGGAATAACTACCACCACACAAGAGCCCTGCATCTCAGAGCTGTCGTGGGAAGGTGAGGAGCTGTTAAAAAGGAAAAAAGGTGTACCTGGGCATTCCCATGCAGCAGGTAGATATAAACGTTAATGGAAGACTGCAAATTGCAATGCTTTCCCCCTCTTATAAGGTTACAGGTGCTAATGGGAACCCTGATGAGCTAGTCAGGCCAGCCAACCAGCCAAGGCCTGAGTCCAGGAGCAAGAGCACTAGTTTTTCTAAGATCCTCTGAAGCCCAGTTCATTTCCGAGTGTAGGCAGCCTCACCGCCTGCTGGAGGGTGTGCAGGGAGCTCAGGCCAGATATGGGAGAGAAACAGAGAAGGCTAGGCCTGCAAGTACAAAGAGCTGAGCTGATCTGTTAAACGTAGGAGCTGGAATGGGTTGTTCTCTGGGTCCCTCTTCCTTGTCTGACTGCTGGTTGAGGAATTTTTAAAAGGCAAAGTAGCCTGAGAAAGTGTCCTAGATCCAAAAAGTGCTGAAATTCACTTAGTTAGGTCTTCACAAATTCTTTCAGCAAGTTTGCCCCTTAACTATTCTGAGAAGAACCTCCGTCTTCCCACTGTCTCCTTTATCCTCCTCTCTCTCCTCCCACTTTTATTTCCCCTTATCTCCTCCCCTTTGCCAACTTAGTAGTTACCAAAGGGTTCATTAAAAGGTGAAGTGGAAAAGAGGAAAGAGGACAGGTAATGGGAGGCCACTTTCAGAATTTTTTTGACTGGGAGCCCCAAACTTTAATTATTGTTTAAAACGAAATATACTTAAGACTCTTACGTAATCCACCATAACAAAAAATATTTCAAACTAAAAAAGTTATTTAACTTAACATGGAGATTTCTTAGTCCACTTTTACTTCACACATAGCACCCAACCATTCCGCAGTAAAGAAATTTAATTGCAATGACCGTAAGCAGTGGCAAATGCCAACATTACCTTTGCATGACACCTAATCCTGCAGTTCGAGAACTGTACCAGTTTGACCAAGGACCAGGTTATCGCCAGGAACAGATTTTTAGGAAAGAGTAGGTGGAAACTGAGTGAGTCCCAAAAAACTATGGCAATATTAAAAACAATTCACAGCAGTTGAATGACAGAATTAGAGAACAGAGAGCCATTCTACAACCAGGTAGACCCACTGGGCTGCCAGATTGGGGGTCCTCTTATTGCAGCTGGCTCGAAACCCAAGTGGTTTCCAAGGCTATAAGTGAAAGAAGCCATGTGTCAACAACGGCTGGCAAAATATTTATTGCACATTGGTTCATGAGCACCATTATGGAATCTTATTTTTGTCATCTACAATATAAGAACAAGTATAACCTTACTCACACAGGCATTTTGATGAGCACTTTAAGAATATAAGATACATTTTGAGATAATTGGTGTCACTGGGACATGGACTATACATTAAATCATACCACTGAGTAATGTTAATTTTCTGAGCTATGATGATAGCATTATGGTTATGTAGGAGACTATCCTTGTTCATATGTGATGCATATGATAGTTAAATTTTTATGGATGAAGTCTTATAAGGACTACAACTTACTTTCAAATAGTTCATGAAAAATAAACATACACACATAAACAGTAATACAAATTGAGAAGCAGCTTGAGTGACACCCTAATTCCATAAAAGTCTGAGGAATCTGCATCACCAGGTACTTGTGGTAGCAGGGGCATAATGGGAGGAGTGCCTAAAATAAGAGCATTGGCTGAGAGTCTGGGTAACTCCTTCCCTCCCAGCTCCACACAGTCAGGCTCCTGAATCCAGCAGTAGATGGGAGGTTTGTTCTCTCAAGAGGGTCTCTGTATCAGGCTAACCAGGAACAGTTGTGGGTCAGGGTACTTATTGAAAACATAGGTATAAATAGAATATTTACATACCGAATGCTAAACATTCCTACCTTCTTCCTCCTGGAATGCAAGCAGTCTTTATTCCCCAGACAAGACCTTGGCAGATACTTCTATAGAGAATTGACTAGGCCACAAAGACAGCCCTAAAGATACTGCCGTGGGGGTTTCATAAACAACACAGCCCAGTCAGATGCTCCCCCGTCCCCAAATGTAGATGTGGGTAGGTTTCGCCCATGGGTTGACCAACCCATTCCACATGCTTCTACTCTCAAATATGAGCAGCCAAACAAACAGCATGAGCTAACAGAGGAGAGCCTCTGACTATGAAAAACAGAGACCCAAACAAACAGAAAAATGCAACAAAACTAACAGAAAGACCATGTGAAGACAAAGGGAAAAGATGGCCACCCACAAGCCAAACAGAAAGGTCTCAGAAGGAATCAGCCCAGCGGCCACCTTGATCTCAGACTTTCAGTCTTTAGAACTGTGAGAAAATAAATTTCTGTTGTTTAAGCCACGCACATACACGCACATTCACACACACGTGCACACACATAAATGCAACAATGATTTTACAAGGAGAAGAAAATAAATTAAAAAATCAAAACTCTCATTAATATGTGCAGATAAGATGCTACAATTATAAAACAAGAACAAAATGTTATACATTTAAAAAGATAATTTGGAGAGGGGAAGCTTTTGGAAATTAAAAATATGATAGCAGAAATAATAATAACTCAATAAAAGAATTAGAAGATAACATCTCATCTAAAAAAAAATGAGAAATAGAAAAGAGAAAATAAGAAAACTGAAGTGCCAGTCCAGGGTATACCACAATCAAATAATAAATTCCAAAAAGAGCAAACAGAACAAAAAAGAGGGGAAGACACATCAAAATAATTCAAGGACATTTCCCAGAGCTGAAGGGCATGAGATTCCACATTGGAAGCACCCAGCATGATGGGTGAAAATGGACAAACACAAAGATCTGTTATCATGAAATTTCAGGACCCTGGGAACAAAGAAAAATCTTACAAATGTCTAGAGAGAAAAATTAGCAATCATGGTCTTAGATAATTTACTTGCCATACATTCTTCCTTAAGAAGTTATTGGATGGAGTGTTCCACCAAAACAAGAGTAAATCAAGAAAGACAAGGACTTGGGATGCAGGAAACAGGAAAGCTAGCAGGAGAGGAAGGAGCGAGCTGTGCAAGAGGTGCCCAGGGCAACTGGTCTAGTGTGGAAAGTTCTCCAAGGAGATGAATCGACAGATACCTCATGTGCCTGAACATATGAAGGAGACTGAGCCTATTGGGGTTGAAATAGTAATAAAAATGTAAAAAGCAAGGCAATTATTAATACTAGGGAAAACAAAAAGTGGTGCAGAGAAGGAGAAGTAATCATCATTAAGCATCATTAGTTCAAGGACTGCCTGTAAACAGGGTTTATATAATCATAGTCAGAGAAAAAGGATCTAACCAGAATCATGATATATCTATATCGGGAATAGCAGTGGGGACAGAAAGGATGAATGTGTTGTGAGGAGGCGTGGGAGGAAAGATTTAAAAGAGTTAAATCTTCATTTTCTTTAGTAGGAAGTCATTAGATAATTCTTCAAGCTCGTAAATCAGAGGGCAGCAAGACACTGTATTATTTAAGAATTTGGATGTAAGTACCAAAATAATGAGCCAAAAGAGTTTAAAATAAGAGTCACTGTGGAGGTGAGAATGAAGAATAAGGGGACAGGAGGCTGCTGGAGTTGTTCTGGTAGCAAATCTTTGACTCTTTATGTACATGTGTTTATTTGTATATAAAAATATTAAAAATTAAACTACATATATGCATAACTTTAAAATTTTTTAAAAGATATTATGAAACACTGTTTGCCAGGTTACTCTATATTTCCAAAATTCTTTATTATTAACCTATAGGTAAATAATGGAAATGTTGCATTAGATACTAACCATTATATTTTAAAAAAGCATAAAAGAATTTGTTTTCATATTAAATTATCAGTACGTTTAGTTCTACATAATCGTTTCTTAGCACATACTAATGATTCCAAGTATTTCTGACTAATTCCATCTCACAGTACTTGTGATATTATAAGGTACTCACAAGCTCTAGTGGGCTGAGACGTGTGCCGGAGATGGGCCTGGAATCAGATGATTCAAAACTGGATGCATGGAGGCTAGCACAGGAGATGGAACAGAAATATTACTTGGTGAAAATCATTTCTTTTATTTCTAGTATATCTAGACCCCCAAAAAAGTATTCAATGCATAAGCCTTGAGAAAGATGTAATTTTAAAAAATCATAGTACTTAAGACATTTTATTAGTAAGTTTTCATTGCTTTTAGGAGGATTTAAAAATATTGAATAATGAAAAAAAGAGATGTATATTGTGGGCTTTTTTTTTTAAAGCTTTGTTCATTTTAATTTATAAAGTTCGTATGACAGCCACTATTAACCACTGCAAATCGACTTCCTGAACCCAGGCCTGGAATTATCTTTAGGAATCTCGAACACAAGAGGTACAATTAGTAGAAGTCAAACTTTAAAAAGCAACTTTCCTTAACTAGAATTAATGTCATCTTACATATCTGAGTGTGCAAGCAAGAGAAATGTCATATACCTGAAGGAGGAAGGGGGTCTATTTTCTGGTGTCCTCGAAGATGCAGGTCCAAATAGTTTTCGTTGGTCTTCCTGTGGTGTAAATGGTCTTTGGGTCCTAACTGTTCTTAACGCATTTCGTGCTTCACTTATGATTTCTGCACTGGTCTTCGGCTTGGCCACTGAAGGTCGATAAAATGGATCCAGATTTCCTAACTTTTTATCATTTGGAGACAGCATCTTTCCTTTTAAAGTAAAATGTTCTTCAGGTGGACACCACACCCTGCAAACATGCAAAATATCAACTATTTTCATCCAGTAGTTTAGAAGAAGGTGCTTAGACCTACCCATATGTGCTGAAGGTATTCCTCTACATTAAACTTGAAAAAATGATGAACTGTTTTTAATTAAAAATCGACTGGGCAGTTACGGTTAGAAGACAAGGATAGGGGAAGAGCTTGCGAAGGTTAGGTCTATGGGAATATATGTGATTGAGGCAAACGATGCACAGGGCAGGGAAGAGAGTCCAAATGGAAGCCAAACCTGAAGAGAGAGAACAAGTCATGAAAGAAGATGGACTAGGAGAAGAAAACCATCTCATAACCTCCAACCTATATCAAAAAAAATACTAGGGGGCTCTGTTACAAATTTTAACTAACGTTTCCTTTTCTTTCCTACTGCCCTCCACACGAAATGCTAGTATAAGGTTAAATTTAGACAAATGGGGCCTATTTCCAATCTTTATTTGCTTTTATAGATATGGTTTGTAAACTCAGAGAAAGGTTCAGCCCCACATTTGCCCATTATATATTTGAATGAATTGATTCAAATCATCTACAATTTGAAATAGTATCCTAGATGAATAAATACCAAATGCCAGTATCAGATGATCCTTTTGCAGGTCACCTCCCTCAATTAAAGAGCGAAAGTCATGCACAAGGGCGATGAGGAAGCAGATTCGTCTTAAATGCTGGTGTATCCCATAGAGACCTGGTTAACTTGGCAAGAAACCTCAGACAGCTCTAAACTAAAATAGTAGAGATTTTAAATACAATTCTAATTAGTATATGGTATGTTCATTTAAAAAAACAAACAAACAAAAAACTCTAATTCTCTGAAAATGTTATATCTCTAGGGAGATACAGGTCTGGAAATTATTCATATTTTTTAGCTTCCCAATTTTAGAATAACTTCTGCAAAAAGGAAAGAAAATTGTGACATGCTCAAGGAAATAAAAAGACTCCATTTCCATAAGTAGAATCAAAAGGTGATTTCTTAGACAAATTAAGAGGATTTACTATATTATGATTCCATACATTAAGTTGTTACATAAAAACAGACAAGAACATTTGTTTAGTTCTACCCAGGCCTTACTCTAAGAGTTTCTGAGGAAAAGAGTATGATGGAAACTATAAACAATATACCATTCCTTTCAATATGGAAAGGCCAGGTGCTGAGGTAAAACGATAAAAAACTACTGGATAAGCAATACTATTTTGGGAATTTTTAATACAGGCGTTTGAATTTAAGCGAGGTCTTCAGAATTATATGTACATTAAAACAACCAACAAAAACTATGGCAGACCTGATACATTTTACTTCTAATATGATATGATGTGATTGGCTCTTAATTAAAAAATATTCAATGCTAATTATTAAAAATATATATAAAGTATTTTATACATACATATTATTTTTTAATTAATAACATAAATTCTAACATCTAACTTAAGTGGCCATAACAGATTTGTTTGTTTGTTTGTTTGTTTGTTTGTTTGTTTTTAAAAGGCTCATTGCAGTAAGAAATTATACTGCTTAGTGACAGAAGCTTCAGTACAATGAACAAATTTTTTCCAGAACCCGAATCAGGTTTGTGACTCTCTCGGCTCCACATGGCACTAATAACAAGTGTACCAATATTCAGAGGTGATCTGGCAAACCTAATAAGGATGAGAGAAAAAGGCCTTGGGATGAGTAATAATGCATCATTCCTAAGGTCTTCCCTGACTGCATTTTATTTTGCATACAGGAATTTAAACTGGTCAAATACTGGTGGAAACAATGTAAATAATGGACTTAAAAATCTTTCTGTAAAATTTTATCACATATTCTAACATAACTTTCTCTGACCCCTTTTCCTCCCTTTCCCCAAAATCTCATTTTACTAGTTATGTGTAAGATCTACATAGTTAATGTATTAATATTATTAACTAAATCAAACATGGAAATGTTCAATTCCACTGAGTTATAAGTGGGATTTGGGGTGGAGGGGGATTTTTTTCTTTATATTTGTTAAGTTACAAATATTTATTATGGATGGTTTTTGTCAACGTATAAAATAATCACTCAGAGTTAGAAAGCTTGTCTATTTATAATAAAGTATACCTGAACCATTACACAATGGTATCACAGAAATTTTAACTTTACAAAAATTCTCTTGACAACTGGAACAAATCCATTTGGCTAGAATTGACTTAACTGCTTCCTATATGCAGTGCCCTCTGCTTAGATCTCTGGGAACAGAGACAGGAATAAATACTATCTTCACTCTCCGGCAAGAAAGACCACTAATGCTAGTCCAACATTTACTTTGATACCAAGCATTGTGTTAAGTACTCTCGAGTACATCTTCTCAATTAATCTCCACAACAATTCTGTGAGGTGGAGAAAGTTTTAAAGCAATACCAACAACAAAAAAAGCTGACATATGCCCAGAGGTGACATTCAAGCTATTACTCTCTAGATGGGGTGGTGGGAGGTGGGGCACTTAGAGGGCTCAGGCCTGCAGCTTTTTACACAGCAACAGAGACAAGCCAGTATTTTCACAACTGGAGCAGCCTTTTTGGTGTGTACCAGCTGAGTATTAGCCCCACTTGTACCCAAATGATTTTAATGCAAGGTAGAAACTGATGGGGGCAATGAAAAAAATTTACTACCATGTGATTACAAAAGATGAAGGGATTTATGATTAGAAAAAGGTGTCAAGTTGACCTACTAGAGCTGATGCTTGAGCTGGGTTCCAGTAAATTGGGCTGAATTTGAGCAAGTAGCAATGGCTGACAGTGGGGTTGGAGTAGAGAAAGAATTTCTAGCAAAGTCAATGAGTGAGCCAAGGTAGATTGTCAATAACATATGGGTTATGTGCTGGACAAGAAGGATCTCTGGAAATGAAGACTGGAGTTGGACCAGAGACAGAACTGAATGACAGGTCAAAAAATTAAATAAAAGCTGATGAAAAAATTAAAAGATTTGGAGGCATGATGTGATCTGACAGAGATAGGCAGAATGGAAAAGAGGGAAAAGATTAAAAGGGACAAAATCAGGCAGTTCTTCTACAATCGCCCAGCTACTGTTAGAGGTCCTCAAGAAAGCTTTCCTGAACATGCCATTCCCAGCCTTCCAGGCTTAGTTAGGTGTCCTTCCCCTGTTCTCCACAAGGTCTCCAGTTGGTCTCTGTCAGTACACCCTTCCACTGCTTGTTTTAGACCTGCCTGTGCACCTGGTGTTGCCCCACCAGACTCTGAGCTCCAGCTCATTTGAGGCATGGCTGAAGATCAACACTTGCATAATTGCTGGACTCTATTTTCGAATACAGACCTGAGCTATGAAATAACCAGATGGAAGCTGCACAGCTTCCTTCATTAGAGACATTTGTTACGGTGGATTAGGAAAGTATATTGGACTTCATTTCAAACAGCATCTGATTTTTGAGGCTGTGTGGTCAGATGAGATCAAATGTAGTCCCCTTTTCCTTTCTTGCCTTCATTTTGAGTTGCCTGGCATGGAGTAAGACTTGATAAATGTGATCAGGAAATGAGGTCTTGAAAGCCCTCAGGAGTGAAAGTGAATATAGGTAAGGAGAGATGGGAATCACTGAGGTGCACCAAGAACAGAACCAGCAAGATTTAGCATCTAAGAGGACAGAAAAAGGGCAGAGGTGACACTGGGTGTGCAAAACTAGGGGTAACCTTTTTAAAGAAAATGCGGGAGAAGCAGGCTTTGAAGGAAAAGAAGAAAGCAGCTGAGTTCTGTCCTGCCTCACTGTCCTAGGTTTATGATATCCACAGGATCTCGAGAGTATGAACTCTGCTGGCGGCAGGAAATTTGAAACTGGAGACTGTTTTA
>NW_011888882.1:6508543-6510906 GCF_000151845.1 Pteropus vampyrus
TCCCAGCAATGCCCCCTCCTCCACAGGTCCAGGCCAGGGCAAAGTGCAGCAGCATCTTCGCGCTGCTCGCCCGCCGGCTCCACCTGCCCCGCCACCGTCTCCATGGTAACCGTACACAAACTACCTACCCCGGCCGCTCCGGCCGCCTCTCTGCAGAGCCAGGTCACTGCTGGGCGATCTTGAGGAGGGCCAGGGAATGAGTTGGAAGTGGGCGCAGAGAAGAAGGCTTCTGGCCAGACTCAAAGCACCTGTGATTAGTGGTGGAGACAGTAACAGCTGCGGAGGTTCAGCTCATTTTCCAGTTTTCCCGAGGCAGCTGCGCCGCGATGCAGAAGGAGGGGCGGGGTCGGGCGGGGTCGGGTGGGGCCGGGCGAGGCGGGGCAGAGACTTTCCTCAGCGCCGATCGGCCACTGGGCCTGCGCAAGTCAGCCCGACGCATGCGTAGAAATGCTAAGGTGTGGGAGGAGCCTGGGCAAGGGTTGGGGGCGGGGAGTGCGAGGGTCCTGTGATGAGAAACATAGCGGATCGCTCCGCGTGGACGAGCCTGAGTTGGAAGGCATATGCTTTTAAAATAGCAATTTACCGAACAACATTTGTTGAGCCCCTATGAGATCTCAGCGCTTCTCTTAAATAGTAATAAGGACGTCTGCATAGTGCTTAGGGGTAAAAGGATTTACTGGTTGCGGTTCTCCATAATCTCGAACTAGTTGTTTAACCTCTCTATCTGTAAAATGGAGGGAAATAATTGTACCTAGCTAGGTCTTATGATTGTTTTGAAAGTTGAGAAAGTAGATTTAAAACGTTATGCACATGACAATCAATGGAATGTTAAACTGTTGCTATTATTGAGTTCTTGGATTTGTGCAGAACTTTAGAGTTCACAAAGGGTATTCCACTGTATATTATCTTTGAGCATCCCTGCCACTCAGGTAATTAGCTTGGCATCCCCATTCACAGGAGACAAAATAGGGCCCTGAGGTCTAGTGAGTGACAAGACTGGATTCAAGTTTAGGCCTCACATGGGTAATCACTTTTTGTTTTTACTGTGTGATCACAGTTGATTGGCAAAAAGAACCCCACTTATATATTTCTGGTTTAAATTCTGTTCTCTCTTATTATACCATTTAGCAACACTTTACAGTGTTAAATACAAGTGAGACCATAATCACTCTCCATTCAGGTTTACACCACATTTTATAAATATGGAGATTTTTTTCAGCTGAAGTGTTGTTGTCAACATTGGGGAAATGTCACATCCTTTGGTGCTAAGTATATGGTAAATAATTAAATTGAAAATATTTTTGATCACATGTTATGTGTTAAGGCATCGTGCTAGATGGGAAATGTTATTAGCTTGAACTAAAGGAATGTCAGTATTCTTCAAAGTTCCCAGCAGGATTTCTTCATACATAACAGACAGTAAATACTTATTAGTTGATTGGATAATTTGGGGGCCTGAAACAAAGTATTTGTGTTGTTCAGGGTTGAAATCTTTTTCAAGGGACTCAACATGAATTATCACATCATCAAGTCCCTTTAACTGGCTACTGGACTCTTATTATGCAAAGGGACCTTTGCCCATTTACTATAAAACCATAACTAGTGTTTTGAATTCACAACTTGTGAGTGTGTTCAAAATGCAACTTCATTTTTGTTTCTCACTGTCATTTAAAAATACATTCAGTGTTGTTATCTTCCTCTGCCCCTGGATGGAAAGTTAGGTAGAGTCCTTGTATTTTCTGCTCATTTTTAGAAAACTGATAGTCCTATAGTAACTTAAGTCTCAACCACAGCTTCATTCCAAAATTATAATGTTGGATATAAGACATAAACAAATGCATCAAACCTCACTTGACAGTAAAGCTTCAGTTACCTCTCCCCACTTCCAGCTCAAGATTTGTTGTTGACTTTCCCAGCAGGGATGTAGTGGCTTAGGCTCATCACTCCCCCATTTACTGGAGGCTACCTAAGACCCAGCCTGGGTGGAGGTGGGCAGGAAGTGGGGAGAGGAGAAGCCAGGAGCACTTCTTTCTTGAATTGATCGGCTTTGAGCTTGCTGTGCCTGACCTATGGTTAAAGCACTCATGTGGGTCTTTCCTGGGTCCTTTGGAGTTTCCCATTAATGGGGACCTCTCTCCCTGGGACTCTTTGGGTAGATACAGTGCTATTCCACTG
The DNA here is from genome assembly GCF_000151845.1 of Pteropus vampyrus. Classification (NCBI taxonomy): domain Eukaryota; kingdom Metazoa; phylum Chordata; class Mammalia; order Chiroptera; family Pteropodidae; genus Pteropus; species Pteropus vampyrus. The sequence continues at coordinate 6,510,719 of NW_011888882.1, forward strand.
GTTGTTACAATTCCTTCCCTATCCTAGAAATCCAGGGTTTGCTCTAGCCCCTTTAAATGGGTCCCAAGATGACCCTACACCTTGTCCAAGGGAAACCCCACACAGCTCTTGCCCCAGTGCCTCTAAGACTGCAGGCCTATCCCCATGCATCCCCCTGCATACTGTCATGTGGAGCTTTAGCTTTCCCA
>NW_011888882.1:6510956-6538995 GCF_000151845.1 Pteropus vampyrus
GTCCTGCCTCACTGTCCTAGGTTTATGATATCCACAGGATCTCGAGAGTATGAACTCTGCTGGCGGCAGGAAATTTGAAACTGGAGACTGTTTTAAAAAAATATTTCTTTTTGGTTGAAGGAAATGTTCTGAGTTATCGTTTATAAGTTTATACCCAATTATGAAGACCTGTCTTCACTTTTGATGCTAATGGTCACCTTACCAGAGCCTTCTTGTTAAATGCAATACACTATCAAGACGTTTGGAGTAGGGAAAAGACTAGTAGTCATCTTCATACTCTTTTCTATGCAAATGAAATACTCAGAACTCCTGCCATGATTTTGAATTACTTTTGTGTTAATATGAGCATCCAAAGAGGCAGTGGTTAAGTGTTTGGATGCTGGAGTAAGGGTTCAAATACTCTGACAATTCACAGCTATGTAACTTACCAGCAAGGCTTCTAACACCTCTAAGTCTTAGTTTCCTCAATTATAAAATAGGAGTAATAATAGTAACTGCTTCATAGAATTGTTTTAAGAATTAAATGACATAATTCACGTAAAGTGCTTTTAGCATGGTGCCTGGCCCTTAAAAAACATTTACTGTCCAAGCGCTATGCAGCTAAAGGATATAACAGAAATTTCTCTCATGAATGAAAAACTGTATTTAAAAAAAGAAATTGCAAAAGAAAGGGAATGATGTCTGTTCACTGTTTTCATGTATTTTGTTTTAAAATGTAAACAAAGATTTTTCCTTTATAAAAATGAATTTTTATTAAGCATTTTATTGAATATCAGCTATGCTAAATCAACAGCTAATCAGAAATTTAATAGATTCACAAAATAGGATACAAAACAGAGGTACTTGCTTTTCTATCAAGTTAAAGTAATTCTAAATCTGGGTGAGACGGAAGACCTGCTGTGATACTCGTGGGAATGGATAAAAAGGCATTATATGTACATATGATATATTTTAATGTATATTGTTACACATATACTTATTTATTGAGGCTCTGTTGCCTATAAGAGCCCAGGTACAATCTTTGTGACCTTGGCCGGATCACTGTCTGCCCACACAAAATCCCTTAGTCTACCATTCTCTCATTCAACACATATTAATGAGTTTCAATCTATTAAGGACCATGCACTTGGCTAACTGCTGGGTGTATAGATATAGAGACGGCCGTGGCCGGACCCTGAGAGTATGCACATCACTCTCATCGCCTCCTCCCCCGTCCACCTAATCCTGGGACAGAATGGAGGACGACAGGAGCGAGTCCCCCGTGAACCTGTGGAGGACGCCTCACCTCCCGCGCAGACAGCAGCTCCCCCCACTCCCAGCAATGCCCCCTCCTCCACAGGTCCAGGCCAGGGCAAAGTGCAGCAGCATCTTCGCGCTGCTCGCCCGCCGGCTCCACCTGCCCCGCCACCGTCTCCATGGTAACCGTACACAAACTACCTACCCCGGCCGCTCCGGCCGCCTCTCTGCAGAGCCAGGTCACTGCTGGGCGATCTTGAGGAGGGCCAGGGAATGAGTTGGAAGTGGGCGCAGAGAAGGAGGCTTCTGGCCAGACTCAAAGCACCTGTGATTAGTGGTGGAGACAGTAACAGCTGCGGAGGTTCAGCTCATTTTCCAGTTTTCCCGAGGCAGCTGCGCCGCGATGCAGAAGGAGGGGCGGGGTCGGGCGGGGTCGGGTGGGGCCGGGCGAGGCGGGGCAGAGACTTTCCTCAGCGCCGATCGGCCACTGGGCCTGCGCAAGTCAGCCCGACGCATGCGTAGAAATGCTAAGGTGTGGGAGGAGCCTGGGCAAGGGTTGGGGGCGGGGAGTGCGAGGGTCCTGTGATGAGAAACATAGCGGATCGCTCCGCGTGGACGAGCCTGAGTTGGAAGGCATATGCTTTTAAAATAGCAATTTACCGAACAACATTTGTTGAGCCCCTATGAGATCTCAGCGCTTCTCTTAAATAGTAATAAGGACGTCTGCATAGTGCTTAGGGGTAAAAGGATTTACTGGTTGCGGTTCTCCATAATCTCGAACTAGTTGTTTAACCTCTCTATCTGTAAAATGGAGGGAAATAATTGTACCTAGCTAGGTCTTATGATTGTTTTGAAAGTTGAGAAAGTAGATTTAAAACGTTATGCACATGACAATCAATGGAATGTTAAACTGTTGCTATTATTGAGTTCTTGGATTTGTGCAGAACTTTAGAGTTCACAAAGGGTATTCCACTGTATATTATCTTTGAGCATCCCTGCCACTCAGGTAATTAGCTTGGCATCCCCATTCACAGGAGACAAAATAGGGCCCTGAGGTCTAGTGAGTGACAAGACTGGATTCAAGTTTAGGCCTCACATGGGTAATCACTTTTTGTTTTTACTGTGTGATCACAGTTGATTGGCAAAAAGAACCCCACTTATATATTTCTGGTTTAAATTCTGTTCTCTCTTATTATACCATTTAGCAACACTTTACAGTGTTAAATACAAGTGAGACCATAATCACTCTCCATTCAGGTTTACACCACATTTTATAAATATGGAGATTTTTTTCAGCTGAAGTGTTGTTGTCAACATTGGGGAAATGTCACATCCTTTGGTGCTAAGTATATGGTAAATAATTAAATTGAAAATATTTTTGATCACATGTTATGTGTTAAGGCATCGTGCTAGATGGGAAATGTTATTAGCTTGAACTAAAGGAATGTCAGTATTCTTCAAAGTTCCCAGCAGGATTTCTTCATACATAACAGACAGTAAATACTTATTAGTTGATTGGATAATTTGGGGGCCTAAAACAAAGTATTTGTGTTGTTCAGGGTTGAAATCTTTTTCCAGGGACTCAACATGAATTATCACATCATCAAGTCCTTTTAACTGGCTACTGGACTCTTATTATGCAAAGGGACCTTTGCCCATTTAATATAAAACCATAACTAGTGTTTTGAATTCACAACTTGTGAGTGTGTTCAAAATGCAACTTCATTTTTGTTTCTCACTGTCATTTAAAAATACATTCAGTGTTGTTATCTTCCTCTGCCCCTGGATGGAAAGTTAGGTAGAGTCCTTGTATTTTCTGCTCATTTTTAGAAAACTGATAGTCCTATAGTAACTTAAGTCTCAACCACAGCTTCATTCCAAAATTATAATGTTGGATATAAGACATAAACAAATGCATCAAACCTCACTTGACAGTAAAGCTTCAGTTACCTCTCCCCACTTCCAGCTCAAGATTTGTTGTTGACTTTCCCAGCAGGGATGTAGTGGCTTAGGCTCATCACTCCCCCATTTACTGGAGGCTACCTAAGACCCAGCCTGGGTGGAGGTGGGCAGGAAGTGGGGAGAGGAGAAGCCAGGAGCACTTCTTTCTTGAATTGATCGGCTTTGAGCTTGCTGTGCCTGACCTATGGTTAAAGCACTCATGTCGGTCTTTCCTGGGTCCTTTGGAGTTTCCCATTAATGGGGACCTCTCTCCCTGGGACTCTTTGGGTAGATACAGTGCTATTCCACTGGTTGTTACAATTCCTTCCCTATCCTAGAAATCCAGGGTTTGCTCTAGCCCCTTTAAATGGGTCCCAAGATGACCCTACACCTTGTCCAAGGGAAACCCCACACAGCTCTTGCCCCAGTGCCTCTAAGACTGCAGGCCTATCCCCATGCATCCCCCTGCATACTGTCATGTGGAGCTTTAGCTTTCCCAAGAGCGAGTCAGGCTCCAGTACTCTGGATCACTTAACTGCAGTCACTGACAGACCCTCCTGGGAAGCCCCTCTCACTGGGTTTGAGATGAAGGAGGTGGCAACCCAGATTCCTCTCCATAGAAACATCCTCACATATCCTCTCACTTTGCTCTCTGACTCCTTGTTTTTAGCCTCCACCTAGACCCTCGGATCCAGGAAATCTGTATATTCTTTGTAATTTGTCCCATGGAAACTTTGCCTCACCTTCACTTTGAAACTGATGATCATACAACTACCACACAGTTGAAACTTCAGTTTAAACACCTGTGGTACAGCCAGTTACTAACTATGATCTTGCACCTTAGGATCTTGGTCTAAAATAGACCTTGTAAGCACACCACAGGAACCTGAAGCTAGCTAGCTCAGTCAGCCAGGAAATGCCTGCCAGCCAAGTTAGAACAAGGGCAGAATTATAGGAAGCAATTATTTAAAGCAATAAAGCTGTCCAGTTTACTTCACTGAAGGACATGATATGGGAAAATATTGAGGCTCTCATAATAGTGGCCTATTATATTGACCTGGCTGTTCCTCCATGGTTACCTAATGGCCATGTAACAGAATCTGACATAGTTAAGCTTATTAACGGAATTATTTTAGAAACAAAATTGTTGATATTTTTATACCTTAGGGAGATTAAAGAGGAAAACAATATATTAATTGTATCGGACATTTACAAAGCACTTATAGTTTCCAAATTGCTTTCATTTGGAGCATCTCATTTTTATTATTTGCTTGGAGTTTACAATAAGCCTGAGAAGTGGGTGGTTTAGGGAATATTATCCCAATTTGAGACTGGAGTAAACTGAGGTTCAGAGAAAATAAATGATCTACCCACAGTCACACAGGTAGTAAAGTGATCTGAGACCTGGTTTTTTTGATGCCCAAGTCCTGTGTGCCATCTGCCATTGTACATATGTAAATATAGTTTTTCAGAAAGAGGTCTCTCATTCACAACATTAAGAGATACTTCCTAGACTGCTGAACCTGTTGAAATGTTCTCTTAATATTCTGCCCTCGTTTATCTCAGAGTATATCCTGTGTGGGGCTACAGGGATCAAAACAAATATAAGAATCTTTACATTCACTCATGCCTGCTGGATTTCTGGATTTTGAGAATTATATAGATGGTAGACTAGGTAATAATATACACACTCTAAGAAGCAAAAATGGAACGAAATGATGAACTCAATAGATACTTTTATCCACACACTGCCCCAGTGGATTTTAGTTTATATTACAGTTTACATCACACACATCCCTCATATTTAATATCCATAGCTTATTTTGATTTATAAGATATATTCTTGAAAAGATAGTTTAAGTAAATACTTCTTTAATGCTCATAATTTCCTCAATGATTTTTATGACCATAACAGAGATATGACTCACAGAGGAAAAAAATATTACTTCTGGCGTAGAATAAAAATCGCCAATTTAGAATTCTAATACTCTAGACACTTTCTGCTTTTGTAAATATGGAATCGCGATGCTTTAATTATGTTTATCACATAATCCCTGCAAGTTCATCAAATTGATAGCCTATGCAATCTTGGCATACAAATTTAAAGATACAAATACATTAAAATGCAACTCAGTGGAAATTTACAATGCAATGAAAATTAACTTCTTGGAACTGGATAGACGTTGGTCCTAAAACTTATTAGCTGAAAGAGATTACATGAAAATTCTCTATTTAATGGGGCTCAGCTGTTACTTGTGCACCTTAAGTATTACTTTGTCTTTAAACACATTATCCCTGCCGCAGCACCTCCACCACCCCAGGCCATGTTCTCCAGAAGTAAAGTATTGCTAGAGATGCTAATGAATGAAGGTCCACTTAATTACCAGTTTATTACAAAGAGTCTCTAACTACTCAGTATTTCATTGGAGAGGAGAGGGTTCTAGTTTTCAGGAACTGAGTCAATAGGAGTCTTAACTATGAATTACTTCATCTTAAACAATTGCTGAAGCACCTCCTGTATGGTGAAAGAGACAATCAGAAACTTCCTATTCCTCGTCAAGCTCATCTGTGACACGTCACTAAGTGAGCATGCTTGTATCTTTTGGAAGCTTTCGGCTGCAAATAACAGAATATCCCATCAAAAGTAGCTTAAAAACCAAGGATATTTATTATTTTGTTTAACAATAAATCTCCAAGTGGCCTTTTTCAGGGCTGGTCCTGCAGCTCAGGGATGGCATTAAAGAGTGTCAGTCATGCCTTCCCACTTGGTCACAAGATGACTGTGGCAGCACTGAGCTGTGCATTCTTACATGTTTCAAAGCAGGGAAGAGAGAAGGGGCAGGGTCCTCTCCATATACATCTCTTTATAGGGGGAAGGAAAAAATTTCCCAGAAGCCTCAGCTGTGTTCTCCTTATACATCTCATTGGCCAGAACTGCATCACATGCTCAGTCCCTGCCAGAGATGAATGGGATTACCATTACTATGATTGATTTAAATCAATCAAGGTTCACGCCCTGGGGTTTGGGGGAGGAGCCCATCTTCTCTGAGCATTTTGCCCCCACAACCTGAACTGAACTGGAGTTGCTGTTCAGCTGAGAGGCAATGGCTACTGGGGAGATGCTGCTGGTGTCAGCCACAGTGGTCTGGGTGAACTAGTGAACAATGTCTCCTGATAATCAAGAGATATTGACGGTTGCTTGTTCTGACTGCAACAAAAGAACCAAAAGAGTAATGCCAGGATGCTCTAGTTTGGTGCTAACTGCCGAGGTGAGGCCATAGTCCCTGGTTTCACTGCTGCTCAATTATGCCTGCCATTAGAATCATCCAGAGAGCTTCAAAACCCATCTCTGCCAGCACCCACCCACCATGTTCTGATTCAGTTGCAGAGGAGGGGCACACAGGTGAATAGGTTCAGTGTGTGGAGAATGCTGTCATATGCAACAGCCGTCATGGAGAACCCCAGCCCTAGTGAAGGCCAAAGCTCCCCTCGCTGAGGGCCTCAGCCAGGACCCAATAGGAAGCAGTGACGTAAAATGGATTCTTGGCTTTTAAAATAGAAGGAATAGAGAGGACTCTATGCATGACTCAGAGATAAGTCTCACTGACTCATGGTGCCCTCCCTTCTGTTCCCATACCATCTTGGGCACTTTTTATATCTACTCTCCGAATGGTCCCTCTGACCCCACTCAATCTCCTCCTGCTCTGAGTCCACCCTGCACTCAACAACCCAAGTGACTGTCATAGACCACAGTCCTAGATGTGCCCGTTGCTGCTTACAAGCTCTCAACGTCTGCCTACTGACCACCAGATCAAATCCCAGATCCTCTTCAACCTATACTACAGCCTAAACTTTTACCTTATTATAATAACTAGGATTTACATAAGGGTTATAACGGGTCCTGTGTTGAGTGCTTTAATGACTTTAAATTAGTAAATCTTTCAACTCTAAAGTAATACTATTATCCTCATTTTACATGCAAGGAAATTGAGGTTTAGTTTCTTCAGTTGCCCAGGTCACACAGTTGGTAAAAATGGTGAATCCGGGATTCAAGCCCAGCTAGCTGGTCTGACTTCGGAGGCCACGCTTGTACGCACACCATATGCTCAGCCAAACCAACTACTGCCGATCCCTGGACAATCCCTGCATCTTCCCACCTCTGTGCCTTGACTTTGAGGTGGTCTCTCCCCTGGAGAAAGCCTAGACACTCAGCAGGGATGTTTATGCAGCCCTAAAAGGATTGCAATAAGGAACTTAACCATAGAGTAGGTGACAGGAGAGACAAAGAAGATGAAATGTATCTGCCTATATCCCATTTCCTCCTGCCTCCTGTATCCCATGGGTCAAGTTCATGGTGGTTCTAATTGGGAAACTTTTGTAGTTTTCTGTAAAATGCCCCATCTCCCAGGAAGAAGAGCAGAAATAGTGTAAATGGGGATGACCAGGACTGGACATGGACCAGAGGATAGTCTGAAGGGGCAGGCTGTAGGCCTAGGTTGATGCAGAACTAAAGGGAGGGGAGAGTGGGGTAGTCTGAGCTTTGGGAGGAGCTGGAGGACAGAGGTCACATGAAGGGCCAAAGCAGATGCGGTGGTTTGAGGGAGGGAAGTGAGAGTGTGCTATGCTAGAAAGAGTTCTGGACTGAAAGTCAGGAGACCTTAATTCACATGCTACTTCTGCCACTCTGTGTGTCCTGGGAGCATGTCGATAAATAGCTGTGGTTTTTTTCATCTGTAAGATGTGGAAGTTGAACTAAATGACCCTCAAGAGATAGCCAAGCTGTAGAATTCTCTGCAAAAAGGATGTAGACAGAAAGGAGGCTGAGGGTTAGAGATTTTGGGGGTGGCTTAGTTGGGAGAGCCAGATAACAAGGTCCATGGTGTAGCCTAGCTGGCCACTGCCCTAGAGAAAGTCAGGGTGGCCGGAGGCCCAAGAAGGCCAGAGGAAGAGTCGATAGAGGGCAGTGGGAGAGAAGAACCTGACCTGTCAGTAGTTTGTTCCTCAAGACTCTCATGCTGTTCTAATAGCACCTATGTACAGGTGCCACACCACAGAATCTGGCAGCCCCTGAGAAGGCTGTGACACCCAGGGCTTGAGGCTCCAGGAAAGAAGAGAGATAGGCCTCTTGGTTCTCTTGGGTGATGATAATAGCAGTGAATTGCCTAAAGAAGAAACCCCCTAAATAGCCTGAGACCCGTGGGGTTAGAGAGGAACACCCAGGCCACTTACTTTGCCACTCCTTGGGGCTCTCAAATTTCATTGTTTTTTTTTTTTTTTAAACAATATACTTACATACTGTTGAGTGATCAGGACATGTAAAGTTCAGTTTCAGATTTAAATATTCAGACAGAAGGAATCCTAGCAGGTTTCAAATCTAGCTGAAAGTATCTGGGCTTCTAATATCTATATCTTTAAGGGCTAACAGTGTTCCGCATACACGTTCATTGGGGTGAGAATAGTCATATAGTTGATTCTTTACGCTATTCAGATAAAACGTGTTGCATAAATAGGGTATACAATATTTTCCACCAAGAATGCAAAATAGCCACACAAAAAATTAAAACCTCATAATAATCACTTGTACACTTGTAAAGCACTTTATCAGTGCTCAGAACACTTCATATTTCATAGAACTAAATATACACACAAGAACGTGTGAAACAGAGAGAATCTGAATATGGTGATGGATTATATCAGTGTTACTATCCCGGTGTGATATTGTGCTGTGTAGTTCTGCAGGAGGTCACCATTGGGGAAACTGGGCAAAGTGTACATAGGACTTCTCAGGACCTCTCTATACTATTTCTAACGCTGCATGTGATTCAACAATGATCTCAAAATTAAAAGTTTCAAATAAACCACTTCACTCTCTCACTTCCCATTTAATTTCTGCAAGGTTCAAAGATAAAAAGTAGTGATGCGAACACAGAGGAGATATCACTTGGGAAACAAACGGGATGATTATCCCGCAATGCCGTCCGGATAAAACGATCTCTGTCCGAAACTTGAAAACCAGTGGCCTGGCCTTAGCTGACGAAGAAAAGTAAATTTCAGCGCTGAAAGTTTCAGTGAAATTATTCTTTCATGGCTTTTTCTAAGTTCACACCCAGAGATTATTAAAATGAACAGTGTATCTGTCAATCAGAGTTCTTTTAAATTTTTTCATCCTGTTTTTCAAAATTTTAGTCATATTTTTTTTTTTTTTTTTTAAATTTCCGTGTCATGGTTCTTGTTAGGGTACGGAAAGAAACAACGTTTTCAATTTTTCAACCGTTTTTATTTTGAGAGCTCACACTTGAGAAGAAATTCTTAGCTCAGACAGCAGTGTTCAAAACAGCTCATTTTTGCTTTTATCAGGAGTGGAGATTCCCTGGCTCCTCCAGGCCCTGCTGCTCTCTGCCCACTGGCTGCAGTTGCCCCAGACTCCCCGCCCCCGGCCCCCACCCACCCCCTCATCCTACCTCCCCTGTCCTCTAAGCTGCAGGGCCAGCCCCCAGCCAACCATGCTGCACTGCCTCCTATTTCAGCCTAGCGTCCACATTATAAAGCTCTGCCAGGCTTTGCACTAAGTGGCTTAAGTTCCTAAGAAGCCATGTGACTGCCTCTTATACCAGCTGGTCTTCTAGAACAGCTCCAACAGAGCACACTGCCGTTCTCCAGCCAGGACCCACCCTGAGGTCACAAATGACTGTGAAGAAACCTCATGGAACAACATCAACTCATACTTCCCGAGCACTCAGTACAGGAGTCCTATGCAGAGAAACAGTCCTTGCTTTTGAAAACCTTAACGAGAAAAAAGATTAATGTCTCTGTAAGAAGTTTTAAAAGGTGTCCCAGACCATCTCTTTTTTGGTTATTGTCTTTGGGGGGTTTTCTTTTTTTCCTTTTTTTGCTGTATAGTATACTTCTTGTTCGTTCGGGTCACAGACAGGAGAACCCTGAGAGGAGAATGAAAATGCTAAGCCAAATGGAACGGTAAGCACCTGGGAGCAGAGATCTTGTCCCTCCCACTCACCCCTCAGTATCTTCAATACAGGAATAGTGGCTGGAATATATTGACAGATGTTCAATAAATATGTGTTAAATAAATGAATGAATTAACGCAGGCTTGAGAACATCACACTCAGGATCGGGGTATTGTAAGGTATAATAACCCTCACAAAGCAGGATGTCTTTCCATTGACAGTCACCCCCAGGTCCTTCTAGCCTCCCCCATTCCATCCCCTGCCAGTTATTTCCAGGATTGCCTGTGGCTGTGCCATCTCACCTGTGCTCAGGAACAAGTCAATTTACCTCCCCATTCCCATCATCTCAAGGGCCCCTTTCTATCCCAGCTGTGGGAGCCTTTCCTTCAGGAGAGTGGTTCTGCCATCCTCCCCACTGATGCCACCCTGGCGTGGGGGAGGCTCTCCCAATTCTGTATGCATTTTGTCTCTGGGCCCTGAGGCAGCACTGCTTCCATGCAGAGTCTCATGCAGCATTCTCAAACAGAGCACCCTAGGCTTCTTACCTGCACCTCCCTCAAGGGGACTCAGAATCAGTCCACAGGCCTGGCTGAAGGTCAGCCCCTCCATCCCTCTCATTTTCCTGTCTATTTCTTCCTCTGGGAACCAACAAACACCTTCCTTTTCTGTCAGCACAAGCCAAAAGCTCCTCTGCAAATCAACTCCTGCAAATAGGCACCTGCAGGGGTCACCAGCCTCCCAGATCTGTAGTCAGCAGAGGCCGGGTATGAGCTATACAGGGAAGAGCCCTGGGCTCAAGACGCGGAGTCTGAGGTCAAGCCTCACATCTTTCCCCCAACCACTTTGTAATAGGGGAGAAATCATAGGAGTTCCTTGGGCCTCTGTTTCTGGGTCTGTGAAATAAAGTGGGTTCTAGCAGTCTGTGGTACCATGAGATATTTGAGAGTGAAGAAAATGAAGACAAGAGGCACAGGAAGGAGACAGAGGGGTGGGAAATCGATGTTTAGCCTGGAGAGGCATGTAAGAGAGAGTTCCTCTGGGCGTTGAATGGAAACAGCCCACCCAGAAGCTAACAAAGGTAGCTTGTGTAGCAAGTGCAGAGGTAAAAGTCACCTCTTAGGTAGGGTCACTTCTTAGGTTCTAGGAGTTTCTGCAAGTTAAAGATCAGATGTGGCTCTTGTACATTCACACAGGGTGGCTGGTTTCACTTGGAGTCCAGACCCAGATTGTTTTTTTCTTTTTTTGTTGCTTGTGATTTTGGTTTTATATCTTAGAATCCATTGCCAAATCTATGGTCATGGAGATTTTCTCCTGTTTTCTTCTAAGAGTTCTATAGTTTAACTCTTACATTTAGAAGTCTATGATCCATTTCGAGTAAATACTTGTGTGCAGTATAGGTCATGGTCAAGCTTCATTCTTTTGCATGTGGCTATCCTGCTGTCCTAGCTGTTGAAGAGGGGGGAGAGACTTTTTTAGGCACAATACTTTGTGTCACTTAAATGTTTTTTGATCCAGTGCCAGGGGAACCTGAGTAGAGTTTTTTTTCGGAAAAGGGATTGTAAGATCCTGAGGGTGTGAGCTCACGAAAGAGTGATTCCGAGGTGGTTGCTGTAATGCACCTAGGAAACAAAGCCCGCTCCTCCTCAGCCAGACCAGCTTCAGCAGACCTCTGAGGCTGGCATAAGGATGGGAGCAGCGATTGAGAGGTGGCTTTTGGGCAGCAACAAGGTCAAACTATGTGAGGCAGCAGCAATGGTAGCCTGAGGCCGCCAGGGGGCAGAGCAGAGGAGGGTTCTAGGTGGGAGCACACCAAATGGCTACCACTCCACAGGTTTTATCCAGAGGAGCCTTTGCGAGAAGAGAGAAGGACTTAGAGGACGTGGGTTAGTTACAACATTTCACACAGATGGGCCCCGGAAGCCAAAAACTATTTTTATTATTTTTTGCTTGTCCTTCCGCAGGATGGCAGGGCCTGGAAAAGCAAGAGTTACGATTAATTTTCCATTTCAAGATGTAGTTCAAAAAAGAACATTCTGCTTTCTAGGACCCTGGCTTTCTGTGAGAAATTCTATACTAGCATTCAAAATTAAGCCACGTTTGCCAAAATGTAAATTTAATTTAATGGCTAATTTTTTTAAAAAATGGCTGTTTATGTTCATTGCAGAAAAAATAAGAGGAAGAAAAGGAAAAAAGGAGGAGTAATTTATCTGAAAAATAACAGTTTTATTTTTGGGAAGGGGTGCTATGGAGAACTGATGTAGTTCTATAATACTGATCTATTTTAAATTTTTCAAATGTCAAAAAATACAGTTTACTGATGCAAATTCAGTGAACATTTTTCATTATGCACTAAGCAGAAAATTTGAAATTAAATGTTCAGCAACGTTCAGAGAAATGAAGAAATCCCCGCCTCTAGGCCATCCTTTGACATAACTAGGACAATCCAATATAATAACCCTCTAAAAGGATTAATTCTGCCTAAAACCAGCTCTTGAGAAACCCACATAGTACTTTCTGAAACATTCTTGATAATGTACACATCTTTATTTAAAATCCATGAGCCTGGTGCTGATTCTGTCTTGGAGCGTTCTATGACAATGCCGAACAAGGCAGTCTTTACAATCAGAATCGTAGGAAAACCTCAATGATATTTAACATACACAAAATAAAAAGAGCAGTAAGGTTCCATGTTGCTTCTATTAAATCGATAAAATATTTAAAACATGCTCGTTGCTGGCGACGGTGTAGTGAAACATCCACACACACATTGCTGATAGCAATGCAAAACATCATCGCCAGGCAAAGCCATTCAAAATAATTTATATGATTCAGTGATTTGTATCATCCAAAAGAAAGAATGTTTTATGCCTGTTTAATACAAAATTATATAAGAATGTTTGTAAGCTGGAAGCCTCCTAAATATCTAGTGGGGGTGATTGGTTGATGGTAAAAATGCATTGTACCCACTTAATGAAGATAAAGGCACAGGTGACACATTGACATATGCAAATAATACAATGTTAAGAGGCACAAATAGCTTTGTCCAGGCAGGGAGAGGGATAGAATTTTAAGTGCAGTTGCTCCTTATGTTACTGAAAGTTTCATTAATGTTGCCACAATGTTTTTTGTTTGTTTGTTTAATAAAAATGTTAAATAAATTGCAGGAAAGGTATATTGTCTTCTAGTTACTTGTAAAAGGACGCAAAATCAAGTATATATACAGTATCTCAATTTTTTTAACCTTTTTATTTAAACTTGGCTTGATTTGACTTGACTGGTCTGTGACTTCTTATACACATTATTAAGTTGCACCTACCCATTAGGCAGGGGAGAAAATTCCAACAGAATGGCTAAGAAGCCATTCCGTGGAAACACTTAAGGAGAGAGACAGTGAGAGCAGATTTCCAGAGAAAGGCAATGGTCCTTGAGCCATTCCAGGAAAGATAGTGGAGAAAGGATGTCAAGTTCAGCAGCAGGGCACAATTTCTAGGGCAATATTCATATTTTATTCCTTGTAAGTTGGGTGCACCCCATAGAATACAGCCCCCTGGTGTTTTGCAAGGCCAAGACCTACTGTAATAGACACAGTTTTGCCTACCCAACAACCATCCTTCACGTCTTCCTTGCAGAGTTCTTGATAATGAACAACAGAACCCACTCGAGCTAGTTAGTTAGAAAGGAATTTATTTAGGGACATAGGGAGCTCATAGAATCCCTAGGAGGGCTGGAAAATCAGTCTTGAAGGCTACATAACCTGGAACAATGCCCAAATTATACCACCAAACCGCTTCAGGGGAGATATGTGGCCATCCCTCAATTGTCTCTGAAAACTGGACAGTCTTTCTGCAATGCTCCTCCACCTTCACTGGAAAATAGATTCTGCCTGGCACATAATTCCTTGATTCATGTCTTATGCAGGTGTGTTCAATTGGTTGAGTCCAGGTAACATACCTGCTGACTGGAAAGGGAATTCTGCTCCCATCTTGGATAGTCAGGACTCATAATACAGGGGGAATTTCTCAAATATAGGGAGCTACAGATATGAAAAATATCCACAAAACGTCGCCCAACTTTGTCTAGTTGTCCATTTTACTTTTTGTGACTGTGAGCTTCGGAGAAGGCTGGCCTCATTCCCAGCTATCTTGATTAAGTCAGTTGTGGAAATTCTATTTTCCTTGGTGGAAACTGGCAAAAAAGGCATGTGACCCAATTCTGACCAATGAAGCAGGAAGAGACATCTGTCGAGGAACTTCCAAGAAAGGTTTCTTAGCTCTTAAAGAGAGGCACCAGGATGCAACAATCCCTTTGTTCTGCCTCTGGACAGTGTCACATGGGGATCTGCAGCCACCCAGTGACTGACACACTTAAAATGGCAGAGCAGAAAGATGAAATCAATCTGAACCCTTGATGACATTACTTAGCAACTGACTCAACCAACCCATCCCATTTCAGGATTACTTGTTATGTGAAATAATACTTTTCTGTACTGTTTGAGCCAGGCGAGTTAATGTTTCCCTTGCAGCCCAAAGCATCCTGATCCTACCCACTCTGCATCCAGTGTTGCAGGCATAGTTGAGATAAACAAGAACATAAGTTGTGGTCACCTCCTTGAGCTGGAGGAGCCTGGGGATGTATCAGTGAAAATGAAACGGATGGGTAAAGTGCCCCTGTTTTAGGAGAGTTCCATCTGAACAGCTTTCCCTCTCAGAAGTGGACCCAGCATCCATTCCCCCTCTGCAACAGCACCCCATTTCCTTTTACGGAAATTTCATTTCATCCATTACATTCAGTAATTGGAGACACCCTGCCCCGTCACTATGAAGGCTGAAGGAGTTCCTGGGGGCTCTTTCTGGCAGAAACTTCTTGTCAACCCACAAATAGCCAGGGGCAAGCTCAAGACCTAAGCTCAGTCCTTCAGACTCTTTCTCTACAGCCCTTACATCTCTAACCAACTGACTCAAGGACAGAAAATAGCGGTGGGTGTTTATTCCAGAAAACTCCCACTCCACCTGGCTGGAACTGCTGAGTCGTTCTTGCCGCCTTGTTGCCCAAAGCTGCCCTGGAGGAATATCTGTTCTGTTTCTAAAATCACCATGTTTCCAGGGAACAGAGATTTCAAAATCTCCCCCAGTACCCCAGCCAGAGACATTCCAGTGTGAAAGCTTGCATACTTGAAGAAGATCCAAATTAGAACCTTATGAAAAGTCAGTTTTACTATTCCACCTCTTTCTCTAAAGATTGCTTCAGTGAATTTATAATAAAATGTTATTTATACCTGAAATCCATTCTATTTCTTCTTCTTCTGGTCCCTTACCCCAAAATCAGGGTTTTTAAATTATGAAATAAAAAGGCTGATATAAAACAAGCTGCTAAAATTAAACTCACCAAGAAGTTTACAGATGAATCAACTATTTATGTTTATAAATTTCAAAGAATATTGGCATCCCAGATCTTTGCTTGTTGGGAACTTGAGAACAATCATTTGAAATATTTTTAAAAACATTTTATTTCCAGAAACTGTAATAGTGAATACCATATGACATCCAAGGGCAAGAGACATAAATATTGAATATGTAGAGGAAAAAGAAAACCATTTCTTCATTTAGAACTTTTTACTTACATAAAATTTTTAAAATTGTGCTGAAATACACAGAACAAAATTTATCAGCCTAACCATTTTAAAGTGTAGAGTTTACTGGAATTTTTTAAAAATTAAACCATTTAATGTTCGGGTTTATCAAATATACTCTCATACAATTTTCTGACATGAAGACTTCTGAATTTTCTGATAAAATCAGAATTCTTTAGTATGTTCTCTGAGGAAATGGTAGTTATAAAGCTCATTACCGAGACAGCATTACAAGGATGACCTTTCTTCCAATTTTGGACATTGAGACAAATGAATACAGTCCAAGAAATAAGGAGAAACACATTTATGATGAAAACCACTTAATTTTCCATTTTTAACCTCTAGCTAATTAAAAATACTAGATAATGTTCAGTGGGTCTTCCTGTAGTCAAAAGGAATTATATGTCACTCTTATATTTTTAAAACTTTTATTATGGAAAATTTCTGATGCATACAAAGTGAAAAGAACCCCATGTGCCCAACCCCCAATTTCAATGATTATTAATATTCTGCCATTCTTTCATCTCTTATCTCCAGCCCCCACTCCTATTATTTTAATTTTTACTGTTAGTTATTTTAGATAATTTCTATACATTAAAACATACACATATTAACTGTACAGTTTTGACTAGTGAATATTCCCAAGTACCCTACACCCCTATCACAAGAGAATATTTCTACCTTCCCAGAAAGTTCCCTCGTGTCTCCTTCTAGTCATCCCCCTTTCAGAGACAGCCACTGTTTGGATTTTTTCACTTTTGTTTATTTTTGCCTATTCTAGAAATCCACATAAATGGAACCATACTCTTTTGAATCAGCCTTCTTTCACTCAGCATGTTTATGAGGTTCATCCATGTTGTTTACTAATTCTTTCTTTATTATTGCTGACCAGTATCTCATCATGAAAATACTGGTTCTTACGGTGGTAGAACCACTGTAAAATGGGTCTTACTGTCTAGTTGATGGACACTGAGTTGTTTCCAGTTTTTGGCTCTTGTGGAAAAAAGCTATGAACATTCTTGTACAAGCATTGTGTGTGTGTGTGTGTGTGAATATATTTTCATTTTTCTTGATAAATCCCTAGGAATGGAACTGCTAAGTCAAAGTGTAACTCTATGTTACTTTTACGACATTATCAAGCCATTTTCTAAAGTGATCATACCATTTTATAGTTCAAAATTATACATCAACATATGAGAATTTTAGTTACCCCACATCCTTGCTAACATTTAGCTTTATCAGTCTTTTAAATTTTAGCCATTCTGAGGGATATGTGGTGGTATCTCATTGTGGTTTTAATTTGTAGTTCCTTGAGGACTAATGGGGTTGAGCTCTTTTTCATATGCTATTTGTTAGGTGTGTGTCTTCATTTGTGAATGTCTGTTCAAGTATTTAATAAATTGTTTTTTTTTTTAATTATTGAGTTGTAGGAGTTCTTTTTATATTCTGACACAAGATAAAGATCAGATACATGTTTGGTGAACATTTTCTAGTCTGTGCTTTTTCTGCTCATTTTATTAATGATATCTTTTGACAGCAGAATATTTGATAATTATTTTCTTTCAAGTTATTACTTTCTGCGCTCTGTCTGAGCAATTTTTGCCAAGTCCAAGGATGTAAAGATATTGTCCTGTGTTTTCTTGTACATGCTTTGTGTTCTTAGTTTTTATATGTAGAGTCTATTCCAGAATAATTTTTGAGTATTGTGTGAAATC
Organism: Pteropus vampyrus; assembly: GCF_000151845.1. Lineage (NCBI taxonomy): Eukaryota > Metazoa > Chordata > Mammalia > Chiroptera > Pteropodidae > Pteropus > Pteropus vampyrus. Next base: position 6,528,443 of record NW_011888882.1, read on the forward strand.
CAGGTTCATTTTTAAAATGTGCATATCCAGTTGTTCCAGTACCATTTTGAAAAAACTTTCCCTTTCCCATTAAATTACTTTAGCACCTTTGTGAAAAATCAATAGACTGTGTATGTGGGCTCTATTTCCAAGTTCTATTTTGTTTCCTTTGATTGTTATGACAATCTATGCTAATACCACACTGTTTGTATTACTATAGCTTTATAGTGTATGTCTTTTGCAGTGGCTACATTAGTGTTTTAATGCTGCTATAACAAATTACCACAAACTTAGTGCCTTAAAACAACACATATTTATTCTCTTAAAGTTCTGGAGGTCAGAAGGCTGAGGTGAGTGTTAAGTGGCTAAGATCAAGGTGTTTTCAGGGCTGGTTCATTCTGGAGGCACCAGAGGGAAATCCATTCCTTGCCTCTTTCAGCTTCTAAGGCTTCCTGTATTCATTGTCTTGTGGCAATGGCATTGCAATCTCTGCTTCTGACATCATATCACCTTCACAGACTCTAATCCTATTGTCCCTCTTATAAGGACCCTCGTATTCCTCCTGCCAGAGGATTATTTTTTTAAGAATTTTTGTGTCTGATATTCATGAAATATATTGAACTTTAATTTTCTTTTCTGTTAATGCTTTCGTCAGATTTTGGTATCAGGGTTATGCTGGCCTCATAAAAGAAGTTGTGAAGTATTTCTTTTTCCTCTGTTTTATAAAGACTTTTGTATAAAGTTGGTCCTAATCTCCAGAATCTATATATATGTTACCTTATTTGGCCAAAGAGACGTTGAAGATGAATTAAGGATCTTGAGAAAGGAGAATATCCTGGATTACTCTAGCAGGATTTCTGCTGCCCCTAAACTGCATATAGTCATCTCAAGCTAAAAGCTGCCGAAAATAGTGAATCTCACCAGGGTGGATTTTTGTCTATCAGTTTCTATCAACTTTTGGTTATTTTTTGGTGCTTTCTAATGGCCATTTTAATTAAAAATTTTTCTCCAGATATCATTATTATTATTTGGGAAGGCTTATCTAACCAAAGTGCTCTGTCGCTGTTGGCTATTATTTTAAAATACGTTCAAAATATTGGAAATTATTTATTGAGAAGCTCAACATTACTCAGATGCTCATATCTGGAACCCAGCTGTACATAGGACAAAGTAAAGCATAATTTTGGCCTAAGTACAAAAATATGCAAATACACACACACACACACACACACACACACATACATACATGTATATATATGTATGTGTGTATATATATATGTATATATATACATATATATACAAGTGCTGTCACTTGACTATTGCAGTCTGCAGCAATATAACTCGTGAGGGGTAAGCAGTGAGTACCTCACATCTAACCCCTTGGCATGACTAGTCTACCATCAGAATTATGACCTGAATTATGAGACAACAAAAATAGGAATGATTTATATGGAGGTTGGACAGTGGAATGATACATGAGCAGACGTTGTATACTATCCAGAAACAGAGCAACTGCAGGCAGGGTGGGAAGAAAAGTGCTTTTAAGGACATGCAATTTCAAGCATGAAACCAGTTGTTAACTAAGTTTACATTTGACAGAGGAGGGAGGGTGAGTGATAGGAAAAGAGGGTGGAGAAAGTATTCCTAATACTTTCATGTCCAAATTTCCTAAAGTAACTTCTGTTTTTACTCCCCTTTATAAATTAAGATTGAGGCTTCAAGAGGTAACTGGTTTAAGTGACTCCGGTATGTTTCACATACCACCAAGGCAACACTGTAAATTTTGGAAGTTAGAGGACAAGTTGCTAAACCCTTTGCCTTTAATGGATGACAAAGTGGTCACTAAAGATGTTCCAGAGACACAGAGAAGGTGCCATCATTTTAAAATCTCTAACTCGGCTCTACACATACTCACAATCTATTAATCAATCAATCCTCCAGTCAGTTAATTAAGAGTTTTAAGTGGGTTAAAAAGCCACTCTTAAAAAAATAAAACTTATTCCTGGGAGGCTTATATATCAGTCATGCACATCATTGTATTAATTATTTTACTTGCGTGGCTTTCCTCTTAATAGCTATCTGAGAGAGAAATGTGTCATCTTTTATTTTCCTTTGGAAAGGGAAGAGAGGCAATTGTGGAGCCAGGGGCACTTGGCAGAAGAGCCTGGAGGAAGCAGAGTGGGGCTCTAGGTACCAGAGAATATCATGGTTTCTGAAGGGAAGGTGCCAATTAGCAAGAGGAAAGATGCCAATTGTCAAGAATATGTTAAAGACTCTTTTTGCCTCTTCGGACTTTTCTAGGGTCTTTGTGAGGGCAACTCTGACCACGGTGACCACTGCTGAAAATCCTGCGTGTGATGCTGCCCCAGAGAATGAGTTCTCCGTTTGACTTGCCTTTCTCACACAACTGGCCTCACTGTATTGACTCATGAAAAGAATTCATTTTGTAATATATACAAATATCAAATCATTGTGTTGTACACCTGAAACTCATATAGTGTTATATGTCAATTATATCTAAATAAAAATGTCACCATAAAAAAAAAAAAAGAATGGACATTGTGCTTACAGACATCAGTCTTAGCTGAAGGCTCTCCTCTATTCTATGGTTTCAAACATGTGTTGCCTACCACAGCAGGCACCAAATGGTTAAGTAATCCTAAATAGGGAGAACCGCAGAGAGGTAGGGTGCTTAATCTGGCATGCAGATGCTAAGGAACTAGGTTTTGATTTTAAGCACATTTGTAGTCAATTGTGTTCCCTTCTATGTTCAGTTCCCAGGAAACTCAGATCCATACGCAGAAGTTCAAGAATTTCTGACATATATTTTGCATACTGATGTTACCCTTCATTTTATCTTACTATTCCATCTTTATTTTATTTTTTCCCTATCTCTGTTTTTAGTTTGATATATTGCATGTATTTGTATAAAGCCAACTCAAATCCTTTGGGAAGTAAAATGGGAAAATAAATAAGCAAGGCTTCTTTGGATTGTCTTTTAATAGCCTGAGTATGCATCATTATTTGGCAAGAAGAACTGGAGCTGACTGGTATCCTTTGTCAAATGACTGATGGAGTAGCCGTGAGCCTTGCTTTTAAGTAGGAAAACAATTTTTAAACGTGCCCAGTGGTCTGCCCCTCTCAAAGCTGAGTCTTTTCTTTTCTTTTTGATTCCTTCCTGTCCAAACTGCTCTACTAGCCTTTTAAAAAGGTTAGTGATTTACCATCTCTCTTTAAGTTTATAAATGGTGTCAACTAGCTTCTACATTTATGAAAGTTAAAATGAGAGAAAATAAGGAAAATTGATGAAACATTGTACTCCAGTTTGCCAAAATAAAGCCCCCCCCCCAAAAAAAAGTGATTAAATTAAAACGTGTGCTTATCTGGTAGGTTGCGGAATCCCTATCCCCGTGGCTTAGACGATTAGCACAGACAACTTCCATGAATGGATTAGGTGCAATTTAATAATGTCCTTAGGAGAAATTTCTGACCCATCATCAATCGATGTGTATTTATCAAGTGTTAAAAATATTATTCTCAGCTCCCAAGGGATTGCAAAGATAAATAACTCCATTTCTTGCCCTCCAAGAGCCTCCACTGTGGGGGTTGGGAGGTGGTGGGTGTGGAGAGGTAGACAGAAAGATGAGTAGACACATATATTATAAGGCAAAATGAGAGAGATGCCACGAAGAGGCATTTGTGAATGCAGAAGAGGAGAGGGTCTGATATGGGGGCTGGCTTCATGGAAGAAGAAGCTTGTCATTCTACATGGGCAACAATAACAAAGAACCAATGCAGCCCATTGAGGTTCACTGTAGAGATCCTTGAATTCAGGGTAGAGATGTTTATTCTCAAATTTTTAGTAAGAGGATGGGGTCACTGAAAAAATTGCAACTGGAGATTGGTGTGTTAACCTGACAGCAAAGAAATTTTTATTTAATTTTATTCAGATACCACATACTTCTAGATTAGGTTTTGTGGTGGCTTATGACAAAATCATAAGACTATTTTTTGAAAAAGAAGTAGAATGAAAAGCATAAGTCCCAACTTACACTCCTGCAAACTGGTAATGAACCAGTCTATTCTTGAGCAATCATGGCCTTGTTTTGATTCTACGAAGTACATACGTAATTTGAATCATGGAGAGAGGTAACCAGAAGTCAAACACCATGTTTAGAAAGGCAGTTCCCTTCAGCCAAGTAACGTGACATTTTAACCTCCCTGCTTTTATTTGGATTGCCTGGGTCCACCTCCAAGACGGGTACAGACATTTTAAGAGTATTGTTACACAACAAGCCTTCTTTGACTTTACTGAATTTTCCCTTTGACTCACAGCTTTCTTGACACAACCAAACTCCCTATCATGAATAGCCCTCAAATTAAATTGCCTCCTTCACTTCTCCAGCCCCTAAAGTTAAGGAAACGATATATTTCTAATTTCTCTTTTTGATTCTTATTCTCAAGCCAAAACTTCTGCTCTAGTTATATTGTCAATGTGGCATTTTATGTTTCCAAAATGTCTGTATGGCTTTCTTATAAAATAATACCTCTATTAAGGAAAAGGATAATTTCAGTAACATTTTCTTAGCAGACATTTTATTAGGAGAGGGGGAAAATAACAAAGGGGTAAAGGGGGAGGTAAGGTTTGGGAATTAAGGCCGGAAGTTTGATACAGAGACATCATTAAATAGGATCTAAAGTGCTGTCACATGTACGATCATGTATGTATTTAGGATTCTTGAGGTCAAAGATAGGCAAGGTAGGAACCAATGTGAGGAGGCAGGAAGGAGGTGCGTCTGTCTGGAGGTAGGGAAGTGAACAGGAGAGGCTGAAAAAGAGGCAAGAGTTTCTCCTCTCATCGGCTGTCTTTTGGTTGGAGGAGCAGAGGACTCTCAAGCTCTGGTTCCCTATCCCAGGGTTCCCTAAGGAACAAGCAATCACCATAGGTCTGGGGCAGTTCCAGGAGCACTTACTGACCCAAGACCATTGCCCTGAAAATAGAACACCTCCTTCCCTACCTACCAAGACCTAAAACCCCATTAAGAAGAGAAAAGCCTTTCCTTCCAGTTAATGATAGAAGGCTTAAGGTGCAAAGCCTGGCAGGGTAACTCTTTTTGTAAATAATCTGGTTACCTGATCCTGGCTGCAAGGAACTGGAGACTCACCTAGGAGTGGGCTATCGAGTGAGGGGAAGAAGCATTTGGAAGTAGAGAGTCTACAACAGAAGAAGACCTGGAATGCATTACAACTCTGTGGAGTTACCCTGTTATCTCCAGTGGCCCTGGGACAGAACACTCTGTGCCTGGGGTTGGCCCAGGGAAGGCAATGCTGGGTCACATGACCCCTCCCTTTTCTTCCTTACGTAAATTCACCCTTTTACTGTAGCCAGCGGTGTTTCAAATGGGGAGTTTCGACTGGTCTCTCAGTTCCTTCAGTCACCTGATGCCTGACTTCACTGTGCTGGCAGAAGTGGTGCTGTTGTCGGTCCAGGCACCACCAGCTGCTGCTCCACGCAGGAACCCCAGTGGCAGAGCCCCACAGCTCGTCTCTTCATTTTGGTTTTGCCACAGAAGGAGCGAGGGTACTTGGCATGCCAGCCAATTTTAATCTTCTTCACCATTTTCCTGAGCGAGGTACCATAACGAGTCCCGAATTTGCTGATGATTTAAACCCTCTTGGTGTGTTCAGCCATGTCTCTGCAGGTGGCCTCCAATCCCAGAGAGAAAGTGATCCCTTTATTGTAATGTCAACCAATCACTGTATGAATTGACTGCATCCTCAGGAGACTGGGTAATAAGGTAACATAAAATTTGCTATTTTAAAAAATGACTTACTGGTCACATAGAGTTACTAGTATTTCAGTCATCAAAACATTAATACACAGACTCAGAAAAAGCAGAAACTGGGCATACATCCAGTTTGGGCACTGTATGGGGACATGGGCAGGATCAAGATGAAAATTCTTAGGGAGCAATCCCACCCACTATTCTCTGCTTTGCCAGCCAAAGATGATGCTTTCCTCTATACACCAACTTCCCCACCTTAGAAAGGAGCTGCTTGCTTCACAGGAAACCTCGCTGTCACTGCACCCCTGTGAGGTATGTATTGTTCTCCTGGTTAGGCAGCGGTCAAGGTACTGTCTTGAAGCCATCCCACTGCTAAGCAAAAAGCTGGGGATGAAACCAGGCCTGTGAAACTGTAGAACCCACACTTCTGACCTCGGTGCATACTCTGGGACCTCCCTTGTTCCCCCAGGGCTGGAGGAGCCAGCACAGCCATCTCTGGGAGAAGTCTACCTCCACCTCCTCCCCTGCCCCCACCTCCCATACACCAGCAGAGGGAGGGTTTAGCTTGCATCTTGAATATCATTTTGCTCCCATGAGCCAGAATATTTACCAGAGCCCTAAAGCGGCTGGAGGCAAAGTAACTCTGCAGCTAAGGCTATGGGAGTAGGCGAGGAGTGGTCTGGCCAGGGCCCAGAGGAAAAGGGTGGTAGGGACTCAGAGGTGTCCGCCATGGCAGAGAGGCAAGGGGAGCTCGGCTCCACAGGGAGGAGTAACAAGCCCCCAGATAGGCTGAGAAAAAGCAGACTAGGAATTCATAGACAGCTGAGACAAGTAGAACACTAAACCAGCCCAGCCATAGCTTGGAAGTCATGGAGAGTGTTTATACACACAGACTGGCATGAAGCCAGGAAGCCCTTCCTATCCTCCAACTGCCATGACAACCTGTAAATCTCTCCTGCGACCCCCTCTACTAGACACCCTCTAAAAGGTGAGCAGAGGAGGGAAGGGGCAGTCTGGAAGACTGAACAACTGAACCACGGAGACTGAAGTCACCCTAAAAACAGTAAATGATCACACCTAAGTCTTAAACTGGTTGGACTCAACCTGGCTTCCATCACCATCCAGTGGGTAGGGGCTTCATGAGGACCATGATAGTTTATTTGCACATGTGAGTGTAATGAGGAAATCAGAAGTCCTGCTACTCATTACAATTGCACCCTGAGCACTACCTAGGCTACACTTGGCAACTTCATCTTTTTTAATTTTCATAAGCTATGTCACGTGCCTCTCTACGAGGAGGCATGGCTGATATCTGGGATGCTGTGTGGGTTGTCAGGACTTCCTTGGTGCCATCTTCAGGACTGGGGTGGATGCCAGGCTCTCTCAGGGTCCTTATGTTCCTCCCTTACTAAGTTATATTTTTAACACGGGGCCTCATTTGGAGGCACTAAGGCCCCATTGTTTACCCACCACTTTGGTTTCAACAGGGCTGGGGGGAGGGGCGGGGAGAGGTGGCCAGCGACTCTAGGTTGCAAGGCAGTTAGCTGTAGGAAGCACAAAGCACCAAGAACTCCAGACTGGGGGAGGGAGGCGGGGAGGGAGGGTTGAGGACTCAGAACTCATTTGGTCCAATCCTCTCACTCAAACAAAAACAGGAAACAAAACCAAATCGCGAAGTCAAGACTTGAGCCCATGATGGAGGCTCCCTGTCCTGTGCAGCCCTACTAGGGTGTAGCACAGAGCATGAATGGAGGACTCCCAGAAGGGCCACATGGAGAAGGCCCATTCTGCTCACTCTTCATTTTCCTTCAGGCCAGCCTGGACAGCGAGACTCAATTATAGTTCCAGACTGTTCTTTTTTTAATCAAAATTTAAAATGAACTTTACAATGCTAATTAACCTTTTCTACTGTTTGGCATCATCCTGGTCCCTGTGCTCTGTATTCCCCCAACAACGAATCATACCGTTTGCCTACTGATCGGCTGTAAATCAAACCTTTTACGGCCTATTAAATCACACGGATCGACTAGGTTGTTTTCGCAAAGTCAGCGTTTTGTACAAACATTGTTGTTCCTTCTTTTACTAGGAGCCTCAGAGATGGGGAAGAGTTCTCCATGGGGAATTGTGGACATCAGAGCAGACCCCATATTTAAGGTTCCAGGCTAAATTTAGCCTTCCCAGCTGGTTGTTATTCCAGCAACTAAGTGTGGGCTTGCCCAGCTGTATTTTAAGCTGAGCCCCAAATTTCTCTGTTTGGTTTTATGTTCTGCAGGATTTTGGTTTCATTACCAAAAATATAAAGGGTTTTCTTTTGGGTTTTCAAGTGAGTAAGTTCAATCAGAGAGAGTGAGGACAAACCGCCTAGCACTGACATGGGGATTTCTGATTTCTGCTCGGCCAGGGGAAGATATTCTCTGACCACCCAAGTTAACTGTCTGAGGCCAAGAGAGACTGAAGGCCATGATTGCTAATTTGCACATTCATAAGGCTTACTGTTTTTGTCATTTATTCTTCAATAAAACTCAAAAAATTTGAAAAAGCTTACTGTTGAGAAGTACTTCCAAAATTTGCAAAACTGTATGCATAAGTACAAAACACTAGACCCAGTATGCTATCATCAATGTAGGAAAATAGAAAATACATGTTTGTATATGCAAATTTTATTTCTGGAAACATTCTTGAGGAACTGGCAATGCTGATTGCCTCTGGAGAGAAAAATTGAAGGACAGAAGGACAGAGGATTGTGTTAGGATTTTTTCCTGTGTGCATGGATTACTTACAATTTGGAGGCTTTAAAATGTTTTATTTGGATAGTGCATCTGTACATTGACATGTAAAATCATGACTTCATTATTCTATTATTGTTATGGCAGTTTGTAATGTAGCATCTTCCAACTTACAAACTCCAGGACAGAGCAAGCAAAAAGCCAAAAATGTGTAAGCATGTATCCACAGTGAATATGAAACATACTTCATATTTTCAGCACATAATTACACTAGTGTAAATTTTAAAAACAGATGACTGGGCTAAAAAGGCTGGAAGCAAATAAGCCAAAATGTTAGTAGTACTTAATTTTGTATAGTAGGAATATGGATGGATTATTGCTATTTTCTTCTCTATATTTTCATGCATTTGAAAAATCTCAACCCAAAGTTTTCTCTTAAAAATAGATACGGACCCTGTGCTTTTAAAAAGCAGTGTCTTACACAGAAAGATGGTAAAGGAATCCCCATAGTGGCAACTCACCTTGTGTTAATAGTCAGCCTCTTATAATAAGCATAGGGAATTCTTCTCATTTTCACTTACAGTCATGCACTCTATAACGATGTTTTGGTCAATGACAAACTGCATATGTGATGGTGGTCCCACAAGATTATAATGGAGCTAAAAAATTCCTATTACCTAGTGACACTGTAGCTGTCATAATGTCATAGCACTACACTTTACTCACATGTTTATGTGATGCTGGTGTACACAAACCCACTGCACTGCCAGTCGAATAAAAGTATAGCACATACAATTATGTTCAGTACATAATACTTGGTAATGATAATAAATGACTACGTACTGGTTCATGTATTTACTACACTATACTTTTAATATTTACTTTAGAACACACTCTTTCTACTTATATATAAAAAAAACTTTGCTGTAAAGCAGTAGCCGTGTTCCACCAGCAGTAGCCTCATGTATCTCATGTTTACTGTGTCTCTTGATTGCGTCATTTTCTCTTGTGCTTGATTTAATCTCATATTTTTTAGAGTAACATGCTGTACAGGCTTCTAGCCTAGGAGCAATAGGCTAGGTGCGTGGTAGGTTATATCGTCTAGGTTTGTGTACGTGCACTCTAAGATGTTCGCACAACGATGAAATTGCCTAACTGCATTTCTCAGAACGTATCCCCGCGTTAAGGGGCACATGACTGTATTTGACACCATGCAGGGATGACTCATATTTGCTCATGTCTCATCCTTAGATAAGCTCATTTCAGCTCAACAAATGCTTGTTGAATGAGTATTACAATAGGCTGAGTGCTAGGGGTACCATGATAAATGAGACTTGCCATAACTCTATTCTTGTGGGAAATTATTATCCTTTCTCTAAGAGTTTTCTGAAGCAAGAAGACTCTTACATTGACTCTAAGCTTTAAATAAAATACTTCTCAGTCATCAGAGTATATGCAGCCAAGGGCTTATATGCCCTGAAGTCTTCCCACACGGGATTATTATTTCCAGTACTATCTGTACTGGAAGGAAGATGGCTGGATAGGATGGACTTCAAAGACCATTAGGTTTTTCTCTTCTGTTGGTCTAGCCCTATTCAATAGCACAATAATAAGACTGAGTGACAGCATGGTAAAGAAAAAAACAACAATTAATTCAGGAAACCGAAAATAAATTTTTTATGTATTTGATAGCTTTTAATAATCAGAACGATAAAACTCCCACTCAGGTTGTTTCACTCTTTAACCCGTCAAAGGGTTCTTAAGGAAGACTTTCAAAACATCGACTTCAAAAGGCTGGACGTTTAACCTTCAACAATTTGATTCCTCTAATTAGCCATCACAAATCTTTCATTCACAAATGTCCTTGAACTCCTTTTAAATTTATTCCTATTTTGATTGCAGTCTTTATAAACAAAAGTCAAGGTGATAGTGTACCAGAAAATTCAAAACATCTGAGAAAGCAAAGTGATCAAAATAATTGTTTATAGGTGACTACCTGGCGATTAGGGCTGCAACTCGCCAGAAAGGACAAAAAAAAAAACAAAAAAAAAAAACCCCCAAC
>NW_011888882.1:6540675-6558362 GCF_000151845.1 Pteropus vampyrus
TACTCCTTTCTCTCTCTTTCGGGTGATTTCTCCAGCTTCTGAGCTTTTTAAATCCACACCTCCACCTATACTTTAAACTTCCCTTTAAACTGTATCTGGAATGGGACTAATCACTAAAGGGGATCACCCACACACCCACAGTGGGGATTAACACACTTCCCTCCTGATCACTTTACTTCAATTCATGGCCACTGAACTTGGGGTACATAAGAGCTGACCTGACACTCCCATTATATTTCCCTAACCCCCTTATTCTCCTGGGTCACTAGCTCACACATTTGCCTCCCTTCTCAAATCTCCAACACCCCTTCTCCTATTCTATCTTTGAACTGATGATCTTGCTTATTTCCCAGAGGCAAGAAAAGCAACCAGTAGAATGCGTATACACTTTACATCCACACACTCCCACCACTGCATCTGCCAACTTACCTACACCTTTGTCCATACACTCTGCTCCCCCTTTTGTTTCTCTGAGCTATGAACTAGAACCTTGTATAAAACCAGTCTCTCTTTCTGTGCAATAGATCCCACTTCCTTTCATCTATCCATGTCCATAGCATCAACATTCCCTTTATTTCTCCCGCATCATCAAGTTGTCCCTCTCTAAAGGATTATTTCCATTAGTATACAAACCATTGTGATATCTCCTCTCTTAAAAAAACAGAAGAAAGAAAGAAAATACTTTCTTGGACTCCTCTCTCTCCCTAGCTGCTTCTCCATGCTTATTACTCTCCTATGCAGCAAAGTCCCTCGAAACAGTTGTTCAAACCCACTGTTTCTGATTCCTCTCATCTAGTTCTCTTTTGAACCTCCTTAGTCAGGCTTACTCATCCACTCCTCCTCCACCCCACTCCACTCCATTGCTCTAGTCTGGGTACCAATCACCTCCACCCGGCTAAATCTAATGGACAATTCTTTGTCCTCACCTCACTGGACCCTTCAAGAGCAGATCTTCCTCCTTAAAACACTTTCTTCACCTAGCTTTGGGACACTGCTCACTTCTGCTTCTCCTCTCTCACTGACTATTCATTCATTCTCCTTTGCTGATTGACCTTTTTTCTCCTCTGATCTAAATATTGAGGGGCTCTAGAGCTCAATTTCCACACTCCTTTCAATCTGCGATTATCCTCTAGGTGACCTCATTCATTCTTACAGCTTAAACACTACTGATCTGCTGAGAACTCTCAAATGTAGATCTTCAGCCTGAGTCATTCTCCCGAGCCCCTCCAGCTATCTACTTTATATTTCCACTTGGATATCTAAGGGCATCTCAAAGTTATCATGTCTAAACCTAAACGGCTAACTTTCTCCCTAAAACTGTCTCCTTCGTGTCTTCCTCTCTCAGCAGCTTTATCCTTCTAGTTGCTAATCCCCCAAACCATGGAATTATCTTTCATTCCTCTCTTTCTCTCATATGCCACATCAAATTCATGAGGATAATATGTTGGCTGCACTTGCAAAATATAGCCAGGATCCAACTTCTTCTCATCCCCTCCAAACCACCCATCTCCTATTACCACAATAACTTCCTTGATGTTTTCCCAGCTTCTCCCCTTGCCCTTCATCCATTTATTCTCAATACAGTAACTAGACTGGTCAGTTTAAAACACAAGTCAGATTATGTTACTCCTCTAATCAAACTTCAGAAGCTTTCTATATCAATTAGAATAAAAGTCAAATTTCCTTCACTAGTCTGCTGATGAAGCCAGTGTGATCTACCTACCACCAGCCTCCACTTCTCCTTCTTTCTCTGAACTCTCCTATACTATGGACTCCCTTACTCATTCTGCTCCAGCCACACCGACCTCCTTGCTGTTCCTCTAAACACAAGCATGTTTCCGACCTCTGGACTGTTCTCCCCCAGATATCTTGCACCTCTTAAGGTCTTATGCTCAAATGTCAGGTCCTCAGCAAGGCCTACCTTGACTTACCCTGTTGAAAATTGCAACATCCTCTGCTCAGTGTTCTCTTTCCCTCTTTCATGTTTTATTTTTCTCTTTATCACTATAGATATACTCTATCTTTTCCTTATTCATTTCGTGATTGGTTATTGTTTACCTCCTACCTTAAAACATACATTGCGAGAGGGCAGAGACATTTGAACATTTCTTGTTCACTCCTGTACCATTAAGGCCTAGTTCATGGTAAGTGCTCAACAAATAATTGTGAAATGAATGTTCCTGTTGAAAAATACCTGGACTTGGACTTGAGGGGACGATTAGCAGTGGTGGGGACTAGAGTGAACTGGAGAGCTCAGGCTCCCACTCTCCACCTACGTATTTGACTAATACGTGTCAAATGAGCCCCACGTTGATAGCGCTGATTTCCAAGTTTCTATTTCCAGTGCCCAGTTAATATATCTATGAGCTACTCAGAATGTCCATATTCTGGGTTTGTGCCCCATCTAGTAATCTTTTTTGGATTTCTCATCTCAGAAACAGCAAACTGTCACCTACCATTTGCTAATCATTCAGATAAGAAACTGATCAATTATACTTGTGTAAACATGTGTTGAGAATGGATCCTGTGCTATCCAGTAGGCCAGATTTTTGTATCGTTGAGCAATGCACATAGCCCCTTTCTTCAAGGAGCCAAGTTTGGTGCAGTGAGCACTGTGACTGAAAAATGTACCGGGTGCTATTGTTCATTTTTCCAAAGTGGAAATGTCTATATTTTAAATTATTAAAATAGTATATGCTCATTATAAGAAATTTGATTAAAGAAATAAATGAAGTAGAAAATGAAAGTTATCCATAATCTCACATTCAAGAGAGAACTGTTAACAGGTTAGTTTATATTCCTCTAGACATTTTTCTATGCAAGTTTAAAGAAGGCTAATGAATTTTTATTATGGACTAGATACCATGCAATGTGCTTTAAAATTAGCTTTTCCACCTCACAGTGAACCACTGAGGTAGGTACTATTAATATCTCCATTTTATAGATAAGGAAACTGAAGTTTAAAGAGGTCGAATAAAATCCCATTGGTTCTGTCTATCGGTCAACTTGGGCTGAGTTATACTACGGTGTTGACAATCCAGTGTCTGACAATAACATAGGTTTGTTTCTTGCTTATGCTAATGAACCATGTCAACCATGTGTGGCTCTGCTCCATGTTGTTGTCATTCCAGGAACCAAGCTGAAGCCTAAGGAGCACCCTCTGTCTGGGAGCTAGCTGATCGTCAGAATATTGGGGAAAGAGAACATGGCAGAAGCAAATCAGAAGAGATATATCTCATTTCTACCCTCACTTCATTAGCCAAAGCAGGTCACATGACCAGGCTGGTGTCAACGAACAGGAAAGAATAACCTTCTCCCAGGAAGAGACAGTAAATATTTTCAAAAATAACACAATCCACTGAAAGTATTGAGCGTAGATTTTAATCCAGTCTGCCTTTAGAGCTTAAAAGCTCAACTACTATGCATGCATAGATAGATAGATAGATAGATAGATAGATAGATAGATAGATAGATAGATAGATAGATAGATATAGATATAGATATAAATATAGCCTTAAAAGTAGGAATCTACACACATTGCCAAAAACCTCCTTTTTTAATGTAATCTGTATTGTTCTATTTGTTCACATAGACTATTCTTTTTTCTTTTTCTTTTCCTTTTTAAGATTGCAGAGTTTCATATGGCATATCCAGCATTCTACCTGTTGAAGTCCTCCTCATCCCTAAGGTCCAATGTGGAGGCCTCACCTCTGGAACAAATCACTGCCTCTTCAGCACTCTTGTTGCATTTGGTGTACACTTCACTTTGTCATGTACGTGCCGTGTCTTAGGGTTACTTGTATACATGTCAGTTTCTTTCGCTAGATTTTGAGCACCTTGAAGCAGGTATCATGTGTACCTAGAGATAAAGATTTCTATCTTTCTCTGCCTGGGTGTGCTCGAGAGAGATGAGAGATTTGCAATATTGTGGAATTATCCTCTTTGTGATCTCTGTCACTTCCTTAAACTGGTTCTTTTGTATCCTTTAGTGACCCCCTTCAGACTTCATGTATAATTTATTGGTTAAAGGGGTCTTCAAATTGGGTAAAGGGGTCTTCGAATAGTACTGCCTTCCCACACTTGTTGAAATTACAGCAGCAATAACATTAGGGAAACAAAATGGCAAATAGATATTAATACCTCCCTCCTTACTCCTCGATTAAAAAAGGAAAAATATTGCAGGAGTAACACAAACCAAATATAATAATTGCTCTAAATTCAAATCATCACCAAGTTTTCCCCTCTGCTCTCTACAGCAAAAGTTTCTAAGTGAACAGCAATCTTTAAAACAGAGCTGTCGGAACAGTGCTGGGGGTGGAAGCATGGAATAATGCCGCGGTGCCAGGAGCACTTGCTAATTATCTAAGAGAGGGTCTTGCCATATGTACTCAAACAGACACAATACTCTCAGAGTTGAAAAGCTCCTTTTCTTGTGCCCAGAATGTTTATTTTTTTTAAGAGTGGCAAGTAAAAACGAATTCCTAATCTGCATCGCAAACAAGGAGCACCAGACTTTGAAGGAAAGCCCTTCTCTGACACAAAAGCCGTGGCCATCTGGAAGAAAAGCCACCTTCCTAAGCAGATCAGCTGTAGGTTCTATCACACGGGTGGATTTGCCCGGAAACAGGCATCTTGCCGTTATTAACTTACCCCCATCATTAACAGTAATTGGCATGTCTTCTCCATCTAATTCTTATTGAGCACCTGTGTAAGTGGCATTGTGCAGCCTCTCCCTGAGAGACCCTAAGGACAAATGTTGCAACCCCTCTTGTCCCCAGGCCAGCTTTGTCTATGGGAGGTGCTTTGAAAAAGGTGTGAGCAGAGCCCAGAACAGCCAAAACCAACACAATTTTTTTTAAATGAGGTATGTGTACAAGTTGACTGTCAAGTTCTTTCTGCTAAAAAGGTGGTCCTGGGGGCCTCACCCTTTCTCCTCATGGCCTGGCCCTTTCTCCTCAGGGGCCTGGCCAGATTTCTGCTCTCACCGGGCAGTTCATGAGGCTTCCCAGCCTCAGAGCTCTGAGCCCCTCCTACCACAGAGACTCAGTCTGGGCTGTGAAACCAGCTCCCTGCCTGGCCCCAGGGACCGTTATCACCACTCACCATGCCGCTTCCCGTCACATATCCTGTGCCAATGCTGTGTCAAGCCCATCTTACTTTTTTCAAAATGTCTTTAGCATCATTTCCTGAGCCTGAACATTTGCTCGTGCTGCAAAACGGCATCCACGCTGAGAACCCTCTTCGCAAGTTTCCCGCAGGGTTATTGGGACCACAGACTTCCAGGGGTGGGAGCAAACGGCTTTTCTCTTATCAGTGGGAGAGAGATGGCCCAGCTTTCCTGTGAAACCCCAGCAGTTTGCAAACCAGAGCGGGCGGACGTGTTCTTATCTAAGTAAAGACCTGCTTTCCCAGTTTAAAAAAATCATACAAGAATTAAACTCTCCCACACCATTTAGCATCAGATTATTTTGTGCAGCCATTCCCCCTTTCCTGAGGGCTGGGAGGAGGCAACAAGCACTAGGAGTTTGGTTCAGTGCACAGGTGGTGGGTGTTAGTTTCTGCTTAGCTTCAGCCCAGCTCTCTGTAAATAATGCATCCTGACAAGATTTCTCCTTCCTTTAGCTTTTTCCTAACCCTTTCAGCCCTGCTTGCTTACATCATCCTGGTTGGATTTAAATAGCTAACTGTGCCATATTCTCCTGGATACAAACCACCCATTGGCCACCTCCTCACCTGCCCTCTACCTACTGAAAAGCAGGAGGTAGAGATTTGGGGCCAATGGCTGCCAGAGCTCAGCTGCTACTGAAGTCCAATGGTTTTTCTGTCACTAAGGGAGGGAAAAATATAGAGGCACAAGAGGTCTGTCCTGTGCATGGCGATACTTGCCTGCCTGGGCAATAAATTGTGTTGTGCTAATTTTACTATGTCCTGGCCATAAAGGGAAAAGATAGTGCATATCCTTTGTTCACTCTTGTTGAACTGCAAGCAGATAATAAAATCAAAAGGAAAAAAAAAAAGAAGAAGAATTAAAAGATGAATAGGAAATCTCTGGAAACTGCAGCCTTTTCATTTTCATTTTTAGGATAAGTTAGCTGCATCCTTGGGGCAGTAAGATGTCTAAATATCAAGCTGAGTTTAACTTCATTGTGCTCAGCAACGAATGCTTTTAATTATTTTAGTGGGTTTTTTAAAGTAATAAGTGATGAGTTTAGCAGTCGGCCAGGCTGCAGTCATCTTCAGCAAGAATTCTGGTAAAGAAAAGGGCTGTGAAAGGAAACTGAGGAAGGTAAGAGTGAGACCAACGTGACCCACGGGAATGATATCATTCTAGAATTTTAATTAAGTAAATTTTAAAGCACTTGAGAGCCATCTACACAAATAATAGTTTGAAAGCTACTAGGCTGTGTTTAGTACTGCAATTGTCGTTCAAAGGAAACCTAGAAAACCTTAACCCTACACGTGCAACTGCAAAGAAAGTGAACACAATGCGAGCACAGGATGGGGCACAGAGAGAACCCCTGACTTCCTATTCAGAAAAAGTTTTATTAAAATCCTCGCAGAAGGTACGCAGTCTGTGATAAATTATAATGGAAATTATACATATATATAGCACGCACATATAGGCCTTTATGAAGATTAAGCTACAATTTAAAAGACAAAAATAAAAATGAAAATTCATTCCATTTTATAAGAAATAAAACTAGTGTCTGTGAAGTCACTTACTCATGGCTGGATATTTGGAGTGGACTCTTCGTGGTCTATGCAGTCACCTTTTAGCTAATTCAGGCCCCTGCCAATGCCCACACCTTCTCAGGCCAGGTCTGGGTACTCTCATTGATTAGGGTTAAGCATGCCAAAAACTTATATTCAGGAACACACAGGTGATGGGTTACAAAAACAATCCAATTTGGACATCACTAAGGCCACTAGATGGACCATCCTAGCAACATTTGAGTGAGGCTTCCAGATCTTAAAGCAAAATCAGATAACCTCCTTATTCCAAATCATTAATGTATAACCCGTGAGTTTACACTTCAGTGCTTCCTAAACGAAATGTGGTAGAGCGTTAGTTACATTATTCTTTATACTTTTTGTATATTTAAAGTGTTTCACAGCTTTTTAAAGTGTGCATACCATTTGACCCAATAATTCTACTTATATAGTAATTTCTTCTGTAGCTACACTTGCATGTGAGCAGTGTTTAAAATAACAAAAGATTGTAAACAACCTAAAGTTTCTTTGAAAAGAACTGGTATGAATTCTATGCTGTATCCTAATGGGAGAAACTATGCTGCCCATTAAAAGAAAGGGAGTACTGACTGTGGGGACCTGGAGTTGTCTCCACAGCACATTATTAAGAGATAAAAGCAAAGAGAACTGAATGGACCAAATTCTGCCATGTCTATTTTGTTAAAAAACGTTTATGAGTGCACGCAGGGGGGCTATCTCTGGAAGGCTACATCCTACTCTCTATTCTCGGTCCCCCAAAAAAGATAATAGCAGTGGCCTCTGGGGAGGAACAGAGTGGCTGGGTGACAGGAATGTGAGAAGAACTTGATTTTAGTATTATAACCAGTTCTTTTCCAGTTTAAGTCAGCTTTATAGAGATATCATTTGATGAATTTCAATGAATGGATGTTATGCTCTTTCATACTTTATGTGCATGATTTACAAAAGGAAAAATATCTGAGCTCCATTCTTCAGAAGTTCTATGGAATAAAGAATTAACATTAGATACCTTCCTTAGTCTACGAACTGGTAGAACTGCTTCGATCTTTCATAAAGGTAAATGTCCCACATGGTAGTGAATCATCCAGGAAAGGTATGAAGGCCCAGCTAGTAGAGGTGAGAGTGGGGTGGGTAGAAGGGAGGTGAGCAGGAGAAAAGAGAGCTGGGGACTGTTCTTGCTTCTAGGAGCTAAAAGCACCTTCACCTATGTGATGGTCTGAATGCTTGTGTCTCCCAAAATTCATATGCTGAAACCTAACCTCTAATGTGATGGTATTGAGAGTTGGGGTTTGTTCTGTGGGGGTGATTAGGTTTAGATGAGGTCATGAAGGTGGGGCCTCCGTGATAGGACCAGTGGCCTTATTCTAAGAAGAAGAGACACCAGAGCTTCCTCTCCCAGCTACGTGAGGACACAGCAAGGTGACTGCCAGCAAGTCAAGAAGAGGACCCTCACCAGAACCCGACCATGCTGGCTCCCTGATCTCAGACTTTCCAGCCACTGGAACTGGGAGAAATACGTTTCCGTTGTTTAAGACAGTCTGTGGTATTCTGTCACGGCAGCCTAAACTAACTAATACAGCCTAGTACAGAGGATGAGACTAGAAATCTCTCTATTTTATAATCACCATATCAACTTTTAAGGAGGTCTTTCTGAAATGCTTGCTTATCGCCCATTGTTTCCAGACTCCTCTCAAGATATACAAGAATTAGTCTGCGTGCTAAAGCCAGTTTGTTTTGATTGTACCTCTGTCAGTTTAGGAGGTAGAATTTTATTTCACCTCGAGTGGTTTGAAATTTATGATGCCAACTTGGTCAGAGTACTTTGGTCCTGCTCTACCAAAAAGACCCTATGAGGTACGGGCAGCAAGTGCAGCAGTGTGGCAACAAGGAGTGTGGCAGAGTCGAGGCAGTGGGTGGGAAGGCCATAGAGTGGGGACATGGTACATTGACTCCGCCAGAGAGAGGCATGTTAGAGGCCAAAAATGTATGAGGAATATGCTGAAGACATTGAAATGGTCTTCCTGTGCTACCTAAGGTGTGATCAGCTTGTGACCAAACACTGTTATGTCATTTTCTAGTTGTTTCACATTTACGCAGCCTACTTCCTGACCTAGAATGCAAGCTTCCCAAGTGAAGGGAATCTTTTACTCTCTTTCTCCTTCTCCTTTTCTTTTTATCTCCAAGCACTCAGCAAACATGAAGAAAGAAGGAAGGAAGGAAGGGCAGAACTATTGCCTAAATGCCAGTGGAACTGTTAAGGTGAGGTAATTTAAATTATAATTTAAATTAAGCAGAGCTCAAGTTTTGGAATTTTAGGCTTTTGACGGTACATCTGGAGGCGTTACATGCCAGACTGATGAGAAGAAGCATGGCTGACTCCAGGAATCACTGAGCATAGAGAGGGCCGACCTCTACACCTTTGGGTCTCCTCACACTCACGTGGTGAAGGTAAGATGACTTTCCTGGTAAATCCAGTTCCACCACTGCCTAGCCGAGCGTACTTGAGCACTTAACACATTGTGCTTCATCTTCCTTATCTATAATACAGGGCTAGTAATAGTACCTCCCTCTCAAAGTTACTGTAAAGACTAAATTTAATATATATTATATACATATAAATATATATTAATATCAGGCACACAGAGACCATATGATAAATATTAACTATTATGATTATTGATATTATTAAATTATTTAAGGTTCCCCTACCTTAGATAGTTTAGTAGTATTAACAATGGGATCACCATTTTGCCAATAGCTCGAGCCTTCTGTGCTCTGGGTAATGATGACATGTGTATCTATGGGTTGCAGATAATAGTCAAATTGAAGTTGTTTAATAAAGATAGGATTTATTCTGCATTCTGGTGGCTATTCAATCAAGAAGATTATCCTTGAAAATACCTGAATATACTAAACATATAGGGATATTAAAATGCGCTTATAAAAAAAATCACATTTCCTCTCATAATTATCACTAAAGAAAGAATTAATGTGAAGGCAATATTTGCCATCACACCCAGAGCATGAGACGGCCTCACCTTTTGGAGATACTGAGTGCCCCTACCAAAGGCAGAGTAATTCCTACATTAATATATTCTTCCCATGAACTCATCTATCTAATGTGAATTCAATTTAGAGGACACTGCCAGACAGAATTAAATATATTTGTTTGAAAAATTACAGCGAGAGTGTATTTATAACAGTTCCATTTTGATTGAATCAATTTCCTAAGCATTTATCATTTAAAAGTCCTAGAGGTCTTGCTTATAGGGTGTGCCTCTGAGAGAGACTTTGCATTACACCACCTGCTGCAAGAAAGGACCCCAGAATGTTTTATTTGGGGCCTTCGATAGCTGTTAAAGGGGACTGCTGAAGAAGAAAAGCACATGAAAAATCACTTACCACAAACATTCCCACAAGCAATTATTCCATCCCTTACTTGGATTAATTATGATTCTGTGTAATCTAGGGATATAGCAAAGGAGTTATGATGGGACATGACTAATGAGAAGATCTCAAATACTAAATGAGGATACCCAACATGATGGCACCAATTCTGATTAAGGTTTTTAAGCAAGAAATAATGATAATCCTTTATGAAACACCTACCATTGGCCAGACATAGCACAAGGTATTTTATATATATCATATCATTGGTTCATCCTGTCAACGCTGACGGGTTTATTTTATAGATGATGAAAGTAAGATTCAGAGAGACTCAGTGAGGTAAAAATAGTTGCCCAAGTCCCATAACTGGTTAATGGCAAAGCTAGCATTTGAACCCAAGTCTAGCTGACTCCTAAATATATGCTCTTTTGCATTCTACTGACTTGTCAGGTTTAACAGGTAAAAGTGTGATATACGTGGTTTTTTCCCCTACCACCATTTTCAGTGATATTAACTCAGCATAAATTCGATCATTTAACAAATACAGTTTAAAAATTCACAGCCACCTTAGGGATCATTCTCTATTTTTAAAGTGTATGATTGGAGAAGGTATAGTGCCTTTTTTATGGAAATTTTTTCTCCTAGATGAAACTTTAGTCTTCCTTTTGAGATTAAATATTCTCTTCGAGGAGAGTTAACTTGCTTATTTTGTGTTAAATTAAAAATCACAACAAAGAACTAGAATATAGATCTGAAAAGTATTTCAAAATGTAATTCACAATGAGATTTTTTTAATGACAAAAATAAAGAGAATGGAAGAATAAAATGAGAAAGTATAATATTTACAGAAATTCTAGAAAGAGACTGGAGAGAATGTAAGATTCGACTAGATGATCACTGAGAATATTCTACCGTTAATAAAAAACACAAATCCTCTGATTTAAGAAACACAACAGACAAATATATATGGTGAAACTGTGGAACCTTGAAAATAAACCTTAGAGCAACTTAAAAACGACCAGTAAAAAAAAAGGTGCATTGTCTGCAAAGGAACAATTAGACTGAGAGTTGACCTCATCTGCAAAAGTGGAGGCCAAAATAAAATAAGAAACTATATTAAGAACTGCTGACCTACAATTACATACCCAGTAAAATTATCATTCAAGAATGAAAGTGAAAGAGACATTTTCAGACAGGGACTAAGAGAATTTTCCATTCACAGATTCTTTATGAAAGAACTACATAAGGATGTACTTCAAGGAATAGGAAAAATGGACCCATAGGAAAGAATTTAAGGAGCAATAAATTAGCAATGAACAATCTGAAAATAAAATTAAGAAAACAATTCCACTTATACTAGCACTAAAAAGAATAAACTATTTAGAAAGAAATTTAACAAAAGTATAAAACTTGTACTCTGAAAATTACAAGACATTATTAAAGGACATCAAAGAATTCCTAAATAAATGAAAAGACATCCCATGTTCATGGAGTGAAAAACTTAATACTGTTAAGATAGCAATACTCCCATATTCATCTACAGATTCAATGCAATGCCTATCAAAATCCAACGTGGCTTTTTGTGCAGAAATTGAGATGGCACTAAAATTTATAAGTAAATACAAAGGACCCAGAATAGCAATCTTGAACAAGAAGAACAAAGAGGACTCATACTTCCAGATTTCAAAACTTATTACAAAGTTACAATAATGAAGACAATGTAATACTGGATTAAGAATAGACATACAGATAAATGGACTAGAACCCCAAAATAAACCCTACATTTATGGTCAATTGATTTTCCAAAAGGGTGCAAAATGTTCAATGATGGGAAAATAATCTTTTACAATGGTATTGGGATAACTGATCACCACATGTAAAAGAATAAAGTTGGACTCTTCCTCACTCTATATACAAAAAACAAACAAACAAACAAACAAAAGCTCCATAGACTTAAATGTCAGAGCTAAAACCATAAATTTCTTAGAAGAAACATAGGGATAAACCTTCATGACCTTGGTTAGGCAAAACCTTCTTAGATATGACACCAAAATCACAAGCAATAGAAGAAAGAATATATAAATTAGATTTCATCAAAATTTAAAACTTTTGTGCTTCAAAGAACATGACCAAAAAGTAAAAAGATAACCACAAAAGTGGGGGAATATTTGTAAATAATATATATGATAGATGATTTGTATCTGTAATATATAAAGAACTCTTATAACTCAGTAATAAAGAGATAATCCAATTTAAAAATGGGCAAAGGATCTGAATAGCCAATGAAAATATACAAATGGCCAATAAATACACAAAAAAATATGCTTAACATTATTAGTTATTAGAGAAATGCAAACCAAAACCATAATGAAATAACACTTCACATAGATGAGGAAGACTATAATAAAAAGACAGATAATAGAAAGAGTGGCAAGTATATAAAGAAATTAGAACTCTCATACATTGCTAGTGGGAATGTAAAATGATAGTGCCTCTTTGAGAAACAGTGTGGCTGTTCATCCAAAGGCTAAACTGAGAGTTAGCATTTGACTCAGTATTTCCACTTCTAGATATATAACCAAGAGAAATGAAAATATATGTCCATATAGAAACTTGCACACAAATGTTTACAGCAGCTTTATTGACAGTAGCCAAAATATAGAAACAACCCTAATGTCTATCAATTGATAGATGATTACTTAACAGGTGATATATCCATACAACGGAATATTATTCGGCCACAAAGGCATGAAGTATTGATACATACTAAAGCATGGTTGAACGGTGAAGATATTTTTTTAAATGAAGAAAGTGAGTCACAAAGACCATATATTGTGTGACTCATCACTGTAAATGTCCAGAATAGGCAAATCTATGGATATAGAAAGTAGATTAATGGTGGCCTAGGGCTGGGAGAATTGGAGGAAAATGGGGAGGATGTCTGCTAATGGGTGCGAGGTTTCTTTCTGGGGTCATGAAAATGTTCTAAAGTTGATTTTGTTGGTGGTTGCACAACTCTGTGAATACACTGAAAATCATTGGGTCGTAAACTTTAAACAGATGAATTGTATAGTATGTGAATTATTTCTCAATAAAGATGTTTTGAAAAGAAGCAGTGGAGAGTAAATTTAATAAATATATAGTCAAAGCTAAGCAAACGAGTGTATGAAATAATAGTAGCAAAAGCTACTATTGAGAGTTATAATGGAAGTTATAACTTCACTAATGGAAGTTATAAAAAAAAGATGTCACTAAAATACTAGAAATAATAATATGTGAGAAGAGAGAAAGAATGATTACAGATAAAGTATCCTAAGGTCCTTATTTTGTTTGAAAGGAAAGTAAGGGTTATTGATTAATCTATAAGATTGTTGAATGGTATGCTTGCTAAATTTAAAAGTAAATATGCAAAAGTAGAGATACTCGAAGGAAGAAAATTGATCATTTCTATAGAAGTCGAAAAAGAGATAAAAGAACAACATGGTGAATGGAAAGAATAAAATAAGATTAAAGAATAACTCCACACAGAATGTAATCACAATAATGTAAACAGACTAAATTCACCAGTTAAAAAGCTGAGACTCTAATTTAAATAAATCTAGTTGTACATAGTATTTTTTTTAATTGCATTCTCTATTTGTTCCTGGTATTTAGAATGAAATTGCATTTGAATATTTTTCCCTGTCTTGTTCTTTACTTTAAATGGGATAGTTTTAGGCATTTCGCCATTAAGAATAATATTTAGGGCTTTGATAAATACTCTTTCAAGTTATGGAATTTTCCTTGTATTCCTAGTTCACTAAGAAAAATTATATTTGGAAAGTTGAGGGAAAATAACTGTCGACTTATAATTCTATACACAGTAAAACTATCATTCAAGAGTGAGGATGAAATAAAAAAAAATAGACCATTTACAGCACTATAAAAAACTATATGATACCTAGAAATAAATCTAACAAAAGATATAAAAAAAATTATAAATAAAACTCTAAAACTTTATTGAAAGACATAAAAAATAACTTGAATAAATGTAGAGATATAACATATTCACATGTGGGAAAACAATGGCTTATCAGTAGTAGTTTTTCTGAATTTACATTACAAATTTAATAAATTCTATTAAAAATCCCTGGGAAACTTTTTCACTGACCTAGATAAGCAGATCATAAAACCCATTTAGAAGGGTAAAGGGCCAAGAATAAACAAAATAATTTTGAAACAGAGGAAAGATTCACCCTAACAAATATCAAGACTTAGCACAAAGTTACAGTAATTAAAATATTCTATCAGCATTTGAATAAATAGATCGAAAAGAACAGATTTTCTGAAAAATCTTGAAACATTAACATATAAATGGGAACTTGGAATATGACAGAAGTGATATTACAAATCAGTGGGTGAAAATGACTAATAAATGGCATTCGGACCATTTGCCAATAATATTTTCAAAGGGAAAAATTAAATTCATACCTCATAGCATGCACAAAAATAAATTTCATATGTGATAAGGGAAAGCTGTAAACCTTTATACAAACTATAGGAAAATATATATTATGTCCTAGAAGGGCACAAAGCAAAAATTATCATGGAAAAGTGATAAATTGAACTACATAATTTTTAAAAACTTCTCAGTGACAAATGACATTCATAAAAAAGTAAAAAGACAAGCACAGGCTTGGAGAAAATGTCTGCAACCTACATTTCCAACCAAAGATAAGTATCCAGAATATACAATAAGTTCCTAAAAATTAGCAAGAAAAGTCAAACACCTAAAATGGTAAAGGATATAAAGTAGAAATTAGCAGAAAACGACATTTAATGGTCAATAGACACATGAAAATATGTTGACTTCACTAGTAGTCAAGGAGATACACATTAAAACAGAGATACTATTTCATACCTATTAGAGTAGAAAAAAATTATTAACTCTGACAATACTAACAGTGGGTGAGGATGGAGAAATGAAAACTTTATCGGCTGCTAGGGGGAGAGTAAAATGATATAACCACTAGAGAGAGTGAGTTGGCAACACCTGGTAAAGTTAATGCATAACCTAGAAGCAACGATTTCACCTTTATTTGTCTAGAAGTTCCTGAGAGGTACATGGGCCCATGGAGATACAAAATAAGGTTCTTTTCAGTACTCCATGTAATAGCTAAAAAAAGTGGTAACAAACTGGCTGACCTTCAGGAGTAAAATAGATAAGTAAAATGTGGAATATTTACACAATGCAACACTGCACAGCAGTTAACATAAGTGAACTAGATCTATATCATTTACATGGATGAATCTAAAAAACATAATGATAAGCTAAAAAGATGCAAAAAATATTTATATATGATGTCATTATATAAAATTTAAAATAGCTGAAACAATAGTATATATTATTTACTAGTATATTAAAGACAATAAAATCTTCCTGGTTGTGATTTGCACCCCAAAGTGGAGAGACAAGAGCCTCTTGATCCAGATGTCTCAATGCTACAAATGGGGAGTTCCTTGAATTTATGCATCATGAAAGACATGAGGATATTTTGAGAATGACTGAGTCACTAATGAGAATTCAGCACATTTATGTGCTGATGTACAAAAACCCTAATGGACATTTAGTGAGTTCTGGTATCAGTGGCTAGCTCCTCTTCATCAATATAATAAACCTCAACCAGTGGGGCTAAGAGAATGGCTGTGGCTCAGCTCTCTTCATCTGTGTGTCCCAGGTTATTCTCCCTGACCCGGCCTGATTTGGGCTGAGAAATTCCCTTCCTGCTTCAGAGGTTTGCATTCCTGTGCTTCCTTGGACATTCCTTGGACATTCACCAGAAGTACAGGCCTGGCATCCTAAGTTTTATCTCCTGATTTCTGTGGGAGGTTCTACAGCTTAGTTCCACCTCTCTGATCCATGCCTAGGGCCTGTACTTGTGCCTATTCAGCGGGTGCTACTTCCCTAGGTGGGCTTAGCGTTCTCCTATGTGCTGCAATGCTGGGCAGAGGGCCTTTAAAGTCCATCTGGCTTAGAGTTATAGAGCCATAATCCTTCCTTAGTTCCTCTATTAAATACACACATACACGAGAACACACACAGACTTTCATATACACACAAACACATATAGACATATACAAACACATTTATATACACATGCACAAACTCATAGACACACACACACACCTCCCCCTACACCATTCTCTTTCTCTGCAATAGGAGTCATTTGCTTAATCACTCAAAATCCAATATTGTGTAGATACTGTGTGGCAGATTTTATAATGGAAGATAATAGAAATAATAGAATTTGCTATTCAAGAACACATAGATCTCAAATATCAAAGGACAACTGTATGATACCATTGGAAGCTCAAATCCTATGAATTTTCTTTTTCACTTTGGGAGCAGAGTTGATTCAATTATATTTTTCAATTCTTATCCCATTACCATATGCAAGGCCCCTCTAGCTTTATTTTACTTTATTATATTTTCCCCTTTGTGCCTGATTCCACTCTCATTTCCCATCCCTCCCCCCTCTCATAGGCATCCACTGTAATGTGTTTGATATTTGCCCAATTGTTATTTATCCTACTGCTTTTCTACCAGGATGGCACAGCAAGATGGTGTTTCTCTCTGATTCATTAACGCTGATGCGTTTTTATTAAGCAGTCACAATAATTTAGGTGTTATTCGAGAGTGGCATGTGTTGTGGCACCTAGCAGCCAAATGATGTGAACATCTGTTTAATTTGATGGTGGGTCCAGAGGCGTCTCTTATATTATTTTCTCTGTACACAGAACTTGGCTCACAGATTGTACTCTGGTGGGGAAAAGAAAATGTTCTTTAAATTGGGAAAATGCTCACTTGTCATGAATGAGTGGAGTGTGTTTTTGTCTGCAAGCAGAGGGTGAGGTGACTAACTGTTCCACTAAGACTCATTCTCCGTTGAGACTATGTCGGGATGACCGAACCCCATGTGCGGGCTCCTCTGGAACCTGGCCCATAGGTGGCAGTCTCCCTTCATCATTCCTGGATCGCAAACCTCGAAAGGACAGTCTGTGCTATCAGTTTCTTTTGCTCTTTTCTTTGGGTTTCCTAATCCTCCACTCAGTTTCCCCTTCTCTCCACAGAGAGAGTAGAGACTAGATTACAGGAGTGGAGCGAATGACAAAAGAAACTTCATCTGGAATCAGCCAAAGTCAGAAGGCCCAGCTTGTGCCCCGCTCCAGGCGATTGTTTAGGAATCGCTCTGTAAATGGCAAGAAAGAATGCTTTTCACTCGAAACAGAAAACAAAGCCTTTGAAAACAGTCGTTTCTTAAAAAACAATCATGCTAATGCAAGAGTTTATCCTCCCTGTTCTGTCTTGCTCACTACCTCTCTGCCAACACACATCCACAGATTTGGGATTAATCTTCGAGAGTGGGTTGTAATCATTCTACCCCAAATATGCCCCAGTCCTCACCCAGCCCCTCACAGAACCTTCTTGACAAGATAGAGAATGGTCATAGGCAGAGACAGAGGGCAAGGGAGTGAGGCAGTGAGGAAGGGAGGGAGAGAGGGGGGTGGCGGGGAAGAAAAGAAGGAGAAAG
>NW_011888882.1:6560112-6579709 GCF_000151845.1 Pteropus vampyrus
CTCTGCTTAAAATCATCACCAAGTCTTTCAAATCTATAAAATAAAGCCTTAACAGGATATTTAAATTCTGCTAGAACATGAGCCCAGCAGCCCTTCCCACTTCATCTCCCACCCGATACATTATTACACTCAACTCTGCTCTGAAATACCAGGAGTGTCTCCACATCTCCACTGTCTCCGCCCATCCTTCAGCCTCACCACCCCACTTGTCAAGACCCTAGTTATTGCTCAAGGCCTGTCTCAGATATCACTTACTTCATGAAGCCTGATCCATCTGGAGTAAGTTAACCAGTCCCATTCTGTGCTCTTGTGGGCCCTTTGAACCTCCATCGCATATTTTGGGCACACAGCCTGGTGGTCGGCTGGCTGTGCATGTACCTGCTTTTCTCCTCCGCAATCTTCAGCATCCTGCGAGCATCTTAAATGTCTCAGTGAATCTCCTTAATACCCAGACCAGTGTTGTTGCCCGATTATTAAATCTTAACAACTATTGGTGGAATTTGCAGTTAATCATGGTAGCTTATAAAAATAAACACAAACGTTAGGCCTAATATCAGCCCATTCAAGGTAAGAGGCACCACAGAATCACTTTTAACAAAAGAAAAATTAGTAAATTAAAACTAGAATTGGATTAGCTAATGAAGAGAAAGGCAAAGAACGTTCAGACTGTCTGGAATTCAAAGACTTGCTTGTGAAAATAAGAAAATGCCAAATTTGGCAAATCAAATTAACAAATGGAGAAGAAATTACAATGGTCATTGTTGTCGGAGTCACAGCATACGTTCTTAGGGCTGCTGGCATTGCAGTCAGTGCAGCCTTTCTCTAAACAATTTTGTAGAATGTTTCAAGAGCCTAAAAAATCTTCATTTATTTTGATTCAGTAACTCCAACAAGAATGTATTGCAAGGTAACAAGATGTGATGCAAATAAAGAGTTGTGTTTATTTTTATGTTCATTGCAGCCAGCATGATTTATAGTACTGAAAAGTTGATAATAACTTAAATATCTAACAATACAGATATGGTTCAATAAATAACGGTGGATCTGTATAACAGTATGCAATGCATTAAGATGATTTTTTAAAATATTTATTATCATGGGAAAATGCATATGGTATAATGTTAACTGAAAACAATAAGATATAAAATGGAATACACATTATGACCTCAACTATGATATTACATACATACATAGGGGTACACAGACATATGTACCTATACATGTGTTTATAACCTGTGCTATTGAATACGATTGCCACTAATCCCAAGTGGCTATTGGTCACCTGAAATGTGGGTAGTCCAAGGTGAGATACGCTATAAATATGAATACGTATCATAAATATGAATATGTATAGATATGCTATAATATGAATACATATTAAGTAAAGACTTAATATGAAGAACTAATGTAAACTACCTCATTAATCATTTTTATATTGATTATACATGAAATAATATTTTAGACATATTGGGTTAAATTAACTATATTACAAAAATTAATCTCATCATTTCCTTTTACTTTTTTAAATGTTACTACCAGAAATCTTAAAATTACATATGTGGTTCACATTCTATTTCTATTGGACAGTGCTGTATTAGACAACTGCATTTGAAAAGATGAAGAGAATTGCTAGTTGAAGTTATCCCTGGGTTTTAGAATTACAGGCTATTTTAGTTTTGTTCTTTAAACTCCTCTGTACTCTCTGTTTTCTCAATGAGCATCTATTTCTAGTGTTTCACTTCTCTGGGGGGAGCCTTCTCCAGCCTCCCAGACTGATGCTAGATGCATGCATAGCTTTCTACACTTTTCTCCATAGCATTTAGAGTTTGAAACTATATGCTGTCTGATCCTTGGATTCATATCGGCCTGCTCAGCAGACCATAAGTTCCAAGAGTCTGAGACCCGTGTCTTTGTTGCTCATCCTGGTGTCCCCAGCACTTAACTCAATGCATAGTATATAGTAAGTTTTTAATAAATACTGGTTGGATGAATGAATGAGTGATTAAAGAAAAAAGATGGTATTCAAAACCAGGAAAGTCCAAGTCACCACAACTATAAAATCATAGTAAGTCATCACATAATAAAAGGGTCTGCAAACTTTAGTAAAGGAATAGTCAGAAGAAACTTTGGAGTTGCTGTGGCCACAAGATCTGCTGCAGAAAGTACACTTATAAGAACTCAGGGCCTAGGCTCTGAATCCATAACAGTCCTGAGGCTGCCTTTCCAGGTGCTGCCCTCAGCCAATGACCGGCTGGCAGGGAAAGTAGGCACATTCATTCCTGCCTGAGGTGGGAGCCTTGTGACTGGCAGTTTTAGCTCACTGACTCCCATTGGCCTTCTCAGAATTTCCTTCCCTCTCTTGTCTCTGGGGTCAGGACTTCACCACCGTCTGAGGGCTCTCTCTGCTGCCTCTGGCTCCCATCTCACTTTCTCCAATAAATCACTTGCATAGCTAATCTTGTCTTGGGGTTTGCTTCTTAGAGGACCCAAATAACACATTTGCTTCCAAAATTAAAAATATACATTATTTACTTTTTCGAATGGGCAATGCATGCACACTATACAAATATCAAACAACACAAAATTTAAAAGAAGAGTGTATTATAAAAGAACAGTTGTTTTCACATCCTTTTCCTCCAGCCACCCAAGTACCTTCTAAATTCTCATTTCTCTCCTAGAAGTCAATGTCTGTTCTGCTCTTCCATATTATATACATTATTCTTACATTGTTTTTGTTACTTAAGACTATATCTTGACTAGTATTCCATGACTGTATATATTATGCCTCATTTTTGTTATGGCTCCATAATATTTCAGTATTCGACTGTTTCCACATTGATGAACATTTAAGTATCTTCAATCTTTTCCATAATTAGTATACCATTGTATATTTTCTTTTCATTTATGTACAAGTGTATCTGTATATAAGTTCCTAGAAGTGGACTTACTGGATCAAAAGGTTAAGATACACTAAATTTTACTGCTGACATAATCTCCATAGAGGTTAAATCAATTTATACCCCCTCTAGCATGACCTCGCACCTTTGCCAACACAATGAATTATCAATCTTTTCATCTTTGCTCATCTGACAAGCTAAAAATGTAGTTTTGCATTTCTCCTACTTTCAAGAACCATTTTATTCCTTTTCTATGAACTGTCTGTTCATATCCTTTGCTTGTTATTGTATTAGGTGTTCTTATTCTTTTAAAATTGCAAGAGTTTTCTATACTTTAGGAAATTTACACTTTGGTTGAAATATCAATATGCTACATTTTTCCCAGTTAGTATTTGACTTTGTCTTTACTTTGTTTTGGTGTTTTGTTTTGTTTTGTTTTGTTTTGTTAGGTAGAATTTTTTAATTTTAAAATTAGTTAAATTTATCATTCTTAATAGTGTCTACATTTCAAGTCATATTTACAGTGACCATTTTCATTTGGAGATGAAGAATTTTAGAAAATATTTCTGAAATTATTTTTTTTTAATGTTTCAGATAGATTTTTTAAATCTCGTATGTTTTCTTCTGCTTGCCATCCATCCATCCTTCTTTATTTTCTTTGCATTTTACTCTCTCTTTCCTCTATAATTAATTTTGGTGTAAGGCATGAGTTAGGGATTTGTGGAAGGGATTGACTAATTGTTAACCAAATCCATATCCCCTTCCTCTTGGGCACACAGCTATACTACATTTTCCCTCCTCTCTTGCAGTTAGGTGTGGACAGATGACTAAGTTCTGGCCCATGAAATGTGATAGAAAGTAATGTGACACTCCTATCCTCTCTCTTTTCCTATCTGCCAGTCTGTTCACTGTGGAGAAGACTGGAGATCTAGAGCAGTGCTGTCCAATAGAAATAAATACAAGCCATAAAAGTCATTTATGTGTCATATAAAATTATCTAGTAGCTGCATTAAGAAAAAGTAAAAAGAAACAGGTAAAATTAATTGTCCTAATATATTTTATTTAACCCTACATATCTAAAATATTACCGTTTTAATAAGTAATCATTATAAAATGAATTTGTACCTTGATGCTTTTCCTTCATTCTAAAATAGTTTAAATATCCATTGAAGTTACAGGTTTCTTAAAAATTTTGTAAGATTTTTCTGAGAAACTATATAGGCCTGTTGCTACTTGGGGGTTAGCTCATTAATAATATTTTCTAATTGCTTTATTTAAATTGGTCTGTTTAAATTTTCATTCTGTTCTGACCAATTTGGCCAGTTTTTATTTCCTAGAAAAACATATATTTAGCCATTTATTTGCATAGATTTAATCAAAGCAGCTATTTGTAATTCAATTTCATTTTCCCCTAAATGTGTGACCTCATGGTGTCAAGACAGCTCCTGACGACACATCTATGTTCAAGGAAAGAAGAAAAGAGGGGAAAGCAAAAGCTATACCCAAAACTCCATAGTAGACTTCTGTTTATATCTCACTGAGAACAGCTATGGCACATGACAACCCCAACTTCAAAGGACACAGAGAAAATAAATATTTAGAATTTCTTAGCCTCTATTTAAAAAAAAAATAAAACAGCAAGGGAGAAGGAGTTCAACAATGACTGGTGTGATCTATCAGTTCACCACACACCAGAGTGAGTTAGACACCCCAAACCTGTGCTCCTGTGGAACGCTTATTCTCATCCTCATCATATCTCATTATAATTATCCATTTGGTAGCTTGTCTCCCCAACAGACAGTAAGTTCTTTGAGATATAAATTGCAACTTAGTCATTTTAATATTTATACAGTATTAGATGGTTGCTGGACATATCACGGTGATCACTTCTTTAGGTATATAGATGTTGAATAACTTTGATGTACACCTAGAACTAATACAATATTGGATGTTAGCGATATTTTAATATAAATCTTAAAAAAAAAAGAAAGAAAAGAAAGAAAAACAGTCTCAAGACCATAGATGGCAACCCACAGGACTATATAGCCTTCTAGCTCCCTACCCAGCAGAAATGAGTGTCTCTGTTCTGGAATACCTGGGGAAATCTCATTGGCTCTAATTGGGTTGCTTCTCATTCCTAAACTAATCACCTTGCCTGGGGAAATTTGATGGAGTGATTAGCTTAGGCCAAGACCAGGTTTCTGATCCATGGACCAGGTATAGATTCAGCTCCTTTGGGAAGCCATAGACTGAGCACGAGGTTAGTGGTAGTTCCCAAGCAGGGAGTTAGGATGTGGTTACCAGGAGAAAAGTAAACAGATGTTGGACAATAAAAAAACACAACCCCTTTCCTGGCCAAATCCAGTCTCGAATCCACATCACTCAAGTTATTTGGAAGGTCATAGACTTCTTGCTCTGGTCCGTCAAGATTATTTTGATCTTGCTTCTGGGACTGTGACCTCACTCCCTTCACACTGCCACATGCTTTACACCCATCCTCTCCAGGACACACATGCGGCTCTTCCAACCTCAGCATGTCCCTACTCATGTGTTCTCCTCTTCCTGTTACTCTGAAGTCTTGGCAAGGGTTGAGGTAGAAGCAGCGGGAGGATGAAGTGAATTTTATTTCCTCATTGTCAACATTTTTCTTTTCACTCACTATCTCCTCAACAGCACAAGAATCAGATCATCAGACTTAGCTTTCTAACATGACCGTTTACTGCTGTGATTCTAAAAAAGTCACTTCACCACTCTCGGTCTCAATTTCTGCAACTGCTAATGGGGCTTACAATGTTCACTTTACCTTCTTCCAGGCAATATCTCTAAAAAGAGTTGTAAAGAGGAAGATAAGAGGGTTATAGGTCTCGAGACTGCATCCTTTTGAATGACTGTTGAGGTTCCTGGTGATGCTTCGGCTAGAGAAATCTTAAAACATGGGGTTTTTCTTTTCAAGCATTTCAATGATTGTGAAGGTTAAAAAATATTTTGAAAATATTTATAGATTCTGAAGCTCTCAAGAGATGTTGAATTATATTTTGGGCCTCAAACAGATCATTGAAAAGCTCCTATTCCACCCCCCAAGTATTATTTGTATATAACACTTGTCAAGGGTTTCTAACCTAGGGAACAAAAGCACCAAAATCTCACTGAAGTCCCTTGGTCTAATCCTCTTAAGAGTCACTAAAGTCTCTCTGAATTGATCTAGAGGTAGTCAAGTGCCTTCTTAAAACAGGAGGCTCTTTGAAATTTTCTTACTATTCTTAGTCTGACAAACCCACTCAAGCCTTCCTGGCTACCCATTGCCATTGCCCCATACACATCACTTGGAGCCAGAGATTTTACCCAAGGTCACAGTGCCAGGAAGTAGCTGGACAAGGTCTTTCTAGAATTCACCCTAACTCCAAAAGGCCAGAAGCTAAGGTTGCACAATCACAATGGGTACAGGCTATAAAGCACATAAAAAACAGATTTTGATTATATCCTATAGGAAGAAGAGGGCAATGTCTGAGTAAGGATTGCATGAATGAGGAGTGGCAGGTCTGGAAATGGAATCAGAAAGATCAGCCCTTAGACTGGTGCAGGTGCCTAACCCAGGATTAAAATCATTAGACCAAATGCTTTAATGATATTTTGCATATGCAGAGCCTAGTACAGCACCTGATTTAGTGGATGTTCAGTTAGGCTAATGGTCAAGGTGGAAAGGAACAGATTTAAGAACTACTCTGGCAATACAGATAGATTTAAGAAATAGTAGGCAGGTAAAATTTGTGAGTGGTTGAATGTGAAGGATGAAGTGTAAAAAAAAGTAACTACAGCTTGAGGCTTAGGAAACGGAGACATTTGGGTGGGATAATTAAGAATTCAGTATGTGGCTTTAGTTTGAAGCAATGGTAGGTAAGCTGTGGCTACCCTAGCAGAGATTTTATAGTTTGATGTGATTTCTGGATGAGAAAAGCTATATGAAATTCTAACAGGTTTTGACTATAAAATGTAAACCCGTAGAATGTTCCTTACAGAAATGTTCCTTTAGAGC
Organism: Pteropus vampyrus; assembly: GCF_000151845.1. Taxonomy (NCBI): domain Eukaryota; kingdom Metazoa; phylum Chordata; class Mammalia; order Chiroptera; family Pteropodidae; genus Pteropus; species Pteropus vampyrus. Next base: position 6,567,043 of record NW_011888882.1, read on the forward strand.
ATAGAGCATAGATCACTGGACACCCTTCTCTTCTTCTTCCTTATTAATGGAACTCTAATTTTGTCCGAAGCAGCAATGAGCCAGGCTCAATATTTCCATATTCCAACCTCCCTTGCCAGATGACCATGGATCTAGCCAGTGAGACAAGTGGAAGCTGCTGGGTGGGACCCAACTAACTGGCATGCACATTTTGCTCTTGGCCCTTCTCCTTTTCCACTTGCAATGTGGACCTGATGGCTAGAGTTCCAACAGCCATCTGATGACCATGAGGGTGGAAATCACATGCTATGGATGGCAGATGGAGGAAACCTGGCCTCCTCGTGACATTGTTAAGCCACCACACCAAGCCCTGGATGCCATCCTAAGATTTCTGTTTAACATGAGAAATAAAACCTCTAATTTATGTCCTTCTTTAGGTTTCTGTTACAGCCAAATGCAATTCCTTGTTGATACACCATTGTCTTAAAACTATTTAAAGAACAGAAATTTCAGAATGAGTTTTAGAGCCTTGCAAAAGAAATAAGAATAAGGCATTAGTCTCCGATTCAAAGTAATAAGCATCGACCCTATAAGCATGTCTATCATTTAAAAACCTAAAAGGAAGCCTTAGGGAGCCCTGTGAGATTAGTCACTAACACAGCCCCTGGCCTATTTGAACCTCTTTTCTAAAAGGCTGAGAGAACAGCATGACGATCAGTTTGAACTTAAAACCACCTACATGTACTTTTAGTGCCAAAGAATCTAGTAAATTCAAAGAACATCCGGGTTCTCGTTGTGGTGGAATTCTGTACAAACTCACCTTAGCGATCACATCCTAGGAAAATCACAATTGTTGAGGGGAAGGAAGAAGGCACCAGGCACTATGTTCATAACAGGCTCCCTTCTTATCTCTTAGAACTGAGTGGGAAGTTTTTGATTGAAAGCTCATGTTAGAAAAAGGATCCTTCTAATTCATGTCTAGTTCCAGGCAGTTCTCCGCCACGTGACTGCCCTTTCCTAACACCATTCTCCAGAGACAGTCTCTGATTGGTCCAGTCCGATTTGTAGGAGAGTTTTTCCCCGCCCCCTCTCAAGGATGGGTAGGGCCTTGTGATGTGAACCTGGCTTAGGAGCACACCTCTGTGGGTTTGGCCCACCAGGGGCAGTAGCAATTCCTAGAGCAAGAAGAGCTGGGCTGGGCTGGGCTGGGCTGGGAAGGGAGTCCTGATGAAATCCAACAGTGAGTGATGAAGAACAGCACAGGTGTATATGCCAGAGATATTTTCCTGCCAAAATGCAAAGACAGCCTTCAGGAAGGTACTTCAGTCAGAAGCCTATCTGGTTTCATCTCTGAAGCTTTGGTCATGATTTCTGCAATGTTCATAGCCTAAGAGGGGAGCTTTATTTTGCCAATAGCTTTTACTGATGCAGAGTTCATTACACAGGCACCTAAATAGTTCTGCTTGAAAGAGAAATTTCTTTTCTCCATATTAGTTCAGCTGATCTATTAGGTACCCGCCCCCCGCCTCCAAAAAAAAAACCTAAAAAGAAAAAAAGGAAAACCTCAATACTTAATTCTACAGCTCCCGTGGAAAAATGGATACTCCAATAAATGCTAGCTCAGAAAGCTTCGTTACTTGATTTACCTGGAACAGACTCGTACTCAAAGATGAGCCCTTTTAGTAGCTGCCTCTGAATTTCTTCCCCATCCTGAAGTCTTTGGTACTTCAATGTCCTCAATTGCAAAAAGGAAATAAAACACACTCAAAAGTTTTGGCAAAGCCACATTACTATTTCTAGGCATATTCACAGGGACGGCAGAGCACAGAGATGGACTCAAAGACTAGCAAAGAGTGTAGATGAACATTTCTGCCCCTATCTGAGAATAGTGGAAAATAGGTGTTCATGAAGGCACATTCGGACATCCTCTACTGCTCCTCCAATAGTGCGACCTTCTGTTTACAGAGCATTTAGACTTTGCATTACACACATTCTCTCATTTCCTAGATTCCTAATGTCAGTCAAGTGACCTCTCTTAGCTGCAGTCCCTGTGCCAGTCTCTGCCAGGAGGTCAGGCTGCTATGCATCTAATAAGAAGGAAACTACCATGTCTCAAGGTCTCCCACTCCCATTTTTTTAATTAAATTTATTATGGTGATATTGGTTGATAAAATTATATAGGTTTCATGTGTGCAATTCAATAATACGTCATATGTATATTGTATTGTGTGTTCACCAGCCACAGCCTGTGTCCATTCACTGGCTGTGGTTTCCATTCACTGGCTCAGTTCTGGCTCTACAGCTCTCCACATAGATTATGTGCTTTCTTGTTCTTCTGACCATTTAATTATGTGACGATCACTATGATGTCACCCCACTGAGTAGTCCCCCTACAGGTCATATAATCCCTGACATAAATGATTTCCCCACCACTTACTCTGGCTCTAGTTTGTCAATAACCCTTTTAAAGAGCATTCTAATAGAGCCCAGTGCTCATGTGGCTATGAATGCAAACTTGAAGCGAGTCCTTCCAAGCCCTACACCACTGTTGGTAGAGCCCAGAATTGCAGTAACTTCTTTATCAACTCCCAGTCTTATTGAGCCTCAAGGTAACTAAAACTTTTAAATCTTCTCCAGTCCAAACGTGTGTCTTTAGCGTTCCCAAATCTTTTATAAGAATAAGAAAGATGTAGATCAATAACAAATGCCGCCACTGGTGCAATTATTGTTAAACCCAAGTAAAATTCTTTCAATTTACCTTAGAGGTTTCATCCTAATGTTCCAATCAGTCTCAAGATCTTCTAGAACACTGATCTATCATTTGTCATTGTTAGCTCTACTCTCCAGTTTCATGGCATTCACAGACTTGATGGGCCTGCTTTTAATTTCTTTATTCCAACCACTGATACATTGCAATAAAAGTTGGCTGTATAAACTGGGGGGTGAGCAGATGTGATCAAATCTTGTTTTATGAAGGATTTGTTCAGGGGTCACACAATCTACCTATGCACTGTGGAGCTGCCACTGGAATGCTGGTATCCTGAAGCCCGGGGTGAAGATTTTCCCATAGTGCCATGGGGCTGATGCATGGGATGTTGCCTCCCCGAAGTCCTGCCACACCTGAGTGGATGCTCATTGTCAACTCAGGAGGTAGGGTCTCCAGACAGTTTTCAGGGTGAAAAACTGTGTTTATGACCTTGTGCTGGCTAACACAAAGAGTTATAGTTAATAACAAAATTGCTTTCCATTCATTCACCTTCACTTCTAGACTTCAAAGGTCTCTGACCAAACCCAGCTAGATTCTTCTCTTCCATGAACCACCCTACACCTGACCAGCTCACCACAATGGACGAACATGGTCTGACCTAAGCATTAAGAGACTTGAGCCCTAATGCCCATTCCACTATGTTTAATTGTTTACAAGCCATTTAGTTACCCTGAGGCTCAGTTTTCTCACCTAAAACAGGGGAACACACTACTCTATCTTACAGGGTTGATTTCCGCATCAAAAGGGAGAATGAATATAAAAATTTTTTGAAAACTCTCCAATGCTTTGCAAAGCATATTGTTATTATCAAATGGGTACAGAGAACTGCAAAATGAGTCAGTACCAATTAAAATTCCTTTTTAAAGCAGTTCATTGTATCCTAACCTATTTATTCATTTCTTTTTCTTTTTTCTCTTAAAGTCCCAACAAAAACTGAATATTAAGAATGCTTGCAGGGAGAGCACTGAATACAAATTAACTATGCAATGTTCTTTAGTCATTTTGGCAGGGAAATGATACACCTATTAAAATACCCCAGTCAGAGCTGGCACGTACTCTACTGATAACCCCAGCAGGCAACGACCTTGGCACCATTACAAGGGCAATATTTTCAAATGGATGAACTATTCCTGAACAAAGTGTCCAGTGTACTAGGAATAAACAGACTTTTCATCAACCGAGCCTGTGTGTTTTCTGCTTCCAACAACCTTTCCCAGAGACAGTGTCAAAGAGGGGGGAGGACCAGAAACCAGCACCTCCCAGCACCTGCCTAGTCTTGCTCATCCCTCCTTAAGAATCCTGTGACTGAACAGACCTCCCAACGTCCGTCCTGTTTTCTGAAGTTTTCATGATTTCTCATCTGCATTTTTCAAAAGTAGAACCCAATGCTGTCTGTTGCTCTCCTAGTCAGACCTCAGGGTGCTCCTGGCAGCAGAGCAGGTGGGGGAATCAGCCCTTTCCCCCATGTAAAATGGAGCCCTGGAGGCTCATGGGCAAGAGTCTGTGCTGAAGACTCATGTACAATATCACCAAGCATCTGCAAGGCCATCTTGTCTTCGAAGCCTCTAGTGTGCTCTATTTTGGACTGCCCTGGGAAAAAGCCTCCCAGGACAGTCCAAAATAGAGCACACTAGAGGCTTCGAAGACAAGATCCTTGAGACAAAATTCATTGGGAGAGCAAGAAAGAACTGGATTCACCAAAAATGAAGCACTCATACAAAACTCAGCTGGTGAAACTCGCTTCCTCACCTGGGCCAGTGAGGCTCAGCTGGCCCACTTTAGCTATTCATTCTTTTTCATTCCATCCACAAACATTTATTGAGCACTTACTGTGTGCCTAACATTGTCTTTTGTTCTGGGAACACAGAATAAACATGACGAAGTCCCTGCCCTCTTTGCATTCTGATGGGAGTAGACAAACAATTAAAAAACAAGTAAATATATAGTGTGCCAGGTGGTAATAAGTGCTAAGAGGCAGAGGGAGTGTAGGTGTGGGTGGGCATGAGTTTATATCAGGGAAGCCCACACTGTTAAGATAAATTTGACCAGAGGTTTGAAGGAAGGGAGAGAGGAAGCTACAATTATCTGGGCAAGTGTGTTCCAGGCATGAGCATGCTAGAAACGGCAAAGAAGATAGTGTTGCAGGAATGGAACAAATCAAGGAGAAAGTCAGAAGAGATGAAGTCAGAGAGGTAGAGAGGAACAAGCTCAGGAAGGGCCCAAGAGACATTCTAAGGACTTTGGTCTTAATTCTGAGTGATCTGGGAAAATGCTGTGTGTCAGTGGGGTAGGGGGAGTGAAGGGGAGGTGGTTTGAAACAGAAAAGCAATATAATCTGATTTACGTGTATAAAGATCTGTCCGTTCCATTGAGAACTGAATGTAGGCAGGAAAGAATGTGAGTAGGGGGAATATTAGGATGATAGTGCAACAATCTAAGCAAGAGGTGATAGTGGTGGCTTGGACCATGACAGTAGCAGTTTAAGGGTGAGATGAGGATCTGGATATTTTTAAGATAAGACCTATAGGAATTGAAAAGAATGAGATGTGAGAAATGAAAGAGTCAAGGATTAGCCCATGGTTTGGGGCTTAAGCAATTGGAAGGATGGAGTTAACATTTTTCTGAGAAGGGGAAGATTATGAGTGGAGCAGTATTAAAGGAATCAGGAATATGGTTTGGCTATGTTAAGTCTGAGGTATCCATTAGACACCACATGGAGATAGCTTCTAGACGGATGGACAAGCAAGTCTTGGGGCCAGGCTAGATATGTAGTCTTGGGAATCATCATTGTACAGGTATTTAAAGCCAAGAGCAAAGAGGATAATAAACAGAGGAATGAGTACTAATAAAGAAGAGATGCAAAGACTGAGCTCTGGAGGTGGGGAGCAAACACAAAGGAGAATTAGCAAAGTATATTAAACTGAGTTTAAAATTGAAAAAAAAAAAAAAAAAGGCCTAAAGAATATGTAAAGAAAATTTCTCAGGAAGGAGCCATTGATCAACTTTGCCAAAAGCTACTTTTGGTCAAATGTGGTAATAGCCGAGATTTCACTATTGAATTTAGAAGTGTGAAGGTCACTGGTAATTTAATTCGGGTAGGCTTACTTCTGTAACGAATAACACTCAAATCAGTGACTTAACACAATAAAAGTTCATTTCTCATTCACATGACAGTCCAATCAAGTGCTTGGTAGATAGTCTTTTGCATGGAGATTCAGGTACTCTGCCATCTGCAGTGTGTGGCCTCCATGGTCACCTTGGAAAAGAAAGGGACAGTCCTGACTGAAGCACACTGATGCTCAAACGCCTCACCCTGTAGGTGGCACATGACCCCTCTCTTTCCTATGACAAGAACTAGTCACATGGACTTATTCAGATGCAAAGAAATTGAGAAATATCATTTAGTTGTGTGCTCGGAAGAGGAAACAGTTTGATGACCATCTGGTTGGTTTCTGCCATAATGGCATTAGCAAGATTAGTTTTGAGTAATGGTGGGAGCAAAAGATTGATTGAAGGGACTTTAAGAGAAGAGGTAATATAGAGAAATGAAGTGGTAGCTAAAGTGAGATTTGGGATCAAGAGAGCTTTTTTGTCTTGCTCCAGCTCGTTTGTAGGATAATGGAAAATTATCCAGTAGAGAGGAAAAAAAGCGATGATGTTGCAAAAGAAAGAGGGAATAAGCACTGGAGGGACATCCTCGGGTAGGTGAGAGAGAAGAAGATCTAGCACAGAGCTTCTTAAACTTCATTGTGAGCAAGAATTGCTTGAAAAGCCAGTTGAAACACGGATTCCCAGGCCCCACTCCAGAGATTCTGAGTCAGCAGATCTGCAGAATTTGCATTCCTGATCATCTCCCACGTGATAACTGATGCTGCCAGTCAGAATTGAGGACCACACTTTGAGTATCACTGATAGAAGCTTGGGAAATTCATCTTGTACCAGGAGGGAAGGCAAAGTAGATAGCCACAGATGAGTGTGAGCAGGTGGGTATGATGATGGAACTTGTCAGCTGATTGTTCTATTATCTCAGTGAATTAGGAAGCAAGATCATCAGCTGAGAGTGAGGATGAAGGAAGAAGGTCGAAGATGAGAAATCATCGTCTTGGAGAGTGGGAGAAGAAGGAGTGTAAGAAAATGAAATACGAGTGCCAAACACACACCAAGGACCCAGCAGGGGCTGGTGATGAACTTAAGACCAGGCAGCTACACCCAGCTGTGCAGGTACAGACAGAGTGAACAGGGTGTAGATTCAGCCAAGGTCAGGGTTTTGCTAGGAAGGTACAATGAAGGGAGAGAGGGGTCAAAGAGATTTGACTATGTATTAATTAGCAGGATGATAATGCGGGTCCACAGAATCTAAGTGGGTAAGGAGGGCAATAAAGACTTGAGGGGGTTGGGGCTGGTGGTGAGGAATGGTGAAAAGGTGGTAGATCAATTGATCAGAGATCTCAGGGAGGTTGAAGAATCATTGGAGAAAGTATAATACTGAGCTGGAAAGAGGAATTGTGATAGGAGAAGGGGACATTTGAAACTGAGATTTGAAACTGAGATTGGTAATGGCAGGGTCAAGGGCATGGGCATGAGTGGCCAAGATGCCCAAAGAACAAGAGTGCTGGAGCAGAGGAAGTCGAGGAACTAGGAGGCTGAGTATTGAAAGTATGTTCGTGGATATCGAAATTACCAAGGATTATTATCAAGAGTATTGTTGAAAGCATACTGAGAGCTAAAGAGGGGAAGACGTTCTGAAATATAAATTCTGGCCCCCAAGGAAAAATTTCCCCATGAGTCTCCTTCTAGCGCTAATTGCAAAATAAACAGATAAACCAGCAGGGGCTGCCTGAGAAGAGGCTGAGCCAGCAGAGAGGAGCATCACTCTAGCTGGCTGGTGTTGGCCTCAAAAGAGCCCAGCTTTCCCCAGCTCTTTCCCTGCTTAATTTGAAGAATTAAGAGTGATGGCGAGATGCTGAGAAACCTGAGGTGATTCATCGCAGCCCATGAATGCTCACGTCTCTCCACATATTTTATATGGAATAGTAGGCTGCTGGTTTATGACGTCTTAGATTTCATATTTAGCTCCCGTGAGTGTTCTAGTGCAGAAAAAAACTAAATATAGACTTTGAATTAGGAAATCTAAAAAGAATACCAAAACAGCATCAATGGTGAGCACTGGAGGAGGGGCAGACACTTGGCCAAGAGGGTGGTATCCCTGCCTGAGGACCCATTCTGACCAAGCGTGCCAAGAGAGAAAATAGCCACTTCAAGACATGATTGAGAGCAAGCAGAGCACAGTGGCAGTCCTCCGTGTCCTCGCTGTGTGGAAGCCACGCTGAATTCTACTGTGGAGTGCTTCCTCTCTCCCCACTGTCAGACCCACCCCTGAGGCAGAAAGGGGACCAGACTTCATGCTGTCTGCTCCATTTACCCTGCAGGCCAGAGAATCTAAACACAAAACCATATTGCATGCCAACTCTAATTGAAAAAAAAAAAAAATACACATACAACAATATAAGGGGAGAGATCATTTCCCCTAAGAAAAGCTGTTTCCAGTTTTGTTCAAAGACAGACCTTTGTATTCTCTTTATTTTCTGCTTTGTAGATCGAGTATGCTTTTTATTTTCACATCAAAAAAAAAAAAAAACCTGTTCAAAATAAATACTTGTTAGATTTTTTTTTTTAAAAAACCTGGCCTCTTCCCCTGTGTAGACCACTGTTGCAAATCAGTGCCAGAAGGCAGTGGGGAGGTCAGGGACAGGGACAGTGGCCCATACCCTGGCCACATATGAATCCCGTCTGGGATCGTCCATGTGCGTACAAAGCACGAGCTAGAGAGAGAAAGGAAGGGCAGGAAGGGGATTTCCCTCCAAAGCAGACTGTAGTTATCTCTGGGGAATAGGATTATGGATGACTTTTCCATTTCCTGTTTTCTCATCCGTATTTTCTAAAAGGAGTATGTGTTACTAATGTAGGTACTAATGTATGTGAAAAACTCCTGATAAACTTTTGTTGTTAATAAAACAGTTGGACAAGTTTGTCTTGACGAAGTGCACGCCAACCATACAAGACCACCCCAGGCAAACAGCTAGAGACTCAGCATGCACACAGCTAGAGCTTAAATCCAGCATGCAGTGCACAGCAATGGCACAAGTGTAAAAGAGTTTGGTGACCCAGTGTTAGCATCGCCTGACACTCTCGCTTGCCCAGTTACAGATAGCCAGAGCCCTAAAATCCGAGAGGGTGGCCAAGACAAAGAAGCATGGACACTGGTGGTGGTGTTCTCAAAGAGGAGAGGACACTTGGTGTCCCCTTCACTCTGTGATTCTTGCTGTGAGCAAGAAAAGTGGCAACCAAAGTAACACCACTGAATGTGCTTCTGTCTTTCCACAATGCCAGGAACCTTCTCAGATAAACTGATTGGGTTTTAGGCCTTTTGGTTACAACCTAAGGACATTCCCAATATGTGCAAGTTGACATTACAGTCATGGCTCCCATGGAGTCCATTTTGTAAAGCCCAAAAAGTCCTCATTTCCTTATACTCTATACGATGCTCTGTCTGGCTCAGATTGTGTGGACTGGTGCGTCTTCATGCGATTTACCTGCCTTGTGAGCAAGGGGCGCATTCCATCGCTGTGGGCCATTGTTACAAAGGGGAATCCTGGGCCACCTTGTCGGAAGCAGATTTCATCTCACCCACCTGGTCTGGGTTGTCTAATTCAAGAACAGTTCCCTAAATGCCACATTAGCTTTGACCTGAGATTTGAGGTCAGGTTCAAAGACCCCTGGTCTAGAATAAACACACAATGACCTCAGTTCAAAGGCAGGCTCCAGATAAAATGGTTAAATGAATAAAATGCATCTTTGGACATCTCCCTGAAAAGAAAAGAGCAGCGACTTCTTACCAGGGCACCTCACTAGGGTCCCATGCAGGTAAACACTGCAGTACTTCCCCCTCCTGAGTCCCCATCCCTCAAGGTTTTCTCCCTGGACAGGTTCCCTAGTCTGAACGAATCATGTACATGCTGAGCCCGTGTGTGACACCTCTCACCATAATGAAATAGTATTTGAACTTGGCCTTCTTCTAGAAAGACATGGCCTTACCCAAATAAACAAAAAGCTAATGATAGAAATTTTGGGTTGGCCTAGAGGATGCTAGTTGAGGAGAATTAGGAGGATAGGTTGAAGGATCAGGAGTCCCCCTAAAATAGTAACACTTTATTTATACATAACTATATTTCTGTCAATAAGAATGTTAACTTACTGGAAGAGTAAGCTACCTTAAGTCCTTTATGGAGCAACGAGGAATTTTCCAACGAAAAGGAGGGAAGAAAGGAAAAAGGAAATTAAGGAATTAGTAGAATGAGAGACTGATTCTTAAAACACATTCATATTCTTCCATTTGTTTTTCTCCTTTGTCCTTTGCAAAGGGCAAGACAATATTTAATCCCATGAGAATGTGCTTCAAGTCTTACTTTAGAATTTTTTTTAGGACAGCAGTTCTCAAAGCGTGTTCCAGGAAACCCTGGGTGGGGGTGGGGAGAGAGCTTGGAGCCTATTTTAGGGGATCCTTGAAGTCAAAACTATTTTCATAATAATAATAAAATACAATTTGCCTTTTTCACCTAATTCAGTTTTCTAGAGGCTACGTGATGTGCTATATCATTATATCAAAAAAGATAATGTGGTCCAAAAAGGGTAGCAAATGCTTTTAGACACTTAGAGAATTCACAATGTCTATTTAAAATTAACATATTTAAAAGGCTCTGGGAAGTTCTGTAGTAAAAGTTCTGTTTAACTTGGTTTGATACAACATTGCAAATTTGGCCGTGGACTTTATTTTTGTTTTGTTTTGGTTGGTTTAACACCTGCTGCTATAATGTTTCAATAAATGTTCCTCCGGGGTAAGATATTAAGCCAGTAATCCTCTGGCCAAGGAATTTATTAGAGATTCCTCATCTAGACCTGAAGAGAACAGTCAAAGACTGGACGTTACTATGCCAGTATAGTATAGCCATCAAGAACAGAGCCAGATTGTCCAAGTTCAAATCCTGACTCTGCCATGACTAGCTGTGACTTTGGGCAAGTTACTTACTTTCTATGGCATAATCTTCATGCATAAAATGAGAAAGATCATATGTGTGTGCGCCCACACACACACACACACACACATATAATACAATGATGCCTTAAACAAAGTAAACACTGTATAAGAATTAGTTATCTATTACTGCGTAAACATACTGGCCTAGGGTCAGGACCTAAAGCAAGACCACTAACTAGTGATGTGACCTGAGATAGGGATCCGCAGTGGCCCTTGAGAATTGCTACAGGTCAATTCTTCCGTTTACCCATATGCTGAAATAGAAAATGAGACAAGGCAATCTCTGAAGCCCCATCCAGTGTCCATATTCTCTGATTCTACACGGTCCTTTCAGAAGGTGACACTAACCTGGAGTGTGACAGGAGAGGGAACATAGGGAGGTAGAGGGTGGTGGGTGTAAGAGCCCTCAGGTCCTGGGCAGCATCGACAGGGGATGAAAGGGTTCCCAAAACAGGATGGTTGGCCTTGGAGGATGGAGTTATCCACTCTAGAGCTCTGCCTCCTACCGACCTGGCTTCTTACCCCTCCCAGGTGTGAAGGAGAAAGAAGGTCGGGTCTGCTATCCTTGCTGCCATCGCCTGCATGGTACCACGACCACTCTAACTGGCTGCTTGAGATGAAGGTCTGGCTACTGAGAGGAGCAGGCTCCTTAAACGGGGTAAAGAGCACGTAAGGCTCAGCTTCATAGGCAGCTCTTTTTGTCCCTGTTTAAGGACCCTCCCCACTACCTGAGCCCCCGGGAAATGGACACCCGCCCCAGATAGGACACAGCAGTGACTGCCTCCGTAAAGGTTCTTCCAATGTGACTTCACCACAGTTGGAAATGAAGAGAACACACAGTCTAAAAAGACTGAAAACGTCTGTATAAGAGAGAGCTTTGAATTGCTGGCAGCTGTGGGCCAAGGTAGATGCGTCCAACATAATGCTTATGGGGCTAAATTGGGAACATTTGAATGCTTGGTTTTGTGCTTAAAAAAGCAAGTAGCAGCTCAGCTGCCAGATGTTGGAGAACTTCAACGTGTAACTCGTGGGCATGGCATCAGCAATGTTTTTGCAGGTGACCACACATCAAAGGGAGATGATGACTTGCTTTTCTAAAACGCCTCCTCGGGAGGGAGCCCAGTGGCTTTATAGTGTTTCACTTTCACTAAAGAAGTTAAATTTGGGAACACCAAAAAGGATCTCACTTGACTCAGAAAAGACTGACACTAGGGCTTGTCAGAAAAGAAAGAATTTCTGAGAACTAAGGCTTCCGTAAGAGCTCGGTTCCCTGTAACTAAGGCCTTTGAGTCATCACTGAATTACCTTCTCTCAAATTTGGTGTATCAATTAGGAGTTGCTTTTGTTACTAGTAACAGACAACTGACTACAGTAGTTTAAACACAATGGGGGTTTTTCCAAGGGGAGTGATGGTTTATGTCACAGGAAATGCAGACATGGATAATTATTGACATTGGTCCAGTGCCTCAAGAATTAATTAGAATCAAGAAAATCAGGACTGAGTCTCTGTGATTCTCTTAGTCTTTTCTTCAGGGCCTCATCATGGCTGTTGAAGCCCAAGCCATCACATACACCTCCCAAACAAGAGGCAAGTAGGATGGAATGGCAATAAACTCTTTTCCAGAAGTCCCACCCAACAATTTCTACTCTCACATTCTACAAGAAAGGCCTGGAACGTAGCTTTTTCACAGGATAGGTGCCACCTAGAATGACATCAGAGCTCTGTTACTAAGAAAGGAGAGAATGGATATCGCATAGGAAACTAGCACTTTCTGTTTTGGACTTTCTAGAGAGATGTGTTTAAACAAGATGCTGCTGCCCGGAAC
>NW_011888882.1:6580284-6597693 GCF_000151845.1 Pteropus vampyrus
CAGAGAAAGGAGTAGTCTTCACTACCAGGATGCTCCCGAAGGTGTCAGAGAGGAGAGGGAAGACACAGGACTGTGCGTCGCCGTTGGGGAGGGGTGGTTGTTGCCTAGCCACAAGGTAGGGTTCCTTAAATTGGCAAGAGAGGAAGCCTTTGGCCTGAATTCTCAAGGGCCACTGCGGATCCCAGACAATACACCCTCTCCACGTCTCCAGCTCTCCAACCAGCCATATAAAACAAAGAGGTGGATTTTAACAAGATCCAACAAAACCGAGGAAGAGCACAGCAGAGAGAAATACCATAGCTGAGAACCAAATTACCAACTTTTTTACAGGAGAGGAAAAACTCTTACGCTGATGTTTGGGGAATGAGTGGAAGTAAAGGGGGATATTTTGTCCTGGACTTTCTTCTTGAGCTTTCTTCAGATTTGGGAGCAAAAATGGCTAGCAGGGCAACTGCATCCTATGGACTGTGGGAGAAGGAGAAGCAAAGTGGGTAAGTATAAGAATGACTGGTTTTGTCCTGAAGTCTACAGGTTTCCAACTGCTGTTTCATGCTTCCAGCAGTTACCATATGTTCACAGATTTTAGAACCACAATAAATGTCAGGGTGAGCTGCTGTGGAATAATTCCCACCTTTGCTCATTTTCCAGCACTCCCCATTAGATCACGTTGCTTAAATAATGACCCACCCTTCCTCCCCCTGCACCTCAAGGTCATGGATCTTCTACTTAAAGGCAGTTAGAACAGCCAGTTTTACTCTTGTGGGAAGTGAGCAGAACTGCAAACTGACTGCCGAGCTCTGGATAGGTCATGAGACTTTTAGTCACTCAAATGACTTTTTCCAATGGTTAAATTTTTAAAAAATATTTCTTCTCTCTGGTGTCATCTTTTAATCATACGAATGATCGCAGGCACACAAGAGCAAAGACTCCGTCCTGTCCTCGGTGTGTCATTTGGATCAGAAGAGGCCAATAAAGTGGGAGGAACATTGTGTAGTGATTCTGGAGGCTGGCTATCTGGGTTCAAATCCTGATTCCTCCCCTTATTCTCTGTGTGATATCGGGCACATTATTTAACCAATCTGTGCCTCAATTTTCTCATTTGTAAAATGGAGCTAATGACACTAAAGTGTTATGAGGTATCTACCTCACTAACACCGTGAGGATTAAATAATTGACAACTGTAAACTGATTAGTAATAATAACTGGCATCTATTCCTGGCACTAAACAACTAGTGACAAATGTAATCCTGTACTTTACCTTTGTGGCTTCTTAAGTGTTAATCCTTATGGGTTAAATCCTGCAGGGACCTGCAATGTGTTTGCCGCGTTAGACAATGGGCAAGGAAAAGGCCTGGTCTTCTTCATATCTCACGTTGCTCTTCCACTTGGCCTTCCCAACACCACCATCGTCCACGGCACATGGAGCAGGTCTACTGGCCACAGTGAAGTCCCTGGCTCACCTGTGCTCAACAGCAGAGGAGGATGGGAGAGAGACTCAGGCTGGCACAGAATTGAGGGGCACAAAACAAGTGTCCTCAGCTTGGAGTTTTTACTTTTTATGTTTCTGCAAGCCTGGCGGAGTTGTTACCTTATACCGTTGCAGTCCATCCGAGGCGTTCAATTATTTGTGCATCTGTTTGAAAAGCAGCCTGCTTTGCGGGGCAGAGATGAGAAGGCCTGGCCCAGTTCCGCATGACACCAAACGAGCTCGAACTGCTCCTGGGAGCCCTGCCCAGTGGTCTGGCCTTGGTGAAGCTGCCAGCTACCCAGAGAGAGTTGGACCTTTTCCATCTAATGAGATTGACTCAAAAGGAGCAAAGTTGCTCTCAACACCTGCTCATCCTCTCACAGCTATGAAGGCCAAGATGGAATGGGTAATTGCAAACTAAAGGCAATGAAAGAAAAGGGGGAAAAAATCAGCAACCCCAAGTACAGCATCTTCCCCGCTGTCCTTTCACTGGAGAAAGTCAGTGCAGAACTCACCGCGTCTCTGGGTGGAGAGCTGGGAAACAGTGCAATGGCTCAAAGGGCAGCAGGTGGGAAAAGACAGAGGGATCTGGGAAAGCAGCCCCAGAATAACCTCCTTTTTATTTAAGCTAGCTTAAGATGGGCTATGACTTCTACTCACTCTCATTCATAGTAGATTTTGTGAGAAATGCAATATGGACCCTTCAGCACAAGCGGAATGGCCTGGTCACATTTCAGAGGAGCTGCACGGTGGCTTCAGGGCCCCTAAGGCACCCCACTGGCCTAGCCCACTCACCAATGGGGCACTTCAGCCTCACCTTAGTTTACCTTGTTTGGCCTTAATGCACAGCCAGGGCCAGCCTCACAGAGCTCACATGACAAAACTCGCAGAAGACAGCAAGACGGGGGTACTATGAAAAGGGATCCTCAGAATCAAAATCTTACTTTCTTTGACTGTTACAATCACACCACTAGATGTTGCCATGGTGTTTGTAGAAGGCACCTCTTCTGGTTCCTGCCCAGCTCGTTCCCACAGGGATGGACCAAGGAAGGCCAAGTTTATCCTAAGTGCTCCTGCCCACACTCATGACTCATCAGACAAGGAGCGATCACCAGCCCAGACTGAACCAATCTGAAATTAGGACCCAATAGAAAAATCTAGTCTCCTGGCCTAAGCAGAGGGTGTGTAATCACAGGCGCTGTGGGTCAACCATGTTTGGCCTTGCAAGCCAGAACAACAGAAGCCAGTCTGGAGAGAGAAGG
Source organism: Pteropus vampyrus (assembly GCF_000151845.1). Taxonomy (NCBI): domain Eukaryota; kingdom Metazoa; phylum Chordata; class Mammalia; order Chiroptera; family Pteropodidae; genus Pteropus; species Pteropus vampyrus. Next base: position 6,583,015 of record NW_011888882.1, read on the forward strand.
AGGAAGGGAGAGAGGGAGGAAGGGAGGGAGAGAGGGAGGGAGGGAGAGGGAGGGAGAGGGAGGGAGAAAGAGGGAGGAAGGGAGGAAGAGAGCGGGGAGAGAGAGAGAGATTGATTGAGATAGAGAGAGATGACAATTGGTAGATGGGAGGGAGCTGCCTGTGGTCCCAGCTGTCCAGATCCCATTTCCAGATCTAGCTTCACTCCCTATCCATGGTCTCTGAAAGGTTTCCCGGTGTCCTTTCAACCCAGTGCCTTCCTTTTGCTTATTTATTGGATTTCTATTATAGGCATCCAGAAGAACTTCCACGAAGGCAGTGATTCACAGTTTACTGAATGCTTTCACGTGTTATCTTGTCTGGATTTTGTTTCTCATGCTATTCCAGGAAGAAGGCAAAGGAGGTATCATCATCTGCATTTTATGGCCAAAGAAGTCCAGGCAATGACTGATGACCGTTCAAGGTCTCCCAGGCAGCAAGGCAGTCTTTGACCCAGACCCAGCATCTCCTCCTCCACACCCCCCTGACATTGGAGGTGTGCTTCCAGGAGAATGGACTCTGGTCCAAGGTATAATCAAAAGCAATGTGCTGCATTCCTAAGCACGATCAGATATTACAAGAGGAAAAATAGGAGCTTCAGTTTGACCATTAGATGCCACACCTTCACGAGCCTCTGTAGGCAGAGCTCACCATGCCTCCGACTCTGAAAACAAACTGCATACAGAAAGCAGAACCAGGCATGGACTTTTTGGTGGAGAATCCTCCCTGTTATAAAAAACAAGTGGAGCCTGTACTATTATATTATTTTAGCATTCATTGTACTATAATTCTTTCTCCCTTTATCGAGGGTACCTGTAAAGGTACCCTGTAATGGTACCCTCGATAAAGGGAGAAAGAATTATAGTACAATGAATGAGCAGACACATTACATTTCTCCTCCTTACCTTTGTCTAGTCCTCACTCTGACAGTTTTCACCCAAAGTAAATTAACTTGGAAATTGGCATGCTCTCCTGCTGGCTTGCATGTGTGTGTTCAACCACACACATACACACACTGCTCATGGATACCATTTTTAAAAAACAACTTTATTGAGATATAAATTCAGACACCATAAGATTCATCCATTTAAAATGTACAATTTTGTGGGTTTGGGTATATTATATTATTTTTAAAGTATGGTAAAATATAAAATTTGCCATTTTAACCATCATTAAATGTACAATTCAGTGGCATTAACTCCATTCATGGTGTTGTCATCACCACTTTCTATTTCTCACGGATACCATTTTTTGCAAACGTGCTTTCCCTCCCTCCCTTCCTTCTTCCCTTTTTGTTTTGAGAGGGAGGGAGGTCCATCTGCCCTCCAGCCCTGGCTTCCTTCACACACGCAAATCCCACTGCACTGTTTCACTTCATATCCCTCTATTTAACCAATACTGGCCCAAACTTGAAGGCAGATGTTGACTTCATCATATGCAAATTTATGCCTGCTCCCAAGTCTCCATGACGCAGAGAAAACACCCTCTTTTGGGATGTGTCCTGGGTGGGTGCTAAGCTCCTCTGCCCAAGGGGGAAATGCCTGAGGGCAGAACTGTATATTCTCAGTCTGAGCCCCTAAATTCTCCACGAGGGCTCTACAAGGGTCTGCAGGTGGCCTTGTGCCCTAAAGTTCTCCCCTACACTGGCCCAGACGCAAGCATCTGTAAAGGTTCCACAAGGAATTTCTCCTCAGCTGAATGTTAGGTTTCAAATGTTTTCTTCCTTCTCATCATCACCTTTGCTTGCCTCTTGTTACTTCTTACTTGTTCTAACTGGTGTGAGAAAAGAACTTTCTGGAAATTCACTTGAACTGAATGCTAATGTGCACTGAGCATTTCGATGCCCTCCCTCCTGAGTGGTAGGGGAAGGTGGGTCCTGAATGGGTGTGAAGTGCTGGATCCTTATTTCTAGGTTCTGGCAGCAGGCACCCCCTCCTAGCAGTCCACTCGGAGGGGAAGAAAGGGAGGAAGAATGGTGGCTTTCCAGAAGGGAAAACAGAGTTCTCAAATGTGGCCTCAGGGTGTCTCTACACAGGGCTGACCTATGAACCCTTCTGGAAGCTCCCGATAAGTCCCATGTCCTCCTGCACCAAAAGCCCTCCTTTGGGGATGTCATTACTGTCATTCATCATGCAAATGGACAATCAACAGCTGAGTCTCCTCGTGAGAATCTTCTGTATAATTAAATGTACTAGCCTGACAGCCCCCCGCCCCGCAAAGAGGGCGTAATCTCTCCTGGATGTAAAATGGCTTTGCTCTAATCCTGAGTGATGGTATGCTGTTGCTAGGTGTCTATTTTTTGCTTTTCATATATAAAGTGACTAATGGAAATATTTCATAACACATCTGAGAGTATGTAGTTATTCTTATACTTCGATGGACTTTAAAATAGTATTATCTGCCAACACTTGGACTATGTGCTAGTATGCAAATTAGACATAAAAGAGAGGAGAAATTCTTTGCTCCTTGAAAAAATCACATTTATAAGGTTAACAAAATTGATATATTATAGCAGGGAACAAGGTTAGAACGCAAGACTTTTTTAATGTAATAATTGGCAACAACAAAGATTCTCTGGTGTTTTTCCCTGCACGAGATCAAAACTTTTCATCTATCCAGAGGTTTAATGAGATGAAAAAAAAAAAAAAACCCAAAAAAGCAAAACAAAAAGAATCCAACTTCAGGAACAAGGCAGACATTCTAAGTTGAATGTTTTTGATTGGCAGTGCCAAGAACAGGAGCAGTGTTTTAAAAACATATGACTTTGCAATTAAAAAATCAAGTTAAATTAAATATTTCAACAAGTTATTTATTTAAACCAGGAAAGTGGGCATTTTTATTTTGGGAATAAAAAGGAAACCACCAGGAAAATTCAATCTAATAAAGAAAAACACACACACACACACACACACACACACACACACAACAGGAAAAAAAATTACACACACACATGCATCTACACCCTACGTAGAATTATGAACTACTCTATAACTAACAGGTAATGTTTGAACCAAGCCTGATCAAATAATGGGATGTAATAATTTAGCAAATATTCTGATTATAGGGAACCACCTCTATCTTAGAGCATGTGTTTATTTAGTATTAAAATAGAATCATAACTAAGTTTGTACTTGCTGAAGAATCAGATATCAGCAAAGCATACTCAATACTAAAACAATTCTGATGATTAAGTTATCAGTAATGACTCCAAGGGCACTTGAAGATATTGTAGAACTTGAGACCATTATTACAAACATGAAATTATAACCGTCATTAGAGTCATGTACCAGTGCTGAATAACAAAGTTCCAGTTGACAGGATGTAGGACTAATCAAATTTAAATGTTCTGGAAAGGTTTCAAGAGGCCAGCAATTGGCGGGCCCACCAGCACGTTCAGAAGACAGATGAATCCAAGTCAGTTTTGCTTCTTACTGGGTGTGCCCTGGCACAATCCCAGGCACATGACACATGCTAGAGAAGCATTTACTGAATGAAGATGGTAAATAAATAATTCATGAATAACAAAAAGTTAAATTGGAATTTTCCTGTTGTTTGGGAACTTCTGCTGATGACCAAAGCTGAGATGGGTGACAAGTAGCCCCATATTCTAAAGAGAGATGCAGCTTCCACCCATGCAAGACTTGTTAAGAGTTGGTCACAATGATAGATATAAATGATACAGATACATATAGTTTTAGATTGATTATAAGGGATTTCTAAAAAGAAGTATGATGCATTTATTTTCCTCTTCCTTTCATTGGGAGAGGGGAGGGAGTGCTCTCCCCATCCTTGAGCCAAGTAGGAATGGTTCCAAGAGAGCCACTCTGAGAGTAGGAAGTCTGCCAGAAGCAGCAACTAAAATCTCCCTTCCTGGTGGATGTGGCTGAGCTGCAGGGTCTTGTAGGCCTACCTGGCTGCCACCATCTTAGGGAACAAAGAGCTCTTGGGCAATGCCTGCACTTCTAGAGCTTGCTGGGACAATAGGTGAAAAGCTTTTCTGTGGGCCCCATGGACCCTGAGGATGGTGGCTGGGCTTGAGTCCTCTGGATAGAACCAGTCAAGGTCCCTGATTGCCAGGAAGAAGTGAACACGACATTAGATGGCCATGTAGGGTACCCCATTGGCACTAGAACTGAAGGAAGTCATAAGAATCAGCCAGAGAGGGCATCATTTCAAGTCCAGGCACCGCATGGCACAGGCCCTGGGTTCGGTGGAGCAGATCCAAGGAACCTACTAAAGTGCCTTAGAAGAGAAAGAACCAGTGCCTGAGCATCTGCATTCAGAGGACGCCAATGGCTAGATGAGAGCAGGCCAAGGCAAGTAAAAAGACATTTTTACTTCTTTCCCCTTCTTCCCGCTCTCTGCCCAACCTTGGAAAGTCAGAAGCAGCTAGTGAAAGGCAAGAGACAACACAATAATAAAAAACAGACTGTGCAACCTTTTTGAGCTTGTGTCAGGCCTGAGCTGCAAGAAGTGGAAATAGCTTTGTATTTGATGGGAAAAAATTTTAAATGTATATTGAAATGAACTTTTTAATACTCTAGCATGAGGACTGTTTATTGATGCCTGAAAGGGACTGAATAGTTATGGGATCTGCCGGAGAAGTTGACCAGTGGAAGATCTGATAGAGCAGGTTGAAAGGGCAGTGTTGAGATGGTGAGAGAGAGAAAAAAAGCAGCAGCTATTTCCTGGTTATATCGCACCAAGTCCAACCCATTTGATATACCAGTTATAAGTGAATGGAAAAAATATACACGTGCATAAATGAATAAATGAAAGAAATCATTTCTGTATAATTCATTGGCACTGTGGCCACCTACTCAGTGCCCCCTGCTCACCCTATGTATGACTTCCCCTCAGCTGCAGGCAGGTGAGACTCCTCCATGAGCTTTGGGGTGTGGCTGAGAAGTCACCAGGTCAGTGAGTCAGGGGGGTGCTGATCACTGCCATTCCTGACTCTTTCCATGTGTGCCATGGGTAGATCATTCACCACCACCTTATCAAACGCTGTAACTGCTAAGTGTTACTTTGGCCCCAATAAGAGGTGACTGTCAGTGGGCTAGTTAGCAAAGTGCCCAGATTTGACATCATCCTATGTTTGGTGTACTTTGGACTGTTTGGGACACTCCCCTGGACAATCGGCCTGAGAAAATAGTAAGAAGTATAGAAACCTCTCCCCCAGGGCTCTGTGTGTTACACGGACCAACCCTGTGCGAGAAGGGTGAATGGTTCTTGCTTCTACCATTTCTCCCTAGACAAGCACAGCACGTGCTCTTTTGTAGCGGTGTCAGTGAAATTCAGTTGGCAAGGAGACCCCTTAAAATCCTGCTCTTTAAGTGCAGGGCTCGTGGGGGCTGCCTTAGCATCAGCCCCATTTTTCTTTTGTAACCTAATGGCCCTGGAATTGACTGATGACTTATCTGTCTTTTCTTCTAGGGCAGGAGTTTTCTTTTATTCGTGATTCTACCCTAAGTGCTGGGCAAAATAAATCCTCAATGAATGCTAGCTCAGTGAATGAACTTGATTTTCTCTGATGGGTCTCCTTAAGACAGGTGGAGTCAGGTAACAGATGCATTTTCCAGAGGGAGTAGCTGAGGCACCGACAGCTGGGGTGGTTCAAATCAAGGTCCCAGGTGAAGCAGGAGGATAGGTGAGACTGTCGCAGGTTGATGGGCCTCAAGAAGTAAGCGTGAAACAACATGTCTCATAAACGCAAGCTAAAAGCTACTTTCCTGGAGGCCAGAGCACCCTCTCAGTCGTCACGCCATCACCTCCACTTTGTGGCATTTACGGATTACCAAACGGTTTCCTAGCCATCAATTCTTTACTCTTCACAGCAACCCAAACGGAAGTGGAGTGGACATTATTATCCACATTTTGCAGGTCCAGAGAGGTTAAATAACATTCCTGAGGATGCACAGCTACTAAAGAAGGAAGTGTGATGACCTCAGGTCATGTGACCCCAGGTTTGTAAGTTTCCCACCAAATGGGAGCAGTGGAGCATTTCGGGACACACTGGATCCCCTTTTAGTCACAGGGCAGTGTTAGGAGAGGTGTCTCTCCATTTTCATGTATCCTTTTAGAGGTCGCTTCAATTCTGCCCTGCGAGGGCTCATAGGGGAGGAAATGCTCTTATTCCCGGAAGAGTCATGACACAGTCCCTCCTTCTGGGTCCCTGTTTTAGGCCGGTGGCCTGTTTGCAGAATCCAGTTCCAGGTGGGGCTCCACAGCTTGTGCTGCTCCTGGGCAGGACAGATTGCTGAGATACGGAAGTGGCTCTGGAGCCAGCACACTTGCCGTATGGGAGCGGCTACTGTGCCAACACTGTCATTTTCCACTCCGAAATGTCAGGCAAGAAGTGAGACACTGACAGCATTCTTCCCTCGATGCCTCAGATGTGCTTGCGTGTGTTTCTACTGTTAACATCCAGTATCTTTCTCTCTCCTTGGAGGGGCACAGAGATAAAAGAAATCTCGAAATTTGGCACATTCAGGGGTCTAATTTACAAAGCTGGGATCAGAAGATGGAACGGCTTTCAAGGTTTCGTTCCAATTGTTAAGAGATGCCAAAAGATGTCTTTTTAACGTTCAGTTGGCTTCGTCTTTTTAATGTCAACACCAGCTTAATGCTGAAGGTAACAAACGACACACTGTCATGTCTTGCCCAGTGAATTTCTAAAAGAAAACTTAGGCGGAGGGCATGAAATTACTTTTTGTTTTTTAATGACAAAGCATATTTAGACAGACTAAATGTGGCAAAATAAATGAGTAAATATAAGTTCAGAGACTTCGATTTACCGAAACTCATTTTCAAAGGAAGAGAAGACATGAAAGGCAAAAATTCTACTCAAATTCAAATAGTTTCCAAGGAAAATTCCTGTAACCTTGAAGAATAATAAAGGCCCATGGATATATTTGGAATTTCTGAATGGTAGGACTGTTTCCCGAGAGCATTTTAAACATCCCAAGTGAAAAATGAGAACAAGGCCTAAATTGTTTGGTAAAGAGCAAAGAACCCTTTGGTTTAAGAAAAAGAGAGGAAAACTGTAAGAGTCAAAAACGCTGCGAGGGGCTAGAGTTTCACATGAAATATGAACGATGGTAGCTTTTGCCCGAAAACTTTTTATTCAATGCCACATGCAAAGAACGTATATAATAATCATCTATTTTCAAAGTCCATTTCATACCATGAGTTTTCCCTTTGCTTTTTAGCCCTGCACAAGGTGTCAGGGTCTAGGTGGAGTCTGCCAGGCACACAGAGCTGAGCCCCCCACCCCTGCCTCGTGTTTTTTGCAGGATTCCAGGCATCTGGAGTTAACTGTCCCGTTCCCGCCCAGATCCCTGTCAGTCTCTAGGCAGTTAAGCCTCTCTGTCATTATCACTTACTCTCTCCGGCATTCCCTAAACCTCCTCAAACCCCAAAACTGAACATTACATTGGTCCCTAAGGGGGATACATGTTGGGGTGAGATACATGCCTGCCCTCATGTTGCTTACACTCCACTGGAGTGGGTAAATGTCACATGACACATATAAAAGTTACAATAGCCAGCATCGTTCAATGAATGTAAGAAAGTCTAAGCACTTTAAAAATGCCAAAAAGAGAGCAATTGCTTCCATCTGAAAGGGCTGGGGAAGACCTCATTCAAGTAGAGGCAGTGCACGGAAATCATGAGGGTGAATTGGGGTTTGAGAGAGAAGTAGGTAGAAGGAGCATACAGTACAAACACATACTCTTGAGCCTGGATGTGCCCAGTACCTTCAGGGGCCCCCCACATCATTTGTGCCTGATATCAAACACTCAGTAGGAGAGAAGGCTGAGAGAGGAGGTTAGGGCATGTCATCAGAGGTTTGAACACTGTGATGAGGGCTCAAAATTGATGCTGGAGGTGAAAAGGGACCAAACCATTGGGAGCAATGGAATTATGAAGCGTTCAGGGGCCCGTGGGTGGGTTCAGGGGACTCAGGAAGCCTCCGAAATTGTATACAGCCCTGTGCTCAGGCACCGTATGAGTGGGTGAGCAAGAGGAGATGTCCATAGCTTTCTCTGATTTCCCAAAAGCCTCACGGTTCTGAGGCCAAGTTCCAGGGCCAAGCTGGAGAAGTCTCACCACCACCCTTCTCCCCAGACACAGGGCACAAAAGACGCTTCATGCGCTCCCTCTCATAGACACGTATCAACCATTAAAACGAGACCTTGGGGGGTTCCAGATGCCCGCGGTCCCCTTGGGCCTCCTCTGAGACATCCCTGTGTTATTAAATTTCCAAGCTACCCAAGGGTGTTTATTCATACCACATTTTAACGTCAAACGAGCAGAGAATTGCCGAAAAAGGTTTCGAAACTTTCCCTTTGACAACATCATTTCAATTGTTTAAAGGAAAGCAGCAAACTCTACTCACCACTGCCCAGCTGGCTCCTCCAGTGGCTCCAAACAAGACCCTCGTCTCTCACCCCGTCCCCTCGCCCTCACCACCAGCTAGCAATCAAGAGAACTCCACCAGGCCTTGTCGATTTTGTATTTAGTGAGTAAATGTGGCCTCCTCCCTTTCTCCTCGCTCTTTTCACCCTTTCCTGAGCGGGCCAGGCTGAAGAGCTCTTTGCTCTATAGACCAGCGATCCCCAACCTTTTTGGCATCAGGGACCGGTGCTCCTATGAGGATCTAATGCCTGATGATCTGAGGTAGAGCTGAGGTGGTGATGCTAGCGCTGGGGAGCGGCTGCAAATACAGATGAAGCTTCTCTTGCTCACCTCCTGTTGTGAGGCCTGCTTCCTAACAGGCCACAGACCAGTACTGATCTACAGCCCGGGGTTTGGCGGCTCCTGCTCTATAAACCAATAGCAGCAGTGGAGTTTTCTAAAACAAAGCCCATATTCCACCTCAGATTAATTTTTAGCTGCTTTACTACAACTGAGTATCAGGTTGCTCATTAGACGCCCTCTGCCTCTAGAACTGTAGGCTGACAGGTATCCTCCCCAAAGGCCCACGGAGAATGGGAAAGAGGTGCCACAGAGTCCGGGGGAGGCAAAGGCGGGTATCTGTTGGATCTAATTCAAAACCTGCATAAGTATCGGAGAGAGAAGGGCCACACAAAGTACAGCTCCAAAGTGGCTTGGCTAATTTTAAAAGTATGGAGGCTCAAGACCCAAAACACCACTCAGAAATAAGTATTTCTTGGATTTAAAACATACGAACTCAACCAACAAGCATTTTTCACTATGTGCCGAACGCTGGGTGGGATTTAGAGACTCAACAATGTGGGTGTTATCTGTGCCCCTTGGTCATATGTACCTGTCAGTGGGCACTGGGCCTCATTCCCACCGTGCACCACAGTAGATGCCTTTCCTCTCCCTCACCTGACTGTGACCTTGCAAGGCATAGGTGCCTGAGTCACCTGTGAACTCCCCTTCTCCTTGCGGTGCTGGGCATGGGTCCTGCATGTAGTAGATGTTACTAACAGCATGCTATAGAGAATTTCTCGTTCAAATATTTGTTGAACGCTCATTATGTACCGCACACTGCATCAAGCCCTGAAGACACAAATAAAGCCCAGTCTCTGCACTCCAGAGAGCTATAACATCATCGTAGACATAAAGGGAAGCGCTAACATTTAGTGAAATGACCTAACACCTAAACAAATGAGGAAGTAAATAAATGAACACGCATAGAATGGGTATGGCAAAACTTTGATTGGCAGGGCAAAACGACTCACATTATCAGGGACGATAATGTGAGTTTTATTTATTTCCTCTCCTTCTGGTAGTGTCAAAGGGAGAAGAGAACCACATCCTATCCCCCACAGGAGGAGAATGCGCCTGCCTCTCTTCTCCCCCATCTCTGTGGCTCTGGCAGCTGGGGCACTCACTGCCATGGTTTTTCTCAAAAACACAGAAAGGTCAGGATACCCCAGTGTCCGGAAAACAAGTGAACTGAGAAGAATAAAATAGGAGGTTGATTTTTAAGGGAAGTTCATGGGTAGAACCGCACGTTTTCAGAACTCTCCCAAAGATACACATATACACACACACGATCTATTTACCTATCTACCTAACCATGTATCCATTCGCCCACCTACCTATTGGCTTTTCCACTTTACTTTTAGAAGTGAAAATAAAGAGAACAGAGGAATGAGGATTTATGGGGTGGGAGTGAGGGGCGGAGGTGGCTTCCTGTTCGAATACAAACTGTAAACCAAGGACCACAGCTCGCTGGCTCGCTCGCTCGCGCTCTCTCTCTCTCTCTCTCTCTCTCTCTCTCTCTCTCTCTCTCTCCTCATGCTCTCCCTGGGAGTACATTTCACTCTGCTCTTCCTACAAATGTCCCTGGGTTTTGTGAGGGAAACAAAACATATTACAAAATCTGTACAGTCTCATCTAACTTGAGTTTCTGAGAAACCACCGTCGGTCCCACACTCATCGCCACCCCCCACCCCCGCCATGCTTTCTAATTTTAGAGCTAAGAGCACGGAACTTGATACTGGACATGTCTCCATTTACCATGAAAGGCATGTTTCTCCACAAACAGCTGGAGGGCAAGCCTGGAAAACAGGTTTAGAGACCAGCCTTGTAGAACTTGGGCACGGCAATTCTCTAGAGATGTTCACCAGCCCAGCAAGAAGCAGGACGCATCAAGACTGAATATGTGTTCTGGCTTCTTTTAAATAAAATTTAATTTTAAGAGTTTCAACTCATAAAATAGCCCCAGCTAATTTTCCAAGGAAAATGAGCATATTTTGTTTTTCTTCATTCTTCAAAGAATATTTGGGCCATGAAAAGAATTTATACTGAATTTCCTTAAAAGATTTATTGGGCAATGTCCCGAGGACCTTATAAAGGAATACAGAGTGGTGGAAAAAGCGATTTTAATAGGGATATAAACTTTTTTGTGATTTAGAAATTAGTGATGAGTTTAGCCCCTGTGATATTCACAAATATAAAATAAACTAGAAGAAAATTCTTTAGCATGCTGTAGTCCATTTCTATAGTTGTATAGATTTATAGATTTAGGAGCTATTTCAACAGAAGGAAAAGCAAAGTCTTTAATTCTGAAGCTGACATTTTCATATCTACATGCATATCCTCTTTGCCCAAACTATAGATCCGTTCCTTTTGTTGCCACATGTAAGAGGAAAAGGCAGAACACATTCTCAATATAGTTTTTAAAAAATCACAGCACTCCTGCCTGTTCAGTCTCCCTGCCATCTGGCTCTCACCTGCCCACCCAGGTGGACGGCATATCTCTCGGTATACTGGCCCCAGGCATTTGACCTGCTTTCTTTCTATTCCAGCACTACTCCCCAACAAAGAGCACCTCGCTTCCCCCAGGACGAGCTCCTGGGCAAGGCACGGTCTCCCCAGTTCCTCCCTTCTACCTATTCCTCAAAACAAGGAAGTCAGCAATTAGTTCCCCTTTAGTTTAAAGAATTTACTGCTAATCCCTCTGTGGAAATTGATGGTGGGTGCTGAAAGTACCAAGCACGAGGAAGCTATAAAAGCTTAAGGAATCTCCTCAGCTCTCCAAGGCTTGTCCTTGATTGCCCTGACTTTTTCCTTCTTACGTGGCCCCAAGGAGCTTCTTTCAGTTGGTGCTGGATGTTGGGCAATCAAATTAAATTTGATCTGGCTTCCCTGCTGGAAAAATTGATCAGCAGAAGTCTTGGCTATTGTCTGAAGCACACCTACCCAGGATGCCAGTCACAACTGCTCCTCTACCCTGTGCCCTCAGCAGACTCAGCTAAACAATCACAGATCTGTTTCCCAGTGAGCTTGGATGCTGCCCCAGAATCCTTGTTAACACAGTACTATAAGTGGCCGCTAACAGCTCTTTGGATTTGGCATGTGACATGAAATTATTTGTCATTCCTCTCACACCCCGTCACATATCCTGAGTGTTTTGAGGAAGACACATTCAGCAGCCAGTTATAAAGGCTTTATCCACCTTGCGGTCATCTTTCCATCTCTGCCTCTTGTCTTAAGGAAGGGTCATCCAACAGATAGGCATTTGGCCTTTTCGTTCCCACTCACCTGCCAGGGTGTGTCAGGCCTGAGGTTTTTAGCAAATCTTAATGTTCACCCAATTACAGGCATATCTTGGAGATGATTGTGGGTTCCGTTCCAGACCACCTCAATAAAGCATACTGCGATAAAGTGGCTTGTGTTTAATTTATAAAAAAAATCACAACATCCATGAAGCACAATAAAGCTAAGTACAATAAAATGAGGTATGCCTGTAGTTAGTGCATATGAATTAGTCAGGGGCTGCTCCCCACCTATTAGAAATTGGAGGACTTTGGCCTAAACATGGAAAAGGAAGTTCATGTGACGCAGCTGGAACAGTTTCCTCAAATTAGTAGGGAAGGCAGGCAGTACCACTTTCCACTGGATCCTCATCAGAAGGCTCATGAACCTGGAGAGTCAGGCTCCTGGCAGGTAAAAGGAGAGAAGGAAATGACCGCGGTGTGAGTTTCATGCTCATGTCCTCCACTGAGTCCATTTATGGGGCACTCGGAAGAAGTTAAAGCTGAGTGTGCACATCCAGTTGGTTTTAATGCAGGCATGTGGCTGGGTTGTAGAAACTTGGAGAGTTGTACGAAGCAGCTTCCTTAGGTCCAGGTCTTGTTAGCATCACCATGCTCTGATGTGGCTCGCACGGCATGTTGTTCCTCCTTACAATGACATGCCATCTGAGTGCAAAGGGTTGAGGCTGCCAGGGGAAAGGAAGCATTTCTTATGTGAACATGGAAATATAGGCATCCACATTCACATGGGCATGTGGCTTGAAAAAGAAACAGAAACAGCCTTTCCCTCCCATTCCTGAACTGCCCTGGGTGCTACAAAGTCACAGATTTGAACCACTGCAGAGTTATTTTGTGGAAATGAAGTCACAATTTAAGAAGAGAGTCATAGATCAAACAATGTGAATCATGCATGAGTTTCTCTGGCTGCCTCTGGAGGGTAAGCCTGGGGGCGTGGCTGAGTTATCAAGTATCTGCCCCACGAGGGTGACTCAGTTTCACTGGACAGATCACCTAGATGACAAGATATTTCCGGAAGCTTAGAGACACACTGCAGAACAGCGCTTACACTGCTTTGGGCCAAACTCTACGTCTCACTTATATTCTAAATCAGCTGAGCCGAAGTTAAAAGTTTCCAGTAGTAACGGCAACCAGCATTCAGAATCGAGACATGTTTTTGATTTAAAACATAGTTCTTGAGGCTAGTTCAGACTCCTAAATATCATAATCTCTTGACTTAACCACATCTGATTAAAGACTAATTATAGGCTTCTAACTGTGTATTATGACCTGAAAAAAATGCTTTGGATTGTTTTTGTATTTCTGATAAATATCTACATGTTTGAATAGTTAAAACCATTTTATCATTAAAAAAATTTCATGCAGCAAACATGCATTGCATACGGATTTCTGATGGAATGGTTTACAAACAAAAGAAAAATTTAAACTCCTCTCTTAAAGTAATGCACGGGCCTAACTTCTCTGGATTCTAAATGTTCTATATCTTTGAAAAACAGTTATCCTTTTGACTCACTTCTCTTTCAATTTCCACCCAAATAATTTTTATTTAAATTCAATATGGCCTCAGCCTTAGGTTCCCAATTCCAGTGTAAAAGAAAGATCCTTCCAGGCTCACTGCCGTTTGTCAAGCTACAATGATTGACACAACCTGTGACTAAGGAGGCCCAGCCTTTCCTGTTTCAGAACATTAGCCCCTCCCCCACCCCAGCCCCTCAGGTTTTCTAAAATGATTCGCTCCCCTTCTCTTCCGCAGCCCTTCTACTCACAGGCCCCCTCCTCTCCCTGCAAACGATCCTTTGACATTACCATTTTAATGGGTAAAAATAGAAGAAAAAAATTAACTTCCCTACCAAGAGAAGGAGAGTCTTCTCAATACATCCTTAACAGAAATACCTCGACCTTTATTCTGAAGCTCCTGAGGACTTGGAACCCTTCCAGGAGCTCATTCGTTCCTTTTACCCTCCACCACCTTGCCCGCTATTCCTGGACACTACGCGAACCCTGGATCCTCCGTCCTCCCAGGCTGGACTCTCCGGCTTTTCTGTGCACTTCACTCTATCAAATGGGTCTTGAGCCTCCAGACAATTTGGGACCTTTTTCCATCTTTGTGTGTAACAGGAAGAATGAGGAAAAGAGAATTTATTGAAAAAGAATCCCAGACAGTACATTCCTGGATCTGGTCCTAACTCCCTCTGTGGCATTAAGAAAGTCCTGTACTTCCAATGTCTCTGATTTCATTGCCTCATCTCTCCCCTGCTGGGGGCGGGGTGGGGGGCTGCGGGGAGGCAAAAGGCCCCACCCAGGTCCAGCAAGATAGGAGCTACCCTCCTTTTTCAAGCCCAGGAAAGTGGCCCCCATGGAGCTGACCCCTCACAGCTGTGGCGACAGAGTAGCTGCTCTTGCTCTGTGAGCGCTGTGAGGAGGGGCAGTGAGAGGGGAGAACAGAATTACAAATGTCACTGGGGCAGCCAGTTAGCAGTGTAAAAAAAGGACAGATAAAACAACAAGGAAGGAGAAAGACAAACACTATTATGATCTCACTTACATGTGGAATCTAAAAAAAACAAACTCATAGAAACAGAACATTTGGTGGTTGCCAAGGGGGCGGGG
>NW_011888882.1:6599163-6616477 GCF_000151845.1 Pteropus vampyrus
TCTGCCAGGAGTGAGCCTTGACAGCCAGCTCTCACTGAGGCCATCTGAGCCCTCTGTCTTTTCCACTTGGAGATGAAGCTCATGTCCTGCTGGCCAACTCCTGGTGCAAGATGTTAGATAAAAATAAGGTGAAGAAGAATGTGTGTGATATGTCTGTGTGCACGTGAGAATAAACCTCGGAGTCCGGCAGGCTTTTCCTGCCACCTGCTCCCAGCAGGCCCAGGTCTCCCACCTCACCAGGCGTAATGTCTTCACAGACAGAAATGCAGAGACAGGGACAGAAGAGCCAGGAGGCACTTAGGTCTTGGTGGTCACCCAGATGATTAAGAGGCTCATATAATTTCGGGGGGATTATCATTGCAGAAATCTCAGTACTTCAAGTAATGGTCTGGAATACAAGATGTTATATCCTGGGTTAAAGTTCTACCCCAGCTTTTTGATAACTCTGTCACCCAACCACAAGTCACCACCTAACCTCACTGGACATCAATTTCTTCACTTGAAAGATGGAAACATTAATGACACCTGCTCTTCTAATCTTATAGCACTGAAACAATGCAGTGTTTCTCAAAGTGTGGTCCCTGGAACAGCAGCATCAGCGGTACCTGGGGAATTGCTCAAAATGCAAATTCTCAGGCCCCACCCCAAACCTACGGAATCAGAAGCTTTGTGGCCCAGAACTGTGTTTGAGCAGCCCCTGGGTGAGTCCAACGCCCTCTGAAGTTTGAGAAGCACCACTGTAAAGCAGAGATAGGGCATGCGAACGGTGTCTGCACACTATGGTGCCGACATCCTCACTTTAAGAACCATACCTCTCCAGAAATGTTGGTCGATACTTTAATACCCAGGCCCGCATTAAAACACAAATGCCCCTGAGGTAACATCATCCTCTTTGACAGGTGTCAGTCATTCTCAACAAGCACAGCAGGAAGTGAGCTAGGAATAAATCTTTTCCAGAATAGAAAGTTACAAAGGTTGAGAACGATCTTGCTCCTCAGTGTGGTGGACAAGGGGCCAAGAGGAAAGAGGCCTGGAGTCACACAGACTTAGGTCACATTCCAGCTCTGCCACTTACCAGCTACCTGACCTTAGGCAAGCTACTTAAAGGACATCATAACAATGATAATGACCTCCACAGGGTTGTTGAGAGTATTCAGTGACACGATGCATGCAAAGCACTCAGCACGATGCATGGTTCCTATAGGAATTCAATAAGTGATACCCATCATTAATAGCAGGGTGTCCAGGCTACTTGAGGTCACCGCAGGAGACTGGTCGTCTCTCCCACATTGCTCGCTGCTCCTCCCCACCATCCTATCTATTATGGTTATTATTATCATTATCACCATCAATATCCTCACTCCTTCTGCCCCAGTGTTTCCTGACCTTAGGTTTCAGACTGCCACCCTAAGATATCCTGGAAAGGTTGACCACCGAAGAAAGAAAGTGAGACTTCCAGAATATCATGGCTGCCTCAAAGGGTAGGCTGGGCTCTGCTCTGGTCCCAGAGGACATGCTGTGTGTGCCTCATTTTGAAGCCTGAAAGATGGCAGGCAACCTGAAGAACAAGTCCTTTCTCTATATCCATCCCTTCTCTGGCCCAGAAGTATGGCAGGTGCAGTCTGAGGTGGGCAGAGCGGACAGGACTCGACCCACACCCTTTGTCCATTGTTAACCTGGTGGATCCGGCCCGCCTAGATTTTATCACTCAGGTGGTTCCAGGCACCTGTCTGCCCAGGTTCAGGTCTCTGAGATGGGTCATGAGGGCTTGGCTTGTCTTCCCTGGGATGACTCAGGGTCTGCTGGCTAAGAGTCACCCTCGGTACCCCTCCCAATAATGACAGGAGGTCAGATTCCTTCTGATTTAGTTAGGACACTCCTTGAGGCTGCCTTTTGTCATTCATCCATAGTGAGAATTCTCCTCTAATGAGTGGTGAGCCACACCCTTCCCCAAGAATGGGAGTGGGGTGAATTTCCAGGTGGCATGTGAGCAGGGCTGGTTTCATAATGGCCATCCCACAGATGAGGGACCAAGGGCAGACCTGGCTCAAGCAGTCTGAGCAGGACACAGTTCCTTGGACTGGTTTGGTTCAGCCCTCCCTGGCCCTTCCGTCCAGGCTGAAACTCCTCCACACACCACCTGCCCAAACAGCTGGAGAGAGATGCTGCTGCTGGCGTGGGAGGCAGAAGAATGGTGGAAGAGCTGGGGTACTGAGTGCCTGATGATACCTGGCTGGAAACTAAACAAAGCTGCAAATGGGCAAGGCATTGCTGGAATGCTCCTGCTCTATCCATCACTCCACTTTGAGCCCTGGAGAAGCCTTACCTCCATGCAGTGTCTGCAGTTTACATGCACATTCATGTACTGTCACACCTTGATTTTAACCCTACCAACACCAGGAAAGTAGTATGAACCTTACATGCAGTGCAGGACAGTTAGGGGACATGTTCGAGTCACATGCTGGTAAGGGAGGGAATTCGGACTCAATCTTATGAGGGATGACTACAAAACGCATCCATTTTCTACTATACCACTAGTTTTTAAACTTTTTTAAAAAGAATTTTCAACATCTAAAAGAAATATAAATCCTATGTGCTTCTCTGTACTATCTTTGCAACTTCCTGTGAATCTGTAATTATTTCGAAATAAAAAAACCTATGTAGGTACCCGATATATAAAACATATCAATGATCTCCCGACTGTTGGAAGTCGGGAGAGTGACTCCCCTTTGGGGGCCATTGTTGAAAAGCGTGGGGGTTCCAGTTTATAAAACTCATGGAGCTATATATTTATGATCAGTGAACTTTTCTAAATAAATTGAAGGGGAAGAGGAGTTGAGATTTACTCAGTTCCTCCCATCCCACCCCCAAACTTAACCCCCGTGGGACTCCGGGGTTCTGTGGAACACAGTCTGGAATCTGGGTCTCGCCTCCTCCTGTCGCATGAATGGCTGGGTCAGAGGACCTCAGCTCTCCAAGGCCTGCACTGATTCTTCTATGGCCATTTTCCATCACCTAATTATAAACCGTAGCCTTTGGTTAAAAACCATTCAAACGTGTGTGTAGAAGAGCTTACTCCTGAACATGGAAGATACCACAAAAGGACACAGAGCGACAAAGGAAACAGCAGCTTCTAGAGAAGCTGTGGTCTCCATTCGGGTAGGGCAGCCTGACACTGCAAGTATAAACCTAGAGTGAAGGATTCCTGTACAAAATTGTTTAAAAAAATTTTTTTTAAATAAAAAAGTTTTTATGACTCGAAAGAAATTGGCTCAGACTTATAATCATGGGGAGCTGGAAATAATAGCCATTCAATGTATTCTGCAAGTAAAAGGTAACTGATGATGTAAAACAAACAGGCAAACCCTACTCAGGACCTAAGTCGGCCACGTACTTCATTTCCACTCGATTTGGCTTTTATGAAGGTTTCTGGATGGGTTGTACACTTTTGATCAGCAGGCCTTAGCCAGGTTGTTTTTCCCCTCATGCTTGGAGGACATAGTTAACATTTTTTCTCCTTTGATATAACAAGTTAGTTTCCGCTGTTACCTGCCCACTACTGTACCTAGAATCAGCAGTAGCTGCCAACAAACAGCTAAAGGCAGAAGTTAGCCCAGTGTGAGGTTAATTGGACCAAATTGAAGCCATTACAGTTTAATAGATCCTCTCGGAGGTCTATGGAAGGAATGGTTAAGTGGGCTCCCCAGAGACTTAGAAAAGTTTGGAAGTGAACTTGCTCTTGCTATTCACAGTAACAGGGTCCCATATTTTATATGCCAAACATCCACTCTCCAAGCTGCTGTAGGATAAAGCTGTTAGACAAAGGAGAATCTTTTGTGAGCTCCTGTTTCTGAAAGAGGCTAATCCCTGAGGAGTTTAGGAAATGATAAAAAAAAAAAAAATCATGAATCAGACTAATGGTCCAGTTGAGGCATTGAGGGGAGGAGAAGGTAAGGCATGCAGGTGTCAGAGTCTCCTTGATGACGTGACTTTTCTGTGAGGTTCTTTCCCATTCAGTAACACTCCACTTAACCTCAAGGAAAGCGGAGTTTCATTTTACGGCATTTTCAGTCTTAGTGGAGAATTCTTTTTTGATATACCATTTGTCACTGGAGAGTCATGTTCTAGGACTCTCTCTAAGTTGGGACTCCCTCCTCTGAGGAAGAAAGTCAGGGAGGTTCCAGTTGGTCAAAATGTAAGTAGCCAATGGCAGCAATACAGCTCTTATTATGTAAGCCAACCTCACTTAGACAGAATTCACCAAAGGGTTTATCTGGTCAAGGAAGGTAAGAGCATGGTCCCTCTGTGCTTTCAGGACATCGGTTTGCTGAGTACAATCATGTTCTGTAGCACACCAGAATCCTTCCAGAAATGAGACCAGCATGGTAAAGTATCTGGGAGCTATGGGCATTGAAGAGCAGTGGCATGTGAACCAAGAGAATAAAAGACTTACCTGGGGGTAGGGTAGTTCCTGGGGAAAGGCCATGACCTCTGGGTGATGATTCTAATGAGAGATCATTCAATACCACACCCCAACATAAGGTTTCCCCAGGCCCCAGTCATGAATCTAAACACTAGACATACTATGAATTCATTTAATGCTCACAACAGCCTTATGGGGTACTAACTCCTATTATCATCCTCATTTTACAGATTAAAAACAAACAAAGAGAAGTTAAGTCAGTTGCTCAAAGTCACACAGCTATAAATGACAGCTGGAATTTGAACACAGTTTTCTTGCTAGCCCAGGATTTCTTAACCTCGGCACTATTGACATTTTGGGTCCAGTGATTGCATAGCACCTTGCATCTGCCTAGAGACATCCAGGCCCTAGATGTTGTTTGATTTTTAACATTTTCAATGTTTCCTACCTTTATCATCATTTGCCTCTGTGTCCCAAAAGTCAAAGGCCAGAAAGCAATTCTGACTCACTGGGGCAATGGCTGAGGAAAGGCCTAAATTTTTCTTAGCACTTTACATATATATCCCATTTAATCTTCACGATAATCCTACTGAATTAGAAACTTTTTTCTCCATTGTATAGATGAGAAAATTGAGGCTCAGAAAGTTTAATAACTTGCCCAAGGTCATAGATAAGAAGTAATAGAGCTGAGATTTGTAGCCAGCTCTGTTGACATCAAAACCCAACATGCTTTTTTAAGGAGGCACAGATTGGGGCACTCGGAAATAAGTTCAGATACACAATATTCACCGTGGCACACCGGGACCTGAGTAGCCTGTGCTAGAAGGCTGGGGATGGGGCCAACGGGTAGGAGACCTGCCTCTGCCCTGCTGGGAGACAGCTTAGTGTCATGGGCCCCTGTGATGGGGCAGACGTCAGGGCTGAGGAGCACATTTGGGAGCTGCCCCACCCCATGTCCATCCAGCTCAGGCCTTGTCCTCTCTCTCTTGGGCCACCAGCCTCTTCTGCCTTCACTGTCTCCCCTCCAGTGCCCAGAACAGTCTATCAAAACCGCCAATCTGACCATATCATTCTCCTGCTCTAAATCGTCCATTGCTGTCCTATTCTGAGTCAAAGCCCAAATCATGCAAAGTGGACTCATGCAGCCCTCTCTGCTCCTGACCTCATGTCTTCCATCTCCCTATATCCACTCGTCCCTGCTGGTCCTGGAATTCCATGCTCCTTCTCATATGCCAAGCTCTTGGTATCGAATCAAGTTGTTGTTTTTTAAAAAATATTTTATTTATTTAAATTAGTTTCAAGTATACAGTACATTGGTTAGATATCTATATGGTTCATAAAACGATTTCCCCAATTGCTCCCTCCCTTCCCTGGCCCTCCACTGAGCCATCATATTAATGCTAACTGCATTCTTGAAGGTGGTCTTTGTAGGTGTGTAAGTCTCACCACATTTTTTGTTCTTTGAGCTTCTGGTGGCCCAGTCATCTCCTCCTTGATCTATCCCTTTGCAAAGCTGGCACAGTGCCTGTCATGTTGTAGGACTCAATTGATATTTGCTGAGTGTATATTTAACAAGCATGTAATTTATGTTCTCATCTAAATCACTAATGAAAATGCCAAGCAGAAGTGGGCCAAGCTGGGGCAGGTGGCTGCCAGCAGGCAGAGCCCTCTGAGTGACATCAGGACCTTCATCCATATCATCTGGGTCATTCAACCTCCCAGCACCATCCACCTGCATCTTCATACAGCCCGTGCATCTCTGCACTTCCAAGTCTTGTTCACCGGGTGCCATGAGAGCACATCAAATGCCTGCTAAAGTCCTTTAACCTATACTTACATGTTCAACCCTCCCAAGCCAAGAACCCTGTCAAAAAAGAAAATGAGCCTAATCTTGATGGCCCTTCCTGCCTTTTAGTGGTCCCTCTTCCTTAAGTTCCCTAAGTCTCTCAGATACTTTGCTACTTGGTGATCTGACCCTTAGGAATCAGAGAACAAACTCTGAACAAATGGGTTCAGGACAGGTGTAATTTTTTTCAACTTTACTAAAGTATAATTGACATTCGATAAACCACAAAAGTTGAAATTGCTCAAATTGATGAGTTTTAGCAAATGTTTACATGCATGAAGCTATCACCACAATCAAGATAATTAATATTTTCATAACCCCCAAAAGTTTCCTGTGCCACTGTACAATCTATTCCTCTCTCCATCCCTATCCTGAGGCAGCCACTGATCTACTTTCCATCATGACGACAAATTAGTGTGAATGTTTAAAAACCTTAAATAAATGGAATCATACTGTATGCATTCTTAGAAGGAGGTGTCTGGTTTTCACTTATATAATGATTTTAAGATTCACTCATGTTGTTGCAAGTAGTAATAGTTTGTTCTTTTTTTTGCTGAGTAGCATTCCATCATATGGATATATTACAATTTCTTTATCCATTAACCTGTTGATGGACATTTGGGTTGTTTCCCATTTGGAACTATTTCAAATAAGGCTATTATGAACATTTGTATACAAGCCCTTCTGTGGACATGTGTTTTCATTTCCTTTGGGTAAATATCTAGGAATCGAATGGCTGGGTCATTTGGAAGATAGATATTTAACCTTCAAAGAGACTACCAAACTATTTTTCAAAGCAGTTGCACCATTTGACATGTCTACCACCAGGTATAATTCCACTTGCCTCCACATCCTCGACAATACTTAGAATGGTCAGTCTTTCTAATTTTAACCATTCTAATAGGGATATAGTGATATCTCATTGTGGTTTAAATTTGCATTTCCCTTTGACTACTGATGTTGAACATCTTTTCATGTGCTTATTGTGTATTTTTATGTCTTTCATAAAGTGTCCAGATAGTTTGACCATTTTTAATTGGGTCGTTTGTATTTTTAAAAATTTAGTTGTGAAAGTTCTTTATAAAATCTAGAAACAAATTCTTTATCTATATATTTGTAGTGAATAGTTTTTTTCCAGTTTGTGGTTTGCCTTTTCATTTTCTTATCAGTATTTTTTGAAGACAAAGTTTTAAATTTTGAAGAAGCCAATTTATTTGGTCATTAATTTGACATATTTAAGAAATCTTTGCCTACTTCAAGGTCACAAAGATTTTCTCCTATGTATTCTTTTAGTTTTAGGTTTTATATTTAAGTCTATGATCTATTTCAAGGTAATTTTTGAATGTGCTGTGAAGTAAAGGTTATGTTAATTTTTTTCCTATGTAGTATTCAGTTGTTTTGAAAACTTTCTTTTTCCTGTTGAATTACTTTGGAAACTTTATTGAAAGTCTTCTATTATTATATGTGTGGATATATTTCCAGACTCTCTTGTTCCATTGGTCTATATGCCATTTTCTTTCCTAATACTAAGCTGTCTTGATTACCATAGCTTTATAATAAGTCTTGAAATCAGCTAGATTAAGTCCTCTAACTTTGTTCTTTTTAAAGTTAGCTTTGGTTATCCTATGTTCTTTACATTTCATATACATTTTATAATAAGCTTATTAAATCTTTACAAAAGATCTCTTTGGGATTTTGATTAAGAACATGTTGGATCTGAGGATGAACTTGGGGAGAATATCGAGCCTTCCAACAATGAACACAGTACAGCTTTCCATTTAATTAGATATTCTTTAATTTCTCTTAGCAATCATTCTTAGTTCTCAGTGCGGAATATTTGGGCTCCTTTTATTAGATTTATTTCGAACTATTTTATGTTTTGTGCTGCTATTGAAAATAGCATTGCTTTTTTTAAATTCCACTTTCAAATTGTTTGCTGCTAGCATATAAGAATACAGTTGATTTTCTTATAATAATTTTGTATTCTGCAACCTTAACTAAATTCACGTAATAGTTCCATTAGTCAGTTTGTAGATTTGGAGTTTTATATATAAAAATGATAACATCTGCAAATAGGGACAGTTTTACTTATTCCTTCTTAATCTTTATGCCCTTTTTTTTTTTTTTTTTGCCTGATTACAATAGCTAGAATCTCCAGTATAAAGTGAATAGAAGTGATAGCAGGCATCTTTGCCTTGTTTCTGATCTTAGGGATCTTTTGCTATATAAGTATGATGTTAGCTGTTGGGTTTTTGTAAATGTCCTTTATCAGTTTGAGGAAGTTTCTAGTTGTTTCTAGTTTTTATCATAAATGGGTGTTGAATTTTATCAAATGCTTTTTCAGCACTGATTGAAATGGTCAGGTGGTTTTCTTCCTTTACTAAGTGTCTTACTCCATTCAGGCTCCTATAAGAAAATACCAGATCGAGTGGCTTATAAACAACATAAATTAATTTCTCACAGTTGGGAAGTCCAAGATCAAGGCACCAGCAGATTCAATGTCTGGTGAGGGCTTGCTTCCTAGCTCACAGATGGTTGTCTTTTCATTGTGTCCTTACATGGCAGAAAGAATGAGGGGACTCCCTGGGATCTCTTTTTAAGGGCACGAATTTCATCATGAGGACCCCACCCTCACGACCTAATTATATCCCAGAGACACCACTTTCTAATATCATCACATTGGGGATTACAAATTAATGTATAAATTTGGGGGGAACACAAGCATTTAGTCTATAGCACTAAGACGAGCATAATTTTACAGAGGTAAGAAAAAGTATAGAGTATGAGATCCTGCCACCATGGAAAGCTCCAAACACCTTGGGGAAGAGGAGTGAAAGTGCTTCTTGGTCAGCAGACCTGGACTTTGTGACACAGTTCTACATCTTTACTAAAGCAAGTTAACTTAACCACTTTGAGCCTCAGTCTCCGCATCTGTAAGATGGAGAAAACAAAACCTACCCTGAAAGTTTGTGGTAAGGATTAAAGAGAATAATACATGCATGATGTCTAGCACATACAAACAACAGACGCTCTTGGATATGCTACTGGGTATGAAACTCTGGAGGCACTGGTCCTTGAGGGTGAAGGTAAAGTATGCCAAACTATGATGACAAAGACAAACATCCCCATTCAGCTTCAGCTGAGGGTGGTGAAAAATACTTAGGTGAACATCTAGGTAAAGGCCTCTCTACTTTTTTTTCTGTGTGTCTCGATGGTCCTGAGTAGCAGATTAAATAGAAAGCCCTATACATCCAAAAAAAAAAAGACATTATTTTTTGGTTAAACAAAATGCTCAGATGCTGGTGTGTCTAAATCTAGAAGATACTGAACTTCTCTTTGTAAGACCATCTTTTTCAATCATAGGTTAAAAAAATTCCTGGCAACTAAATGTATAGTCACAGAACACCTCCATTGTGGATTTCCAATTCAACAAAAAATTAAATTTTAATTTTTTCTATCTTTAAAATTATCATAGCAATTGGCGTCATTTAACCCTTGGAATATCCTACATTGAGAGTAGAGTATTTTAATGTATCTCAAAGTGTGTTATATTGAATCAGGGTTACTAACAGTGTGACATGAATAAAAGGATCCTTTGTATTAAATGGTAAAATAAATGTGCAAACATTGAGTTAATCATACTTAAACATTCTTTTTGAATCACAGGACTTTAAAATACTAATATGTAATGTGACTCTCTACGAGGAAGCCATAGGCTGTGGAGTTTTCCAAATACATTTGATTTCAGAACTCTCACATTTCACTGTCTCTTTGGTTCCAAAAGACAAACTTTAGGAAAGCCTGATGAAGTTTCACATATGTCTCAGTGGCATATTTAAAAAGTTTTTATCTCTAAATTAAAAAAAAAAAATTTAATTCAGGCATGTTCACTCCTCACGGCCTTTTACGGAACTCAACCCTCAGTAGGTTATTAATAAGTAATATATTATTGTTAGATGTTATTATCCCCACTTGACAAATGAGAAGAAACCTAGCATAGAATGCCACTTTATGTACTTCATCTAAGTTAGTCATCTCAACATCCCTGTAATATAGGCATCATTATCTCAATTTGACAGCAGTGGAAGGGAATTAAGTGATTTGTCCAGGTGACACAGCTAGTGGCAGAGTAAGAAAGGCACTAGGGTGGAAGGTCATTGTGGTTGCCTCCATCTACCTGAGGTGAGCTGGTCATTGGGACAAAAATGGATAGTGATACAGGTGCAAGTTCCTCCAGAAGGGCAATGCCATGCAGGTGCCACTGACTCACCCCACCCTCCTACCCTCCCTCTCAGGTAGGGCTTGCGGGGAAGACGGAATGAATGTGTAGGTGCTAAAGAACTTTTTGAACTCCCTGAAAAATAGGGCTTTGTTTTCTAGAGAAACCAGATAGTGTCAGGAGATAATTATCACCCAGAACTGCAATTCTGAGCTCACAAACAGGACAGCTTTCAGATCTGTAAGTCTTTTTGCCCAGTCCTTGTTGACCTTACTTCTTACATCTGACTAGTATATTTAGGAAGGAAGCAGGCAGAAGTCCTTCACTCAGAGTTTCACATGAATATTCTTTACTACCCCAGCCCTGCCCAGTTTTAAGCTGAGAGGGGGAAAAGGGAAGCCCCAGCCTTGAAAATTCAGGAAATTGTGGGTGGAGGAGAGTGAGGAAAATATTAACCTGACATTCAAAATTAAAAGTTGTTCATAAGGTGGTTAGTCGATTGTATTAATTGGCAAGTAATTGCCAGGGTGTGGGAAGGAAAAGACCTCATCAGAGGAAGCTAAGTATAATTTAGTAATGATCTCACTGAGACACAAAATAGACGCTGTCTTCCGATGTTTGGAAATCTGACTTTAAATGTAATTTATGGGTGGAGGGGGAGTCAGGTTTGCCTTTATTTTGAAGGCACTGAACATTGCCACACTATTCCAGGTTTAGATTTGAATGTTTTAATGTTGAGCAGGGGAGGGGAGGAATGGGCAATAAGGTGTTAGCTTCCCAAATAAATGATGCTGTTTCTTTCTTAGCTGCAAAAACAGTTTGAGAAATCATCCTGGGTCCAGTGGTCCACATACAAAGGCCAACTAGGATAAGGAGATAAAAACCGGGAGAAAGATGAAAATTTTAACAGAGATTGCAGAAATGTACCTATAAAATAAATAGCAACAAAAGTCCAGGTTGGCGTTTTTGTCTTCTGCTGTGCCCTGGATCCACTTGGGAATCTGATGAATATGGATAGAAATACACATGACTCTGCGCAAATCTAAAGTGCTCACTGTCTCGCTGCAGCCCCAGCATGGACCTTCTAGGCATCTAGAAACTAGATTAAGAAGCCCTAATCTTGGCAGAAACCAGCTTTAAACTGGCAAGTGGCATCATGAGTCTCCTTTAATTTTGCAATAATTAGCTGAGACAACTTTTAGAGCTATCTCTGGGAATGCTCCAAGAAATCATTTTACTTAATCATCTGTGCTAGTTTATTAAGTATTGGCTATCCTGAAAAATTGGCCTGCAACCTGCCAATACTTGTGACTTATTGGAATAGATAAAAGACAACCACTAACAGCCTTTCTGGCTATAGAGCAAAATACTGAATATAGTGGCCTGGTTTAATGATATGGAGTTTGGGATGGGATCTTCAAATCCCACCATCTATTGATTCCCAAGGAATTGGTTTTGTCCTTGGCAAAGCACACAGCAAGATAGGATGGGTCTCTGTTGTGCTTATCTGACAAGAGTTGTCTTCTCCCATGCAGGAGGTCATCAGCAAACATTTGGGGGTGGGTAGAGATGGTAAACCTCAGGATCCAGGGGAAATGTTCAGGGTTCTCCACTCTGAACTGGAGCTGATATTCCTCCTCTGCTCCCAGGCCATGGACCTCACACGAACTCTCTTGATGGCTAGCCGCGGACGGTGAAACTCATGAGCCTTTAACAATTCACTCATAGATCTTGGCTAACTTTGGTTAAGTTCAAGGAGTGATGGAAAGAAGGCCAGTGATTGGCCAGTGACAGAGTCTCTCTCCTCATACTTGAGCAAGGAAGGTGCTATCTAATTACTTTCAATACTGCCAGGTCCCTCCAGAACAATGCCCTCCAAGATGTATGTAGGTCATCGTCCTACCTGAAGCAGCTTCCTCTGCCTAGGAGGTGGGGAGTAGAGAGAGGGAGGGAGTAAGAGAGAATATTTGCATTAGTGTTAACTGGATTAAATCTTAATATTGTCTAATTATAGCAGGCATTTCCTTTCAGCCTGGCTTCTTGTTTCCCAAAAAATCATAGTATCTCACCCAACTTTCCATTAAGCCGAACAATTTAACTCTATTTCAGCAGTCTGAATGGCAGTCTGGTGTGGACTCAGTGAGATTTATTTCTATTTATATTTTCTGAAAATGCTTAAAATGAGAGTATAAAAAGTTATATTTATTTGTGGCTCCATAGCAATGAGGAGGTGGCTGCTGGAGTAGTTTTAGGAGGTCAGGAGCGATCCTCACCCCAGCACTCTCCTTCCACTGGCTTCCCACACGGACTCAAATACTTCCCAACACTTCGTCCAAGAGGTATTTCCAGGCGGCAGTAGGCATATTGGAAAGAGAATAGACCGGGGAGCGAAGCAAACGCAGACTCAAATCCTAGTTGCTCAATGACTTATTAGCCTTAGAAAATTATGATAACCTTAGAAAATTATGCAGCCTTGTAGAAATCCAGTTTCCACTCTATAGAAATGAGTGTTGTATGAATTTGTCTGCATCTGAACACTAAAACTGATGATATCTGAGGATATAACGCAGGAGGAATTTAATGCGAGGAATTGATTAGACAGGTAAGGGGAAAAGTTAAGAAGTCAACCAGGGGACAGTGAGGCAACCCAGAGATGGCACTAGCCGGTAGTTACCACTGCCTGAGGCTGGAGGTACACAGGGAGGAGACAGGCTCTCCAAGGCCAGGCACCAAGGTCACCGGAAGAAAACTGAGCCATAGTGGGTGAGCTGGGGTCATGAGAGAAATGCAGCTGCTGTCAGAGATGGCATCCAAGCAGGAGAGGAAAAAATTCTGTACTTCCTCCCACCCCAACCCATTCTCCAATCTCTTGCCAATGACTTCCCTAGGCAACACCTGGCCAGCAGCCTGCTGACCAAGCACCCTGGGAAGCAGAGCCTGAAGAGCCCACTCCCTGCCATACAGAGCAGAGGGGAGGCTGAGGAACAGGCCTGAGGGCAAGCAGGCCCAGACCTAGCACCGGAGACCAGACATCTTGATGCTCTGGCCTCCCGACGCTGAAGCCTCTCTGGGCTCAGGCTGCTGTCCTCCTGGGTGCAGGCCCTGGGCATTGCCCCTGCTCATCTTCTCTCATTAAAGCTGTCACCATCTCTGTCTCTCGCTAAACTGACCCTTGGGTAAACAGATCTCCCTCCCTCTTTTTCTATGCAATGCTATGTTCCCTGGCTGCAAACACACAGCTCCCGCTCTAAACTCATCATGTTGGGCAGGATGGGCTGGACAGCAGCTAGAGTTGGGGGCATACAGGTTTCCAGGGCAACAGGCAGAGAACTGTCCTCAGGTCTGGGCTGAGGCACCACTGCTCTGGGCCTCACCTTCAAAAGGTCACGATTCCAAGTGCCAAAGGGAACTGGCTACCCTGCCTCTCCCTTCACCACCCCTGCCTCTGGGTGTTTGGGACACCTGAATTCCCCACCCAGACAATGGGGAATATGTTTGCAGGGCCTGACTGCCTTTTTCCCCGGTCTGTCCTCCCAAGGATGGACCATGCCCACACCATGAGCATCCTTAGACTTGAGAGGCAACATTTTGCGGGGGAGTGGGCAGGGAAGGGAGGCTTGTGTTTGTGAACATAGCTTACACATCACACAGCTGGGGTGTCCATGCATTTGCACATGAAGCCCCTCGTGGTAAGGGGTATATGTGGGGTGTGAAAAGAAGGGGGACAGGCTGCACGCCGGGCCCTGGGGGTCAAAGCCAGCTCTTCACATGCCATGACATTCCAGGTCAGAATTGCAAGTTCTAAATTTGAACATGAACTTCCAGGATGTTATGAAGGTGTAATTGTTGAGTTATGAGGATGGAACATAATTTTTTTTTGTGGTTGTTAGCTTGATTTGTAACATTCATGTATTGTGGGCACTTATACTCCCACCACAGCCCCCACACTTGTAAAGGGAGTGAGTTGGTTCTTTAACCAGAAGTTGGGCTCCGATGTGGGGCTCAGGCAAAGAAGGAAGAGGAAGGCCTAGACCCACAGATGTTCATGGGATGCGTGAGGGCTCTGTACCCGCACATAGCATTGGGTCCCAGGCTGCTGAATCTGGTGGCCCCGGCCCTCTGAGAAAACGGCTTTAGGCTTCTCAGGATGGCACACCCTCTGATACTTCTAAACTAACATTTATACACTATGGTAGACTTTGTCCTAAACACATTTCATGTATTGTCACATTTAATCCTCCGATGAGGTGGGTAATGTTATTATCCCCATTTCACAATAAGTAAACAAGCAAAGAGATTAAGCAACTGTCCCAGGCATGTCCATGAGTCTGAGTCTCAAGTGGAGCTCTTAACCACACCCTATACTACCTCCCATTCTGTGAAAACTGGGGTTGGAGGTGGGGGAACAGGGCTTCAGTGAGTACTTAAAGAACTCTCGGAGCCCCCAGACAGTAAGGGACCACTTGCTGTCGTTCTCTTAAATACTTAGACAGTCCACATCCTCGTCTAAGCCTTCCCTTTTCCTGGCTGAACATTGCATCTCTTTACTTTTGTTCACATGATGGTGTCTGGACCTTTTACCACCCAGCTTGCTCTTTAGTGGAGTCAATCTATCCTGCTTCGCTACCTTTTTTGAAGTGTGGAACCCAGAACTGAAACCCACATTCAAGTTGTCTGATCTGCCCTGGATGAGCAGAACTAAAAATCATTTCTGCCCATCATCAAGGATTAGCAAAAGACAGAATTAGACTTTAGCCAGACCCTTTTTGTAAACATTTGTTTAATACCTACTCTGTGAATGAAAAAGGCCCTGTCCTCAAGGACTGTACAGTCCACTGAAGGAGACAGACAGGCGGATTGGTCATTCGAATAGTGTGTTGAGTGCTAGATGGAGCTGCTAGACTGGATCTTAAAGAGTGAATAGGTATCTACAGGTAAGCTGGAGAAGAAGGAAGTGAGAACAATGTATGCAGAGGTATGGAGGTGTGCAAGAACGAGGCACATTCCAGAATCTGTCAAGTGACTGGTAGCCAGATCATACTTGGATCTGATCCTGTGATGGGACCTAGCATCCTGCAGGCAGAGAGGAGCCATGAGCCTCTTATTAGGGCTTGATTCTATAAACTTATATGGAGCTTTTAGTCCACGGATGTCCTTAAGTCCTTTTCTCCTTGTGCCACTGATTCGTTAAAGTCCAGAACTTTTTATTTATTCTAATTATGTTTCATCCTATTAGATCCTGCTCATTATTTCAGTCTGTCTGGATCCTATTTCTGCTTCCAAGCTATTATCCTTCCCAATACTGCATCATCTGCCCTTTGTGTTATTGATAAAAATATCCAAAATAAAGGTTCGGGGCAGAGCTTTATTGCCCACCACTACAGACTTCCTCAGGTTAGGTATTCAGCTGGTTACAAATTATTTTAAATTAAAACATGTCGAGTTCAAAATTTTTTGACTTTGTCTGCAAAAAAGTCATGAGAGACACCATCAGCGGTCTGGCTGAAATCTGGATATACCACCTCATCAACAGCTCCCTGATCTATCCCATTAGAAGAGGAAATGAGAAGAGACTGGCATGACTTGTCGTGAGTGGACCCCTGAAGCTCTTTAGTGATCTGCGCTCCTCTCTCTAAGGAGCACAAACTGTTTACTTGGTAGCACTCACTACAATTTTATTGGGGCTCCCCTCACACCTGTAGGTATACAGTTTGCAGAATCCAAAGTGTTCTCTCTTTTGGAAATGAAGACTTTTGCCCACCCCATTCTCTGGGGCTCTCTCACTTTTGAGATGGTCTGTGAAAGGTTAACAACAGCCACTGGGCAAGCTGAGTTACTGCGCTCTTCCTGGTCCAGGGAGGAGACAGGGAACTCCTTCCAACCCTGCCACCAGCCTCAGCCATCTTCTTACTAACCTTGGGCTCTGATTCCAGCTCAGTAGGGTTAGTTTTCCCTTTCCCACCTGAAGATTATTCTTAAAAGAGAAAAGGGCAACGGGGGTTTGGCATGTTGTCATATTCTTTTTAGTGCTTTGTATTGCAAGCTGAAGAGGTTGAACTTGATCTGGTAAGTAGAGAAGTCACTGAAGATTTTTGAAAAAAAAAGAAGTGACATAATCTTAATTCAGATGAAGAGTTTTAAGGTTTCGATAGTTTCACATCATTAGTACATTGCTCTTAACATCAACATTGAACACTAGCAACTGCCGATAAGCGTGACAGGCAGTCCAAAATATACTAGCTAAGGTCACTCATTTTATCTTTAGTGTGAGGCAGGAAGGGGAAGTGGCTATGAGTAGGATTTGGAGTCTGACAGAACTGTATTTAAATACCTACTCCATCTTTAAAGGCAGGAGGCCTTAAACAAGCACCTTATCACCTCTGAGCCTCAGTTTTCTCATTTGTAGAATAGGAATAATAATTGCACCCACTTCACAAGGTTGCTGTGAGGATGAAGATAATGAATGTAAACCGCCTGGCTCCACAGGCAGAGTAAGTGCTCAGTAAGTGGTCCTTTATCTGAATCCTTCATCTTTAGGTGTTATGACTACACAGTGGTTACCTTGCAGAATTCCCTAGATCCCCAAGACCAAGAGCCATACTCCTGGAGCAGCCTGAGGAGAGGGATGACCCCCCATCAGATATGGGCTCCTGAAAGCAGCTGCCTCCCAGAAATGGAGATGGCGCCTCCTTGTTACGTGGCTCTGAGCCGATGGCTGCCAAGGCCTGCAAAGGCCCCAACCCCTGAGTAACCTGCAGGGGAGGCTGGCACTAAATTCCTAGAGTTCTGATCTCTCTCCCTTCCTAATTAGCCCCACCTGGGTGTA
>NW_011888882.1:6617587-6623342 GCF_000151845.1 Pteropus vampyrus
GCAGCAACTTCCCTTTCCTCCACCTCCCTGGCATCTACAAACTACCATTCTCCTTTCAGGCTCTTTGGGTTTGACTATTTTGATACCTCACATAATTGTAGTCAGACAGTATTTGTCTTTTACCGACTGGCTTATTTCACCTGGCATAATTAGTTTTCAAGCTTCATCCATGTTGTAGCCTATGACAGGATTTCCTTCCTTTTTAAGACTAATATGCCACTGTCTGTATGTACCGCCTTTTGTTTATCTATTCATCCCTTACTGGACACTTGGGTGGCTTTCACCTCTTAGCTATTGTGAATAGTGCTGCTAAAAATGTAGGCGTGCAAACATCTCTTCGAGATCTCGCTTTCAATTCTTTTGGGAATATACCTAGAAGTAGGACTGCTGCATCATATGGTAGCTCTATTTTTAATTTTTAAGAAACCTCCATAGTGTTTTGCTTCAAGGATGCACCATTTTACATTCCCGTGCATAGTGCACAAAGGTTCCAATTTCTCTACCTCCATGCCAATCCTTGTTATTTTCTGGTTTTTGATAGTGGCCATCTTGATGCACGTGAGCTGTGGAGCTTTAACTCTTGAGGGAGAAGTCCTGCACAGACTGACTGGAGCCTTGGGTCTCCTAATGTGTGAGACTCACATGGCAAGAAGAGATCTAGTTACATTTTCCCCATGACCAAAGAAGCCAAATGATTCCTGCTGACCGGATGCAAAACCTGAGGCAGCTTAGACTCAGAGACTCCCTGAGAGAAGGCTTTGGTTCAGTGAGATTTTCATGGGTGATTACTGTTTACCGTGGGTGTTGAGTGGACATTAGTGATCATAGAAATGTAAGCTCCACGTAACCAGAGACATGTAGCTTGATCATCTCTGTACCCCTAGCACATGGCACATAGTAAGTGCTCAATAAATACTTGTTGAATGAAGAAATGGATAGCTTTCTAAGACTGGAAGGCAGTCCCTCTGAACTATTGTGATTGACAATGGCAGCCATTTGCAGACTGCTGGTTCCTACCACTGGTGCCTCGCAGATTTTTTTCCTTGAGAGCCCCACTGTCCCTCCCTCTTTGCTAAAGCATTATGTGTCTGGCTTCCAGCCACTGGCCCATTCCTGTCACTCCTCTCTCTTGAGAATAACTCTGGACTTTGTCGTTCTGACTGGGCTGACAAGGAGAGAGTTTAAAAAGTTTGACAATGATGCCTTAGAGGGAGGTTTTGGCAGGCAGTGTGACAAATTGTTAACTTTACTTCAGAAAAAACAAAGTGTCTCTCTCCTTGCTCCTCACAGGGGAGATTTTAAGGATCTCAGCACTTTTTTCTGCAAACAATGAGATCTCAGAGTCCACCAACTCCACCTTTAGACACAAAGATACTTTAGTGGGGAATGAGAATAAGAGGATTTCAGTCTAATACAGACACAATAAAACTTGTTTCCTCCAGTGCAATATGAAGAGAAGACAATGAATATGAGGAGAGTTTGTGCCAGCCCCCATTCCATACTCTGCTGTCACAATCTGTAAAAAATTCAGTGAGAAAACATCCTCCCATCAGTCTTAAGGGATGTATAGTACTGTCATGCCCATTGTATAGATGGTGAAACTAAGCTTCCGAGAGGTTAGGTCACCTGCCCACGGTCACACAGCTGGCTGGGATTTGGATGCAGGCAGGTTGTTCCACAGTCTGGGCTCTTATCTCCAAACTAGGCTGGCTCTCTTCAGTTATTTATTAATTCATTTGTTAATTCAACAACAATTTATAAAGAGCCTATTGTGGCAGACACCAACCCCAGCAGTGAACAAACCACAGGCCTCTCCCTTCCAGGCTCTCAGTCTAGCAAGGATGTTCATTCCATGTGCCTTTTCTGTGAGAGCAGCCCAGGGTAAGTGGGAATCCAGACCCACATATCGCCAAACCAAATTCAAATTCACTTGGTGACAAAGTAATTCTCAGGAGCCAAAATTTAATCTTCTTTAAAGAAAACAGCTCTAAATGTAGGAGTGTTTTAAAGGTGACTCTGGCCTAGGGCAGAGATTTTGGAGCCTCTGAATGGGTAGAGGGAGCTACTGATGCTGCTGCAACACCCTTCACACAGGGGCCACCTGTGGAACCAAGAACCAAGTAAAGCCAAGGTTTCTTCATGAAAGTACCAAATGAAAGCATTAGTAATATCAACTGATATTAAGATCAGATGAATTCCTGCACTGAAGTAGGAACAAAGGGGCTTCTGGGAGTACCCTCAGCTTCTCTGGGGAACCCAGCCAAGTAGTACTCATCAACTCAAATAAACCCTGGTTTCCAGGTGAGCACACTGAAAACCCAGAATGGCAAATGCCCTGCATCCCACAGACATCCTGGGGAGAGACAGAGCATGTATGTGTCTCTGCTTGTGGTGCAGTCGGGCAGTTGAGGGCACAGGCCGGGGTTTAATCCCAGCCTAGGATTCACACAGGGGACTCACCTTCCATCCATCAGTCTCCACATCTATAAAACAGGACTAATAACTAATAGTCACACCTTCTGCATATTTAGGATGTAAATTTGGCAGAAAATTGTGATAAACTGAATGTGGGGGAGGGGGCGGACTCCGAGAAGAAAGATTCATTTGATGTGAACTCTGAAAAGGAATTTGTCTCCTGAGATGGACTCCCCCTGGTCAACAGAGGGCCCAAATTCTATAAATAAGAATTTCACACCATTTGCTTCTCATGCACTCTATATGCCAGTAGGAACCTGAGACTGAGCTCTCAGCTTCCCACACTATACCATGTTGGTTTATGCTACCTGTGTCAACTATTGAAGGAGAGTTCTTGGTTTTGTCTTTTGACCAATGGACTAAGACTTACTCTGTCCAATCAGAACTGCTCCATGATAACCAGTCAGGATGCATAATGCTGACTAATGAGGACTTCACGATTTGGATCAATCCGAAGCATACAATGTATGTGTGTGCTTTATGTAAATACTTCATCTACATGTGACTTCGCTGGTTAAATTAGTTTGGAAAACACTGGGTTAAACATTCTTAAACTGATTTTGTTGCTGCAGGACTTCTCAGGGCCTTTAAAAGGATAATAAATATTTATATTTCTAGAGTGGGGGAAAAAAGCTAATGAGCACTGGAAATCTCCAAAGGCAGAGATACCTTAAGTCAGAAATTCCTAAACTTTTTTGACCACAGAATCCGTCTATCACAGGGCATCTTACTGTCTAAACAAATCTTTCTGACAATTAAATATGGTAACCAGAATACTACTTTTTTTTTTCCTGTGAGGATAAAACCAATAGAAATACCTCATATTTGAATAGTGTATCACACTTGACTGGGTACTTTCATATCACTTATTAAACTCCCAAAACAACCCTATTGGGTTGGTCTTATCCTCACTCACAGACACAGTTGAGATACATTGAGTGGCATGCCCAATGTCCAGCGTCTCACAGCTGGTGAGGGGCAGATCTGGAACTAAAGCCAGGGACAGCCAGGTCACCAACTCCAAAATCATGTTGTTTTATGACCTTAGCTGTTCCTATATACAAACACAGTCTTTAATGATATTATTAATTTAATAGTAGTGAGGCCAGTGTTTGGATCCTCAGAGTCTTCATCTGGTAGCTGAAAAGCCTATGCTTCTGACCCAGGCCGCTGGCTTGCTTCCTCTTAATAACCTAAGGATGGCTACACTGAGTCAGACCCAAGGTCCACGCAGTGGAGGCACGTGGTTGTCCTCAGGGAGGTCAACATTAAAGGCAGGAGCCAAACGCCAAGCATCCCAGCTTCTTTTTAATAGTCAATTATGGATCAAATACCCACAGATTTATCTAAAAATTTTAAAAACCTATTTATGATTTTAATCTTGCATCACCACTTGAGATAGTGACATCTATAGGTTATTTCTTCCTGCAGTAAGATCTTTTTTCAATCTTTTTATATGTTGATTGAAAGTTAGGCTATTGGAAGAAATAAATTTCTCAAAGAGAAAGGATGATTCTTAGAGGGGAGACAAACCAAGACTACTTTCTAACACAAGCACGGGACTCCTCTTTTCATAGAATTAAATATGTACTATTAGTGATGTCCTTAAATGATATCTGGTTTATTACACAAATAGCCACGTTCTTTGACAAGAACGCCTCTTCTTGTCAAAGGTCTGGGCTGACTGCAGTAGGAAAACAGAATACACTCCCCATAAGGAATTTTTGCCTCTTTTAATATATAAATTTTTATTACATTTTAATATATATTCAGGTAGGTGCTCAAGTCATACATTTTCACAAAATGTGACCACCACCCAGATCAAGAAATAGAACATCAGCTCCCTATAAGCTACCTGTGCCCTTCTCCTGACCCTACACCTTCTCTCCTTCCTAAGACAACCAGTGTTCTGACCATCTATTAGTTTCCTATTGCTGTTGTAACAAATTATCATAAACTTAGTGGCTTAAAAAAATACATACTTGTTCTCTTACAGCTCTGGAGAACAGACATCCAAAATCAGTCTTAGTGAGCTACAACTAAGGTGACAGCAGGGCGGTTCCTTCCAAAGGCTCTAGGTGAGAATCTGTTTCCTCCCCTTTTCCAGCTTCAACAGAACACCTGCGTTTCTTGACTTATGACCTCCTTTCTGTATCTTCGAAGCCAACATCATAGCATTTTCTCTCTGACTCTGATCCTCCTGCTCCTCTCATATTAGGTCCCTTATAATTATATTGGGCACACCTAGATAATGCAGGCACTCTCCCCATCTCAAAATCCTTAATCGCATCTCCAAAAACCTCTTTTACTTTATAAGGTAATATATTTGAAGGTTCAGGGGATTAGGATGGGAATCTCTCGAGGGGAGCACTATACAGCCTACCACAGACCATAACACCGTGGATTCATTTTGCCTCATTTTGAGCTTTATAAATATGGAATCATACACTCCTTCAATGATGTCTTTTGATTTTAAAATTTTAAAAATTTTGAGTCTAATTCTGAGTCTAATTTATCAATCTGTTGCTTTAAGGTGCTTTTTGTCTTTTTTAGAGAAATATTTTCCTACCTCAATAATTAAGTTATTCTGTTTCTTCTAGTTGCTATAGTGTTTTACCTATCATATTTAAACCTACAGTATACCTAGAAATAGTTTTTGTAGATGGTGTGATGTAGTTAAAGGTTCATATTTTCCTAATATGGATACCCAAGTGACCCAGCCTGATTTGGAAAAGACCGTCCTTCCTTCATTGGTCTGCATTGCCACTTTTGTCTTAATAAAACATCTGTTTTAGCACCATACCGTACCGTCTTAATTACTGTAGCTTTAAAATAAATCCAGATAACCATTGGTGCAAATTCTCCAATTTTGTCCTTCTTCAAGATTACCTTGGTCATTCTTGGCCTTTTTCATTGTCATATAAATTTAGAATCAGTTTACCAATTTCTTGAAATTTGATTGGGACTGCACTGAATATGCAGATTATTTGGGAGAGCATCTTTACAATGTTGAGTCCCCTAATGCCTGAACATATATTTGGGTTTTAACTTAGCTCAATAACATATTATTTTTTCACAAAATGTTGTACCTCATCCATTGGATATATTCCTAACTATTTAATATTTTATACTACTATAATGATGTACTATCATTTAAAATTTTTATTTTCTGATTATTTTTGGTATATAGAAATTGACTTTTTTATACTGATCTTACATTTAGCTACCTTTAGCTACCTTACATTAGCTGCTAAATTCATTTACTAATATATATATTACG
>NW_011888882.1:6623392-6638517 GCF_000151845.1 Pteropus vampyrus
ATTATTTTTGGTATATAGAGATTGACTTTTTTATACTAATCTTACATTTAGCTACCTTTAGCTACCTTACATTAGCTGCTAAATTCATTTACTAATATATATTACGTAGAGTCTTTTGGATTTTCTCTCTATAGCTTTAGCTATATAAGTAATATGTGTACACACATATTCATGTACATTTCTATATATTATCCATGATGCTGATGAATAATGGCAATTTTATTTCTTCCTTTTTCATCCTGATATATATTTCTTTTTTTTGCCTTATTACACAAGCTATGAATCTCCAGTTCAATGGTAAATAAATGTCATAATAAATGTCATAATAACAGACATCCTTGTCTCATTTCCACGTTAGGGGGATTATGATGTTTGCTATTTGTGGATATCCTTAGGCAGCAGTCTCCAACCTTTTTGGCACCAGAGACCTGTGCTCCTATGAGAATCTAATGCTTGATGATCTGAGGTGGAGCTGAGGTGGTGATGCTAACGCTGGAGAGCGGCTGCAAATACAGATGAAGCTTTGCTTGCTCACTCGCCATTCACCTCCTTCTGTGCAGCCTGGTTCCTAACAGGCTACAGGCCAGAACCATACAGGTCTGTGGCCTGGGGATTGGAGACCCCTGCTTTATAAGATGAAGGAAGTTTCTTATATTTTTAGTTTGCTATACATTTTTTAAAAATCATGAGTGTTGAATTTTATTAAATTTTTTTCTGGATCTATTAAGATGATCATAAGATCTCCCCTTTTATTCTGTTCATGTAGTAAATTACATTAATTCAATTATCATTTCATTTTAAATAATTTTAGACTTATAGAAGAGTTGCAAAAATAATGAGTTCCTTTATACCCAACACTAAGCTTCCCCTAATGCTCATTTTATATAACTATAGGACAATTATCAAAACTTAAATAATTAACACTGGTACAATACTTTTAATTTACTACATACTTTATTCATATTTTACTAGTTTTTCCACTAATGTTTTTCTTCTATTTTAGGATCTCTGTTTAATACAGTACCTTTTTCAAATAATTTATCCATTTCATATTTTCAAATTTATTGGCAGAAACTTATCACAATATTCTTGTATTCTTTTAAATATCTGTATGATCTGTGTTGAGGTGCTCTTTTTCATTCCTGATATTAATACTTGTTCTATCACTTTTTTCTTAATTATTCTTACAATAGGTTTATCAATATTACTGTTCTTTTTGTAGAACCAACTTTTGGTTTTGCTGATTTTCTCATTGTACATTTGTTTACTATTTCCTTAATTTTCTGCTTTTATCTTTATTAAGTTCTTCTACTTTTTTGGGTTTAATTTGCTGAGTTTTTTTTTTTACCCCTAATTTCTTGAAATAGATTCTTACATAATTGACTTTCAGCCTTTCTTCCTGTTTAACATGTGCATTTGAAGCTTTAAATTGCCATCCCTGCCCCAGCAGAGCTTTTACTGAATCCCATGTGTTTTGATGTGTTATATTTTCATTATCATTTAGTCAAAAGATTTCTCGTTTTTTTTCTTTGATCCACAGATTATTTAGAAGTGTATTGCTTAATTTCTAAAAAGGTGGGGATTTTTCTAAGTATATTTTGTTATTGAGTTCTAACTGAATTTTACTGTGGCCATAGAACCCTAAATTCTGTCCGGGAAAGGAAAGAACATTCACCACTCATTTTGTGAAGGTAATTTAACATTAATACTAAAACCTTAGAAAGATATTATGTGGGGGAAAAAATGAAGGAAAAGATTATTTAAATCCTCTGAAATTTGTCAAGATTGTTTCATAGACCAGCATACTGTTGATTTTGGTAAATGTACCATGTGTACTCAAAATTTTTAAAGTGTATTCTGTAGTTGTATGCAATATTCCATAAGGGATAATTTAGGTCACAGTTGCATTTAATTGTGTTGTTTAAATCTTTTATATGCCTGTGCTCTTCCCCCCTCTCCCCGCACCCCTTGTTCTAATGGTTAGTGAGAGAAGTAAAAGATATATTAAAATATCCCATTATAATTGTGGATTTGTCTCTTTTTCTTTTTAGTTCTGATCTGTCAATTTTTGCTTTATAAAATTTGAGGATGTGTTATAGGTGCATTTGAGAATTGATATAACTTCCAGGTGGGTTGACATTTTTATCCTTATGAAATACTTTTTTTCTTTATCTCTTACAAAGCTTCTTGCCTTAAAGATTACTTTGTTTGATAATAGCATAGACATAGCAGTTAGAAATATATTTTCTTCTTCTGTTTACTTTTATTCTTTCTATATGATTATATTTGGGTGCAGTGGTATGTTTAATTTTTAATCCAGTCTGTTAGTTTTGTCTTTTAGAGTATTTAATCTGTTTATATTTAATATACTTACTGACATATTTGGGTTTAAACCTACCATCTTGTTTTCTGATTGTTAATATTGTTCTGTTTTCTTTTCTCCCTCTTTCTTACCTTCTTTTGGATTATTTTTTTTATTCCATTTCCCACTTCTATTAACTATTTATTGATTCTTTTACTATCCTTTAATTGGTTACCTTAGACCTAAAGATTACAACATGCCTCTTTGACTTATTAAAGTTCAATATAAATTAGTACTTTTTAAAACTCCTGGATAGTGTTAAGGAGATTAGGATACTTTTAACTCCTTTTTCCTACTTCTTTTATTTTCTATATTGTTGCATGTTTTCATTCTACATATATTCTAACTCTCAAGATAGTATTATTTTATAGTCAATATTAATTTAGATTTTCCCATGTGTTTATGCTTTACTATGCTCGCCATTTTTTTATGCTTCTCATTTTGCATAATTTTTCTTCCCTCTGGGATTCTTTTCCTTTTACCTGAAAAAATCCATTTAGTTTTTTTCTTTACTGACTGTTGGCTAGCTATAAATCATCTCAGTTTTTATTTGGCTGAAAATGTCTTATTTCATTTTCATTTTTTAATGATACTTTGTGTGGGTACAGAATTTTAGGTTAGCAGTTATTTCCTTTTAGCCTTTTGAAGTGTCCTTCCATTGTTTCGTTGGCCTCCACTGTCATTGAAAAATTCAGTCTTATTATTGTGTCTCTGAACAAAATTGTACTTTGTTGTTTTTTTTTTCTTTTTATGGTAACTGCTTTTACAATTTTCTTTCTTTAATTGTATCTCAGCTATTTTACTATGATATGCCTCGTTGTGGCTTTCCTTGTATTCACCTACTTGGGGTGTGTAGCACTATTTGAACCTGTGGTTTTATGTAATTTGTCAGTTTGTAAATCCTCAGATATGGTCTCTTCGAATTTGTTTATGCTACATTATTTTTCTCCTTTTTTTTCCCCCAGGACTCTAATTACACAAATCTTTATACTGGGTCTCATATACGTCTGAAGAGCTTTTCTGTATTTCCTAAACTTTTTGTCGTACTGTAATGGTAACAAAGTCCTCATAATTTCTTTGGACCTATATTCAAGTTCATGAATTATCTCTTCAGTTATGTC
The DNA here is from genome assembly GCF_000151845.1 of Pteropus vampyrus. Classification (NCBI taxonomy): domain Eukaryota; kingdom Metazoa; phylum Chordata; class Mammalia; order Chiroptera; family Pteropodidae; genus Pteropus; species Pteropus vampyrus. The sequence continues at coordinate 6,626,876 of NW_011888882.1, forward strand.
TAATCTTCTTTTAAACCTTTCTATCAAGTTCTTAATTTCAGTCCTAGAATTTTCACTAGATTCTTTTTAAAAGAGTCAGCATATCTGATTAAATCATAACATTTTTTCCCTTGGTTTTCAGTTATTTGGTACTATCTCTTGGTATGCCTTATATATATATATATTTTTTTTTCAATGCCAGATACTATGATGCTTTTTTTATTCTGCCAGAAAAATTGTAGTGAAATTAGAGACTCTGGATGATGTTATCTTCCTCCAAAGAAAATTTACTGTGTTTCTGGGTGGCAGTTAGCTAGGAAAAAATATCTCCTTAATCTAATCGGAGGTTAAACTGATTGAAATCTGAGTTTCAGTCTCTGTGAGTGCTACTCAATTTTCGGGCTAGCTTTACTACCAGGGTGTAGTCCTACAAGGTTTCCAGCTAAAAGACTAAAATGTTTATGAGGACTCTTCCTTTTAGAAAGTCTCAAATCCCAATTTTTTGTCTCTTTGACCCTGTAAGACTGCCAACAGCCTGCTCAGCATCTCTGTATTTATTCAGAGTCAGCCAGTGCATCATGGGGAAAGTAGCTGCATATGTCAAGCCACTCACCTCTCTGTGTTTCCTTTTTCTCTAGCACCTTAGACCCTGTTTTAGTAGCTCTCTGATGCTTGCAAATAAATGTTTCTCGCTTTTTAAAAAATCTAGGTTTTCCCTAGTTATTCTTATATGAAAGATTGGTCTGATACACGGTAGTCCATATGACTATAGGCACAAGTCTCTCCCGAAGAAGTTTATAACTAAGTAGTGCTCTATTTTATCACCCTTAGTTCTTGCCTTTGAGGAACTTTTGCTTTAAAACTCAGTGCCAGCTGCTATAATGAAAAATCTCAAGATAACAAAAAGCTGATGCCTTGGATATTGAGTATTATTTTTCAAGCAATATCTTATAATAGCAACAGTTATAAAAACTAACAATTATTGTTTACTCTGGGCCAGGCAATATCCTAGCACCTTACAGGTATTAGTTCATTTAATGGGATGCAATAGAGTCTAAGGCAGTCCATATTTCTCAATTATAGAATTTGACCAAGGGTGGGTCATGGGTGAAAATGACGTATAATTCAACAAATACAGTCAAGGCCCAACAAGAAAAAATTTTAGACATTATGTAGGCTATCAGATTACAGAAAATGCATAGGCAAGAAGGTAATCTACAAGCCTCAAACTTCTTCCCCACTATTTCCCCAGTGGGTACTCCAGAAAAGTTCTTTGACAGCAAAAGACAAACAATGAGCAAGTTTCCCTTCCACTTGTGTGCTTCCTAGTGGAGATGATAAAATGTCTGAAGTAAGTAGTAGAGAAGAATTAATAGGAGGAGGAGAAGAAAGAACAGCCAAGAGCTATGTCAACTGTCCCTGAGTATCAAGAATCAGCTTTATTTGCATTCAGCAGACACCAAGTAATTGCAGGTTTGGGCCATGAAAATGAATTGGGTGACAGATATGAGATAAGAATAGAATGGGGTGATACGATATTGATGGTCCAAGACCCTGCCCAAGAGAAATGAAGAGGATATTTAGGCTATTTACCCAGAAAAGCAGAAATGTACACCAAATACCAGGCATAGAGCATAGAAAATAGTAATCCCAGTCTAATTTCAGCTGTCAGCCAGACACTCTCCAAGGCCTGATACTCCTCATCTACTGCATCCTTAGGCCTAGATAATAAACAGTGTGAGCCTCATTCTTGGTATTGGGTGAAATTCTATTTCTCTCTATATATATACTCCAGATGGAGTACTAGTTTCTACTACTGAAAACAGTCTGGGGTGGTTGAAGCATAGGCTGGAGAATAAACCTGCCTTGGTTCAAACCTTGGTCCAACTGCCACCTGGTTGACCTTGGGCAAATTATTTAACCTCTCTGAGCCTTCATATCCTCATTGTGAAATAGGAATGATGATAATAATAGTTATCAAGATGACATAAGATAATGCTAGTGAAGTGCTTGGCAATGAAATAAAAGCAAAATAAATGTTGGCTATGGCTATTATTTAACTTAATTTAGGGTCCTGCTGTGTGTGGGAAGGTCTTACTCTATGCTTATCTATCGCATTCCTCATTCGAGAGGCATTCTCAAGAGTGTTGTGGGAGGAGAAAGAAGAGATGGAAAACACAGGAGCTCCCTTCGTTTCACGGGTGAGCATAAGTTTAACTCAACAATAATAGTGCTCCTAAGGCTGCTATCTAGATCTTTTTGGAGAAATGTTGCAAAATATATCAATATGGGTGGTTATAAGCCAGGTTTCCTGTTCTCACTCCTCCCTGGGAGGAAACTGGTTCTATTTCAGGGACATCAGATATTTCAACTTCCCCATCTACCCATTCCAGAAATACTAAGGCTGCAATGGCCTTGGACTGATCGTGAATAGATAATGCCACCCCACTCTTGGGATCAAAAATGCTCCTCCATGAAGTTCAAGGGCCTCTGCTCATCCAAATCTCTTCTCAGTCAAGTATTAAACGTTAATTATTTAGCTCTTAATGTAAATTGAATTAAGATGTCTTACCCAAGCGAATTTTCAGTTTATGCCTTACCTTCACTCTAGAATGAAAGGCCTGTGTCTCCACGAAAGCCAAGAAATAGCAAGAAGGAGAGATATGGCAGACAGTCATCTTATGAGTCAGAAGACCCCCATCCCCACTTCCAGTCCTCATGTGTGGCTTTGGGTAATTTATTTTTCCTCTGTTGCCCTCAACATCCTCATTAAAGGGTCTCTAAAGTCTCTTCCAGCTCTGAAAACTGTATCTATGAGAGTAGTTTTAATTGGAGGACCTGAGGCAGGCCCAGAAATCACTCACTGGCATATACAGTCATCCTATACCCGGCCTGACCCAGGGAGCTTTGAACACACCCAATGTTCCTTCTCACCCACCCCTCCCCCAGTCCCATGTGAGTCCCCCACCCTCAGGACAGGATCTCTCCTGAGCCCAGCTCTGAGGATGGTGGTGACCCAACCCCCACTCCAGCCTCACTGTGCAGCTCCCTTCCCGCCCCTCCAAATCCCCATTTCCTGTCTAGCAGATTTATGATGCAGTTCAAAGAAGGAAGGATGATATAACAGCTTTCCTGCTCCCTCCCTCTCCCAACTGACTTAGTTTAACTGGCTGGGGGCCAACAGTTTTGTTCTCCACAGCCTCCCATATGTAAAAATACTCCATGCCCCAGCCCTCCTGCCTGCGACATGGCGTCAGCTCCCAAGCCCACTGGTCAGGCTTTGCTAGTGGGCGGGAAGGAGGCAGCCCTGCACAGCTCTAGAGTCTAATTAAGCTCTGAGGAAATAAACCATGGGCTTCAATTTTAGCTCTGAAAATAGCTAGGGCCCAGGATTCCTCTCTCTGGCCTGCGCTGGGAGATTTGTCCTCTTGCTGTGTTCTCCTGCATCTGGGCTTTGGGGTTTTCTAAAGGAAACTCAGTGCGGGGGAAAGTACAGGGGATCTGAGGAGCAGAGGGGGCCAACAGAGGCTCAGGGTGCTGAAGCCAGAGGGAGGAGCATGCTTCAGAGAGACGGAGATTAGAGCCCAGGGGAATGGACTATTCAATACCCTTCATCCCTACTTGGCATCCTAGCCCCTTCCTCTAGAATGTGCTGGCTCCCAGTCTGTAGGACATCCAGGAGTTCTGGGTTCCTCTGAGTGTATCTCCAGAGCCCCATGTGGCCAAGAATGCTAAGCTCTAGCCAACACTGAGGTAATTCTCCAGGACGATCATAGAATTCAGTTTTGTGCATAATCAAGCCTTTTGAGCAATGGGGATGAGGAAAAACATCAACAAATCAATGGACATATGGAAGTAAAAGCTATGAGTCAACCGACGTCTAACTGGCTCCTGAGCATCTTCCTGACCACCTCTCCACCTGGAAGGAGAGCAGTCAGCCTGTTGAGAGAGACAAGCGAGGAACAAGACCAATCAAAATGAAGAAGAGGGGCAGTCTGTGTGAACTATGGGATGTTCAGAAGGGTCACCAGATTTGCCATCTGGGTTAACTCCTCGGTCATTCACCATATCCTAACTCTGACACTATATCGTCATTAGCCGCCCATCTCCCCTTTAGACCATGGATAGAGGCTCCATATTATCTCCTCCCCTCCCCCATTCCCCGAGGCATAGCAGGTGCCTGACTTAAATGCTTTTGTTTCTGTTCTGCCTCCCCTTTGTAACAGTCAGCACTGAATTTGCTTTATATAGTCATGAGCACTCTTACCTCTGCATCAAAAGATCGAGATCGAGAGCAAGCTAAGAGTTCCACGAACAAGCTTACCCCAGCTGCCTTCTGCACGGCTGTGCTGACCCAGAGGGGACGGCAAAACTGGGGTGAGGCGTCTGGCAACAATGGTGGCTGTGGAGACCAGTGTCACATATGCCTAACGCTAAGCCAGCACTCACTGCTTCTGGGAAATAGAACAAAAAGGCACGAGAAACTCAAAGGAAATCAGACTCAACGGACAGGAGTGAAGACTTTTACCTGCCAGTCCTTTGGGAAAGTGTCTCCATCAGGGCAAAATTGCCCTGGTTCCCCTTCAGCTCATTCTTGGAGATATTTTCAGATTTCCTTCTTCTCTTTAGATTCATTCAACTCATCAATGTGTTTTGAGCAGCTACCATGCTACATGTGGTAGGTGCAATGGGGGCACAGCCAGCCACACCAATAATTACAATACTGTGTCACACTGGGAAGGGGACAGAGGGTCAAATGAAGACAGGACAGAAGGCACATGAGGCTGCCTCCCTGGCAGTCATGGAAGTCTTCCCAGAGGGGGTGGAGCTACCTCAGGCCTTCTCCAGGCCCACTGCCTTTCCACTTCCCTTCCTCCCCTTCCTCAACATGGCAGTTCTAACCGTCCTCTTAAGGGGCCCTGTGCTGTGGGAGACAGGCCGTCAGGGAACACGGTTCATTCTCCAGAGCACCTCTGGCACCCTGGTCTCCTGCTTGCCTGCTTTCAGGTGCCTCCTAGGGCCCAGCTGTTCCTCGGGCAACCCTTCTCTTGGTGGAGTCTGAGGCCAGAATACAGGCGACACCGGGGCAGTAATAATAATGCTGAGAAGAGGGAGGGAATGGAGTGGCGGAGGAGAAACACCACTTTACCCTCAAGCCCCACCCTGTGGGTAACTGTCCCAACCCATAACTGTGCTTGTGGAGGCACAGCTCAGTGTGGCCAAACCACAAAGTCCCCATTTGGAAGATCCCGTTTCCTAACCACCTTGGCCCAACATCAATAGCAATATTGCCCCACAAGGAGTGGCAAGCCATTTACTGTGGAACCACCAGTGCCACGGCTCAAAACCCAAGTTCAGACACGAAGAACTCCCCTCTGGAGTGTAAAACGGAGTTCAGAAATAAGAAAAACAAAGTTTTCAGCCCAAGTTTCCTCCATGGAGACACCCTCAGCGCCCCTCCTCACAGCTGCCTAGGCCTCCTTCCCGGGCTGGCCTCTCATTAGGAACTAATGGTCCCCAGCTGTGCCAGCTTCCAGCCTCCTCTTTAACCCCTTGGTTTCCTCCGTCGCTGGCAGAAAAATTTAGGCCTCAGAAACCCTGTGCAGCGCTGAGAGGCAGAGGGTACCCAGCGCACGGAGTTAATGGTGTGCACATTCTATCAGTGCGCCTTACCCACGGGCATTATTAGCTCTTCTGCCACCTCTCAGCTTTGCGGCAACACTAGGAGGTAGGAGTCGTTTCACCCACTATATGAGAACACTTGAGGCTTTGCAGCTCGCAAGGAGAGACATGATTTAAACTTGGTTCTGTTCTCTTTTTGCTCACCTTATCACTCGCTTTGAGCAAAGTTTTATTCTCAAATGTGTGGATTAAAGAGATAATGACCACTCTTGCCTTTGTCTGACTGTAGAAGTTTTAAAACTTTAAAATCAGAAAACAATAGTTTGAGAATCGGAAGAACTGGGTTTTCTCCTCAACCAAGGTGGCTTGTTGACTTTGGACAAGTATCAGCTCCCTTGAGCTCCCACTTATCTTCAAAATAGTGCAAGTAAAAATATCTGCCCATCTTGGGCTTGTTGGAAGATCAAATAGATCCAGCTGAGCAAAAACATCCTAAACTGTAGGGAAGGACAATGACACTCAATGACTTCCCTGTGGGACACAACACATTCTAAGGGCAGAGAAGCTCACCCAGGTGGTTTCAGAGTAAGTTTGGGGGCCTAACATTCCAAGATTCTTTTATTTCATTTGTGAGAAACTTGCACCAGCAATGGTCACCTGGGGAAGGTGTAAAGTGTCCAGGGCCCCATCCCAGATGACCTGATTCCCTGCTTCGGGGGTAAACCCCGAAGTCTGTGTCTTAAACAAACTTCCTAGGTTATTTGGGTTCAGATGCTTAACCGCCCACATTTTTGAGGCACACTATTAGGCCCTTCATCATTATATAGGAATTAAATTCTTTTGTGAGCAGACCCCTTTTACGCCTTTATGTTTCCATCAATAAAACGGAGGCAATTCGTTAGTCTCCAGCTTCGTAGCCATCCGAGATGGGAAGACATTCAGGTCTATGTGGGAGATGCTCCAAGGTGTTACCTGCATTCCAGTAAGCTTGGCAGCATCGACAATATGCTCCTCTGGGGCCTGCAGCCCCCACATCTTTTCCCATAAGCTGGCATCTTGGAATTTACCCAACCTCTTGAGAAAAAGAAGCTTTAACCTTAAGAGGATATTGTTAAGATAGTGAAATCTTTGAGTTCCCTCACAGAAAGAAACCCCAGGCGAGAGGCATGTCCTTCTGGGATGAGCATAATTCTGAGCTCTAGAACCATTCAAAGAAAAGAGGATGTGAACCTGTGTTCAAATATCAGTTCCATCACTTACCATCTGCGTGATTCTGAACAAGTAATTTCATTTCTTGGAATCTAAAATTCTTACATTCAAATTCTTCAAGTGTAAAACGGGGCTGATAACTGTACTTACTTTGCAGGAATATTATGGGTTTTGAAAGACACGTGCTGAGGTATTTAGAGGTGAAGTGTTATGATGGCTAAACTACAAAAAAGATCTTGTAAAAACAAAACGTATATACACATATATCCATAAATATATAAAGCGAATATGGCAAGTGTTAATTGTTGAATCTAGGTGTTGGGTATATGAGTAAATCGTTCTTTCAACTTTTCTGTATGTTTGAAAATTTTCACGAAATCAGGAAAAAGAGATGATGTATAGAAGATCATGAGCAGAGTGCCTGTCTCTCAGTAGGTCTCAGTAGGTCAAAGAGCAGGGATGGTGAGGATGGCAGGGCAGGGAGTAGGAGGGCGACAGGAGAAGGGGCTGCAGGCTGGTCCAGTGCAGGAGGAGCCCAGGGAGAGTGAGGAAGCCAAGGACCTGGGAGGCCCGGCCATGCCCACTCTCAAAGGGTGTGGGTGAGAAATTGCCCTTCGTGTTCCCCCCTCCAGAGAATCTGGGTGTGGAGGAGGCGCGCCCCACTCCAGTCTGGAGGCTCCTGGCATGTTCATTTCTCTTTCCTCAGGGTTCTGAGAAGAACCATTTGGGTTATTTTCAGGTATTTCAGGTCCTCTTGGTGTGGAGGGGAAACATGATAGAGACCCTTTAAGGCTTGCGTTGTTTGAAATTTATAGACACTTTGAGACCCCCTGACATCCAAGAGTCTCGCTCAACAGCAGTCCTGAGCACCAGAGTGTAAATGAACAAGGAACAAGCTATGAGGACAGCACTTGAACTGGGCAGCTGGTCCCCCTCCCTTGCAGCTCCATTCAGCCCGTGGCTGGACTTCATGGGTCTTCCAGATCCAGTGGCATGAATCCAACCCGGCTGAAGAGGACATATTTGTTTTCTGTTGCTGCTATAACAAATCACCACAAATTTGATCATCTTACTATTCTAGAGGTCAGAAGTCCAGAATGAGTCTCACTGGGCTAAAATCAAGCAGGACTGTGTCCCTTCTAGAGGCACTAGACGAGATTCCGTTTTCTCCTCTTTTCTGATGTCTAGAAGCTGCCCTCATTCCTTGGTTTGTGGCCCCTTCCTCCATCTTTGATGCCAGTCACCTCTTCCTCACAATGCTACCTCTCTGGTCCCAACTCTTCTTCTTCCTCGACTCCATTTAAAGACTCCTGTGATTATCCTGGGCAGGTAATCTCCTTATTTTAAATTTCACTGATAAGCAACCGGAAGTCCGCCTTGCCGTACAACCTAACACATCCACAGGCTCCCGGAGTTAGAATATGGACATCTTCGGCGAGGGGTGGGGGGTGGGGTGGAGGCTATTATTCTGCCTACTACAGAGGATGACCCTAAATGGATGAGCATTTTTACCTTTCGTCCCCAAGTATTTTCAAGCTTTAGTTTCCTTTAGAATCACAGAAAACAATATTTGAAAAGGCAGAATTTTAAGCCCCGTTGGATTCTGATTCAGCACTTTCTGGAATGGACCCAAGGAATCTGAATTTTCAGCAAGCTCCCTCATACCTTCCTGACACACATGATCCAAGGAGCACATTTTTAAAAAATCTGCTTTCCTTAGTCTTTGGATAGAGTATAGTGGCTACATTTTTAAAATCCAATTACAAAATCTATGACCAGTTTAGCGAGCACTTGCTATGTGCCAGATACAGCCTAAGTGCTGTCCATGCATTCTCTCTAATCCCCACAATTACACAATGAGGTAGGGGGATTATCATCACCTCTCTTGCAGATGAGAAAATGAAGGCACAGGGGCTAAGTAACTTACCCAAGGTCATGCAGACAAAGCCAGACACCTACCCATCTCCTTCCTTCTCTTTTTCGAAGGAGCTCTTAACCACTAACTCTAGTACAGTGCTGGCACACAGTAGGCCCTCAATAAATATATGCTGAATTACAGGATGAATAAATAGGTAGGCACTTTGTATGTATTCACTCTAATCCTCATAGGAATTCTAAAGGGAGGTATTATTATTATCCCCAGGAAACAGACAAGGTCCAAAATCTTGGCGAGGATAAGAACCCATCGCTGTGTCTGACACCAAAGTCCATATGCTTCTCACTACACCAGGCCCATGCAAGTGGCAGTCCACATGTTCCCACGAAGGATTCTTTTCACATCACGCAGTTATTAGAACACAAAAATCTTACTGCTTTAAAAGTTAAAACTGGCTTTGAGTTCTGTAGTGAACAAGTGGCTTCTGTCAACAAGAACCTAATCATACAACATCAGTCTCCACCACTCAGGGAAGAAAGTCTTCTTACTCCATCAAAGGTAGAGCTAGCACTAGGCAGAGCCAAGCCTGGGGGAAGGGGCCTGAGCCTTTACACTCAGGGAGGTGCACACAGCAATTAAAAGCTTCAAACCACCCAGGTATGTTCTCTTTAATTCAATTCTTCTGCAGACACCTAGCAGGTCCAAGCGTGCCCTAGGGGAGGGATTTATTGAGGAAACCATCCAGGCCAGTCTTGGAGACAGAAACATCAGAGGGGTGGTGTCTCTCTCTCTCTTTCTCTCCCCAAACACACGCACGCATGCACACACACACATGCCACATGCATACCAGGGGACAGTTTTCCTTCATTATATGGGAAGCTCCCAGCCTGCTGCCATTCCCTGAGCCCTCAAAACTAGCAGTGAATTGCCCTGGCCTCCTGTCTGCATCCAACAGGGCTTCCACCTGGACCACTTCGGCCCTTGCATCATTTCACTTCTGTAGGACAGAAACTGTGTCACCAGCCAGGGTACAGGGCTAACATCTGTGTAGGGTGCACCACCTCCTCCAAAATGGACTCCAGAGATCAAGCCACTCTTTCCCACTATCCCCGCCACACCCCACCTCCCCGCTCTCCCTCCTTTATCTCCCATTCTCTCTTTCTCTCTTTCATCTATTCCCTTTCTCCATTTCTTCAGCGTGTGACTTTGGAAACCTGGAGCAGAGGAGGGTAGGTTGCAGCAAGAAATCATGAACCATTAAGCTTGCTTTAGACTCTGCCTTAGTTTCCCTTCTGGAAAATGAATGCGTCAGCATTTGCCAACTTCCTGACTCACCACAGCGTCTGTGGTCCTGATACTTGCTTTGTGGTTGGTAAAGTGTGTGCCCCATCTCTGTGCTTGTCACGACAGCTTCATGAAGCGTAGAGTGTCTATGAAGTGGACTTTGCAGATGTAGAAACTGATGCCCAGAGAGAGGGAAAGGACTCACTCAAGGCCACATAGCATTTAGTAGCAGAGCCAGGACCAGAGCAAGTCTTCCAACCCTCTCTAGCCATGACACTTGAGTTCTTCATGATAATGGTACCAATTCATGGCACACAAGCACAGAGGACACGGACCATGAATATGGCCCATAGATCTGAAGAACATCAAAGAAACTGAGACAGAAAACCTTACAAGTTGGTTACCTTTTATGCTTAATTACTATGCAACCTAATTATACTGATGGGGCTCATTAGTATATCAAATTTTGTTTTATGTTTTTATATGATAAAAAACCACCCCCACGGAGTGTGGGCCCATGGATTGTGTATGAAGAGAGAGGACTTTTGATGAAGGGCTTGCTGCTGACTTATTGGAAGTGTGTGCAGTACTTCAAGGCACTCAGGTGACTCCCTCATGCCTGCCCCCCAGCACGGGCAGCATTGTTCCCATTTCACAAATGAGAAAGCAGAGGTTCAGAGAGGTTAATCGACTTGCTTTTGGCAAGGCTGTGTTCAGATCAAGGTCTGTCCTGTTCCAAAGTTGAGCCTCCCTCCCCTACTGCAGGACGCCAGCTCCCTCAGGGGCACGAAGGACCTATTAGTTAGGTGGCTCGGTTTCCTCTTCTGTCAAGGCCTGCCTCCTGGTTTCTGCATTTACTAACGAGAGCCTCCCCACCCCCCACCTGCCTCACCCCATGTGCCAACCAGCATGGCAGGGCAGGAAAAGAATTCCTGGGGCACCAGCCTGTAGGAGAATGTTAGAGCCTTTCCTTTGGAGGAGCAAGTTCCCCCCACTTGGTGGAGGAGCCAGTCAGACCCTCAAGGTCCCTGAGTCCCTGGGGAACAGCCCTGTTCTGAAAGCTGGAAGCCATGCCCAGGGGCACGGTTGGGTCAGGGCCGGGCCCCGGAGCAGCTCCGCTCTCCCTGTGCCCAGCCAGGCTATCCTCCAGCTGGTTGTGCAATCTTGCTATGAATAGGTCTAGGTGTATGGTTTGGTGCCAAAGAGACCAGACTTGTTTCCTTCGGGTGACAGCTCCCCTCTGGAATTCTGGGAGGTGAGGGAGTGCAGCTGCGAGGTCAGGCTGCTGCCCCCGAGGGTGGGCGGGCCAAGTTGGTGGCGTGAGGGGCGGAGCATGTGGCCAGACTGGATGGACAGGTTGGCAGTATGACTTTTCAGTGTGCTGGCACAAGGATGGGTGTTCAACTTTGAGTGCCAAGAGCTCCTTCTCCGTCACCAGGCCATCCTGAGTCTGCCTCCCAAGCATCTCGCTCAACCCCCGCCCCTCTCACCAGGCCCTTATTACCTTACGTACAGACTTTAAACAAAGGAGCTTGGAGGAGGAGAGGAAAACCAGACTTGCAATTTAATTTTTAAAATATAGAGAATATAGAGGATAAACAAGGATTCTCATATATTGTTAGTGTTCCGAGGTGGTACATTGGAGGGCAAGTTGGTCCATCTCTCTCTCTCT
>NW_011888882.1:6639871-6769090 GCF_000151845.1 Pteropus vampyrus
AGGGCAAGTTGGTCCATCTCTCTCTCTCTCTATACCCTTTGATCCAGCAATTCCACATTTGGGCATTAATCCTACAAAGATTCTTGCTGTGCATGTAATATATGTATAAGGTTATTCACTGCCGTGTTGCTGGTAATAACAAATGTTTAGAAACAGTTCACCGTCCAGTGTCTATCAATAGGGGATTCCTGGTTAAATAAATTATGATGTATCATTACAGCGGAGTACTATGCAACTATTAAAATATCTCCTCCTTGTGTGAGAAAAATCATTAACAAACCAAGATGTCCAATAGGGTATATAATGTACTTTTTGCATAATAAAAAGAGGGAAATAAGAATGTTTTTATTGATTGTAGGTGCATGAGAAATTCTGGAAGGGTACACAAGAAACTTTGGGGCGGGAGGAACTAGGCAGAAAACTATACGGGGATGGGAAGAAAGCATTCCCCAAGTGTATCTATATGCTTTCTGGCTTTCGAATCATCTGAAGGCATTACCTTTTAAAATATTTAAAAACTACAATAAAACAAAGATAATTTTGAGGAAAAAAAAATCTATAACCCAATTGCCAGAATGCAATGGACACATCACATCCCACATGAGAACCCTCTTTGTATGTGGGGAGGTAAGCCAATGGGAGCATCTTGATGAGAAGAGCCATCCTCCTCTACCAGAATGGGCCATGGTTCCCGATGCCCCCTGCCAGCTGGGGCTTGAGCAGCAGGCAGCTCAAGTGCTCTCTGACTTTGAATTTTGAGGAAATGATCAAAGCATACTTATAGATTATTCATGGTGGCGAACAGTGAGGTCCTAAATCCAGTGTCGAGGCCGAACGTGTCCAGGACACAAGAATTATTTCAATTTTTGCATGTTATCTTAGTACTTCTCCCCAGTCATAATTTGCACTGGCATCTACTATTCCTATTTATATCTTTCTTATATCAGTATAGAAGTTTGTAAGAGCAATAGATAATTACATTTCTAATAGTGCATCTGATATGGGCATTTTCTATGTATATGAATCCTTTTAACAGATGCATTCCTTTGTTCTGATTAGGTATTTCCTATACTATGATATTCAAGATGTTAATAGAAGGAAATCATGGAAACTCAAAGTTATGAAGACATAACTTTGCAATGATACTACTTATCAGTCAGATTCCTTGTAAAGAGTAGAGATCTCTCATTTTTCCACTTTCGCTCCTCCCTAATACCTTTCTCCCACCTTATTTCTTATTCCCTCCAGTCTCAGAAGAGGAGTCAGAACCAGCCTCTCTGCCTTGGCTCTTTGGAAATTACATTTATACTTATAAAAGTAGCACACTCCCACTTTGATAAATTAAAATAGTAGATGAGGTGAAGAGTTGAAAGCCAAAGCCCCTTCTCTGATCCCCAGACTTAACCATTATCAAGCTTCTTGTGGTTTCTTCTAGATCGAGGCTTCTGAACTTGGTTGGAAAGTTATAGGGGTGCTGAGTTATGGATCCCTCAGCCTTTGGAGCAAGCTGTAGGGCCTGAGGCCTGGAGCGGCTTACTGTTTTTGTTTGTTTTTAAATACGTGTGCCATTTAAAAACATCATTTTCTAGGGGTAAAATGTTGTGAAAATAGTTCTAGAATAACCATGACTTCTCATTTCGACATCTTCTAGGATCTAGTTCCACCGTGTGCCAAGGTCCTTCCTCAAGGCCTACTCTGATCAGGTTCCTGCCCTGCTGGCTTCCCATTATCCCGGCAGAGTCCAGGCAACTTGGACTGGAACTTTATAGCAGCCTACTTCTCTTGCCTGACCTCTCACCTGTCTTCTCTGAGCTCTTCAAGACCCAAACAAGCCCACTGTTTCCTGAATATGTTCCAATCTTTCCTCCCTCCTGCCTCTGTCCCTGAGATTCGTCGTTTCAGCTAGAAAGCCCAACCCATTTCTGCCCTTCCGCTCGAATGTTCACTTCCTCTAGTTTACCTTGGCTCTAATTCCTGTTCCTCCATCATACCCTTAGCAGCATTCATGGATTCATCCACTCAAGCACTCATACCAGCAGGTCTACATATCTCAGTTCAGCCCCTTTGGGCCCATCTCCCTAGGACAAACAGTGCCTAGCGCATAGTAGGTGCTGGTGGAATGGATGAATGTCAGACTTACAGAGGAGGTCCTGTGCCAATATAAGAAGGGCATTTAGATGTTTCTTCCCCGAGTGGGAATGGGGGGATGTTTGTAGTTTCTAGAAAATCCTGAGAAGAAAGGCAAAAACAAACAGTTTTGAGCCATTACTATGATAGGCACTGGGCAGAACTGCACACACACATACACAATTTAATTTCTTCAGATCTTAGATATTGCTAAGTCTTCTCTTAACCTTTGAATGAGGAAAACCCAGCGGGAAGAGCCCCACTTCCTCCAGCCCGCGTCTAGTCCTTAGCCCAGCACCATTGCTCCTCTGTGGAGATGAAAGCAGAGCTGGAGTGGGTCCCTTTCTGAATGTTCCTTTCTTCACCACCACACCTCAAATGCCCTGCTATTCTCACCACGGGGTGAGCTGAGAGGCCCCCAGGGCACCGCAGGTGTCTCCCTACCCCTACTGACCATAGCCGTCTCTCTACCTTTCCAGGTCCCAAGGGAGTAGTGGAGGGGCATGGACTATCTGGCAGACAGTGTCTATGAATTCTACCTCCCTCCACCTTTGACCACTGTATTCCAACTTGGTGTGGGTGACTTGGCTGATACGTGTCACATTTGCTGGCTTAAAGGTTTGCCCTCGTTACAGATCTTGAACATGTGCAAGATCAAAGCCTTAAAAAGTGTTTTAGAGATTAGTCCAAACTCTTCCTCCTTTAAACAAGATGAAACAGGGAGTCAGCAAGAATTCTTTATTCATCAAAGTACAGCAGTTAGGTTAGACCTAGAGTAGAAACTCATGGAGGGGAGGGCCCAAGTCCTAGTTCTTTTGGTGCCCATCACTGGACCTGGCCCATTGCCACATTGAGATTGACTCAGTCATAATTGATCATTAACTTTGTTTTTTGGTTGAATTTTTACCTGGTTTGGGAGCATGCTCTACTGAGATTCTTATGATAGCTGGCATTAGATTTCCATCTTTAACCTTTTGGGAGACAGAATCAAAATTGGGAGGCAATCTTGAATGAAATCCATTCCCCCACTTGGCTTGGGTATTAGAAGATGGTGAGGTTTTACCTTTATAGGTAATTAAGACAATGGTAAGGATAAACTTATGAAAGCATGACTCTCAGCCAATGTAGACTTTATCCCAAAGGCCAAACTTTAAAATCTTTTTTATCCATTTGATCTGAAACAAGAGTCCATCATGTTGCTTGGGACTTTGAATCCAATCCTAGCGGGTTTGTAAAAGCTGAATAATTTTTATAACGTCTATTAAAATGAAAAACACAGCCCAGGCTAGTGAGAATAACTTTATAATACGGTAGAACTCTCCCTAACCTGACTGAGAGGCCCCGAATGTTCACACACAGGAAGTACTTATGCTGTTCCCACCAGAAGCCTGGAGTATTGTATTTGCTTTTGATTCGCAGGAGGGCACTGGCCATGACCGATGTTTATCCACTGGACTCATGTGAGGAGGACCTTCACTAGGTCCAAAACTTTAACAGGCCAAAACCTCTGACAGTGAAGGCAAAGAGTCTGAAGCCCGCCTCCCGACTTAAAAGCTCTTTCAAATAACAAGACTCAGTGCACACCAAAAGTGCCACCAGCCACCACGAACGACGCCATAAGTCTGCTTTTATTAAATTATCTGGTTGTCTTTGGAGGTCCAAAGTGGGTCAGAGAAAAAGTTTGCTAGACTCATTTAATTTACAGATCTCATGACAGAGTCTCTTAGCTTTGTGCCTCTCCCAGCCTGTGAAATAATTTCGCAGGAAGACCTTGAGATAAACTCAGCTATTCCTTTTCTGGGATTAAAGAAAGGAGAAAGAACAAAAGACTTCTTGGAGTAAGACAGAGTGTCATTGATGCTTTATTTACATGCGTCACCATCTCTTTTACAAACTAGATTACGGTTTTAAATGGAATACACAAGGCAATATCTACAAACACCAAGGAAAGTAAGTACTGCATCTCTATTTCATTTGGAAAGGGGAAGACTCCCAAATCAAACTGGCTTTGATTCTTGAGAAGAAAGGTGGTAGAGTTAATTCATGGCAACATATGGTTAGACAAAATCCTCAGTACAAATGCAATATGATAGTGTTCGCGTTGAAAGAAAGGATGAGGCGCTTCAAACCAAAGTATCAACTGCTTGACTCTTAGGTGTCTGAATATGGCCATGCACCATATTTAATTCTAGTTGTATGGGGTATGAGCGAGAAATTGAAACAGATAAGACAGTTTTACAGATACTGTATACAGATATTTTTCCCATTCATGCAACTTTTTTTTTCTTAAAAAAAGTTAAACATGTGAAGCCAAAATGCACAACACATTTTTTTAATATTAACTAATTTTTCTGGTCCTCCTTCACACCTGTTTACATTTCCCAAGTATATAATGTGCTAGGACAAGTATACGAGAGAAGACTGATTGCCAGGCAATGAGATAACTTTAGAGAAATAAGTGACCAGACACAATTTTTAAAAGCAGCTACACAAGTATTTCTGGAGTGTGGCAGAGGCCTCAGAACCAATCATTCATCCAAAAACAACAAAAAACCATACAAATAAAACTAGAGAAAAAGATTTCATTCATTCAAACTGCATAAAATGTTATCCACAAAAGATTTAAATCAAAAATAATATATTCTTTTCAGTTACTTGGGCATCTGCTTTCAGATCTTGACATGATTTCACAAGAACTTCACTTCCCCTCCATTTGACCTTGCCTCCCCAAGTCTCTAGGAGAGGCTGGCTTTTTCGTACCTCTTTGCCAGTGATTGCATTTTTACAAAATGTTTTGCTTTTCTTGATTAAAAAAAAAAAAATTATGCCTAATCATACAATGTTCCCCAAATATAGCAAGAGAAAGGAAATCAGAGTTCAGAGCTGTCACGGTTTTGTTTCTGCGGTTCAGAGAGAAAGGGTTACATTTTTATTTCCCCTTGCCAGCTGGAGGCAGCAGTGCTCGAAAGGAAACTGGCTGTTTGGCTGTTTTTCTCTTGATGGTCCAAGAGATTCTTCAAGTCTGTGTGTATGTGTGGTGGCGGAGGGGAGGAGGTCATTAGGTAGAGAAGAAGTCTGTGCCAACCATCTTTAACAGGTTTGGAAGCCACCGCAAATGACACCCTGAGACAGAGCATACCTGTCCTGAGCAGCAAGCCATGAGGTCCTGTCCTCAGGGTGGGGAAGCCTTTCATGTCATGCTAAAACTCAACACCAAACACAGGAGTCCGCCTTGTCCTACTTGTGTGTGCACAATCCCCCTGTTAACAGGAAAGAGACTTTGGAAATTTTAAAAACTGTTTCAGCAATCATATTACAGAGGATGCAATAAAGGAAACTGACCTCAGATTCATTCACAGTTAATGGGGTACGCTGAACCTGGCAGTCAGTCCTCATACCAGGACAGTAAAAGCTTGTGATAAAGCTCTTTTCTAACTTTGGTAAAAGTTATCTGGTTCTAGAACCCTGAAGAAAACAACAGAGCCCCAGAATACATGTCATGCTTTCAACATTAGTTACTCTTCTAATTTCCCATCAAAAAGTAGAAGGCTCCCTAGAGCAGCTTATTTAGAGGCTGAGGGTTGCCCCAGATAGTTCTCATCAGGATGTAAACATGACAGTGGCCAGGACTCCAGAGGCTTCTAAGCATTCTGCTGAGATGGTGAGGGACCCGTGACACTCAGAACTCCAGATGGTGGCCAACAGTTGGCCCTTCCTGAAAGCAGGTCTCAATATAAGAGAGAGGGCTTAGGTCGAACCTCTGCTCAGTATGACCACTTTAGAACCCAGCAGGTCTAAGGGAGCCTGGCTTCTAGATGGGTGGCCAGCTAAGGGTGGCCAAGGGTGACAGTACAGCTGCCATAATCCTGGACAGGCCTAATTATTCCATTCTGACCCCCTCCTGGGACTGATGCTGGCACTTGACTTTGCCCTGATCTCAGCTCTCCACAAGTCTCTACATGTAGATGCTGTGTGAGTTATTCAAAAAATAAAAAATGCAAAGCATCCCTTCCCCTCCATTTGCCTGATCTGCTCTGTGGCTGCCCTGCTCTCATACCGGCTCTATTCCGCCCTCAGCTGTTTCAGATTACATTATAATCTGGTTCTAGGACATTTGGTAGGACATGCTGCCTGAAATGTAACAAACGCGGGGGGGAAAAAAAAGAATAAATGAGATGTCACATGTCTGAAAGGATTTTAAAGTTGGAACACATTTGAGGGTTGCCTTTCTTATTCCAAAAGTAGCTCCCAGGGTCTATAAAGCTGCAAAGGCAAATAGCTATTTTGTTAGTTTGCTTGTTTCTTTGAGCTCAGGAGAGAAATCCTCAGGGCTCTCATGTTGGAAGCACTCTGGATTCTCCCTTGTATCCGATATCCCTCCACCCACCTCCTTCCCGCTCAGCTGCTGCCACTGTCTCTGAACTGCATCTCCACCCAGGGCAGCATCACTCAGAAACCCAGAGAGGCAGCCCTCCCTCTTTCGCTGATCCTAGACAGTGCTTGTGTAGAGCAGACTACCAAAGAATCGAGAAAGTGGCTAGCATTATATAAAGGAATACAGTAAGCAAAGTCTGTCTCACTGACAAGCAGACCGTGAATAGAATACATATTTTAAAAAATTACATACTTTTAAAATGAAGATTATAAACTTGTAGCAGTTTAGAAAAGGCGACACGCGCTACAGGTCTACTATAACCACGGTTGCACAACAATTTACAGATTCAGTAAAAGGCAGGGTGAAATCAACAGGGTCGTCGCTCAAACATACGACCCAAGCGAGGTGGGAGAGACGTGACAATACCAAATGGAACCTTCATTATGCTAGGAGCTGTTATCACCACCAATATTAGTTACCCCCAGAAACGTTATAAAGCAAAGGTGCACAAGGGGGCCCCTGGCGGCTGGTAGTGAGTGCAGGGGGGCGGGTGGCACGTCTGTGTTGGTGGAAGGGAGTCGGTGCCCACTGCACGGGGCAAGCGTCAGCGAGAACTCATGCAGGGAGGTCTGTGCTGAAATACTAGCCTGTATTCCTAACGTCCATGCAGAATGTTCCATTTTTGTACTGTACATGATAAAATATATTTATATATTTATATGCCTAATGCATTTTATGCAAAGAAAAGGGTCTTCATATATCACTTTGGAGAAGTATGCATATGCTGTGCTAATCAGAGCGTTGTTACACCAGTTTCATATGTACCCAAGGTGTTCCCAACTATTCTGTCTGCCAAAGAAGTTCACTAGTATCATCACACTTTCCAGGTTAGACAGAAAGCACCTATACAGCACCATAACTTTGAAAACAAAACAAAATGAAATCCATACAAGCAGGAAATTGGGGGGGGGGGGGGGGGAGTCAAAACTGCCGTATCTTATACTTCCATTGTGTCACTTGTACAATTACAATCTAAGATTATAAGATTATATATAAAAAAATCAGTTTGTATGCTATTGCCTCTCACTCACACATCTAGTAGATTGGATTATACACAGCAAGGCTTAAAAATAATCAAAGGGTGTACTTAGGAAAACAGTGAAGTTAGAACTCCCTCAGCACCGACTTGGGTTTGTACTTCTCACACATTTCTCACTGCTGGCTTAATGCTCACCTGCAAGTTCATTTTTTCTGCAAAACGAAACAGGACTACTTTTTTTTTTTTTTCCTTTTCTCCTTAACATTAAATCCTTTAGTGGCATTCGACAATTAGTGGACAGGTGAGCTGATTTCTTTCCTGAAAAGATCCAAATTTCTAACCAACATATAGCATCACTATTCACTGCATTAGCTGAGGAGACTGACAGAAGACCGCAGACCCTCCCGATGTGGCGATGGCAGACCAGGGGCTGGGGTCTTGTTCCCCGGCCGCCCTGACTCAGGACTGAGGATGCACTGGGTCAGTGGCCACGCTCCATTCGTTCAGCCCTGGACCAGTTCGCACAGCAAACAGTTGTGCCATTGTTCAGTTTTCAGAAAAGGATAGTTTTCTAACAAACAAAAGAAGAAAGAAAATCCCCCTCTAGTTTATGTAATTTGTTAGTTTATGTAGTTCCACAGACTCAAACGCTTGCGATGCCCAAAGCCAGAATGGTAACTGGTACATTTTCCTTCTGTTTTTAAATTTGACAGGGAAAGAATAATTAACATTTTAAGAAAATGCCGCAAGTTAATGCATGTGAAAAAACTCAGAAAGTCAAAAGAAAACAAACACAAAACATTTAAAACATCCCATAAACCATCGCGATATTGAAACACCACAGAAAAGCCAACAGGGGGCTCACACAGGGTGCTCTGGCTGAAGGTGGGCGGTGCTGACAGGGTGCTGTCCTTTGCTGGCAGGTGGCACATCGCCCCGTACAAGGAAGAGTTGCATACTTTATATATAGAGTTCTGTTCCAAGGGTAAGTGCTTCACCCAGGATAAGGGGCCATTAACAGTCTCTGCTGGGTTAGGAAAATGGCGTGGGATTCACAAAGGTGTTAAGCTGTAAACGGTATCACTGTCCACTTGCTGAGAGCAGATTTGGCAAAGGGTTTTCTCTGTAGGTCTTGTGTCAGTTCGAGGGTCTATAAAAGGAGAAAAGAAAACCAGAAATGATTAAGGATGTTCAAATGGCAAGAGTGGGCACCTCAGGGTCGCACTGCCACTTCCCATCTCCTCGCCCTACTCCTGTGCCAAGGTCACCTGTGGTAAAGCCGTTTCGCGACACCAGCTTCAAAGGTCTCAGCGCCCGAGGACAAAGCACGGTGACGACTTACCTTTCCGCGCTTGATTACAAAACGCTCTCAAGGTGAAAAGCTCAAAGGAAACGGGGCCACTCACTTTGGGAGGCTAACGAAGATGAGCAAAATGGGGGTGTTTTAGTGTGCCCCTGAAAGTGAGGGGCGCCCAGGGTGCAGGTGGCACTTAGTCCTGGACTTTCGGACCAGGAATTTCATGGGACCCGGGACTTTTGTGCTGAAACTGGGAAGCTGGTCACCCTAAACAGACCAGCTGTGCTTTTCTGGTTCTTTCCCACTACCTATATGAACTGATCGACCTTGCTAACCAACCACCCTTCCATTAATACCCACAAACCAGAGGAGATAAAATGGCCATTTTCCACAAAGGCTTAAAAGTCTGCACTGCTGGGGGGGGGGGGGTCATCCCCTACTATAAAAGTAAGTAATCTCTAAGTAGGCAGTCTTAGGAATTTGCTTTTTATATTAAAAATCGGCAGAGAAAATTATATATCGCACATATATGGTGAAAAACACCTCTCATAAAACGTCCTTTTAACAATTAATAACATTATTATTTTGCCTCCAACAGTCTTCAGTGATAAGGCACAAAAGGAGGTCCTCTCAGAGCATCTAATTTATACAAGTCTTATCAGACTTCATGAGAGCACTAAGCCTGCAAAAGTTAGAGGAGTTTTTAAAGGTACAGTTGACTTTGAACAACGTGGGGGTTAGGGGTGCCAACCCCTAAGTGCAGTTGAAATCTGCATATAACTTTTGACTCCCCCAAAACTCATCTACTAATAGCCTACTGTTGACTGGTAACAAACAAGTCGATTAACATTTAACTTTTGAATTATATGTATCATATATTGTAGTCTTACAATAAAGTAAACTAGGGAAAAGAAAATGTTACTGAGAAAATCGTAAGAGAAAATACATACATGTATTTTATGCATTCAGGACATATCTCAAAATTTTTTGATATTTCTAAGCTATATGGTTCATTTGCCAGTGTTTTCAAATTGTTGCAAATCTACGAAAAACTTTCCAATAGATTTTTAGGGTATAGTTGGACCCACGCACTTCAAACCCATGTTGTGCAAGGGTCTACTGTATACTCTTCGAGATGTAGCTAAAAGAACTGACATGACAGGTCTCAAGACATAAAACCTTTTGTTTATAAAGACAGT
Source organism: Pteropus vampyrus (assembly GCF_000151845.1). Lineage (NCBI taxonomy): Eukaryota > Metazoa > Chordata > Mammalia > Chiroptera > Pteropodidae > Pteropus > Pteropus vampyrus. The sequence continues at coordinate 6,649,909 of NW_011888882.1, forward strand.
GTTGGCTGTCATGGTAAAAATGGGGGAAAATGGCTCTAGTCCAAGAAATGGATAGTGAAGCAACATGAACTCATGATCTGCTCACCAGATAAGGTGAATAAGTAATGAAAAATGCATCAATATGCTCACACACACATTATGTACTTCTGCTTCCCCAACTGCAAGAGATATTATTGTGAGTTCATTTGGCATTTTCACAAGTATACCTGTGACTTCAGCCTCTTCTGTGACTGTACTGGTTGGCAGTCTTACCTTTCACCTCCAATATTCGAAAGGATAGTGGGGCTTAGTATTTGTAATATTACATACCCACGGTCAAGTTACCCTGGTTATAGCTCTAAATAAAAGAACTAAGGTGATTTTACTGGTGGCAGAGATAATATAGCAGGAAAAGAAGCTCCTTCTTTTCCCCAACCCCGGTATTTAGTTTCCCTAGCTGATGGCTTTTTATGGAATTACTCTTTGCTTTGTAAGAGTATGAGACAATATATCCTGGACTATAAAATAATGGCCTGTTGATTTCAGAGAAAAAAAAAAAGCTAAACTAGACACCAGATCTCAACATCTGTGAGGAATTTAGCCTCAAGAGCCAGTGCTATTCTAGTGACTCTATCTGGGACCCCTGACGCATGTACGGACAGGGGTGCAGATAGAGTCCTTTGGAAGAAGATTCGTTTTTTTCCTCCACAATAATACTTATTAAACCAGAACCTGCCATCAGAGGACTTTGGTCCCCAAGTCCCAATTCTGACTTACTGAAAGTACCAAGGGAGAAGCTATAAAGTATTACCTAATTCAGACCCCATCCCCCGGTTCCCTTTGGTGTTAATTATTCAGCCTAAGAACTGGGACAGTGACACATTTCTTCCCCAGGCACACAGGCTAAGCATGCAGCTTACTCTAATGCTGGGGCTCGGTCAGCACAGGAGGGAAGGAGGTAGAGGGCACCAATAATCCCCGATATGGCATCATTCTAGGCAAAACAGGGCATTCGCCTGGAAACCAGGGGCACGAGGCCACATGGGAAATCTAGAGCAATAACCAACAACAATCCCCAGCCCAAATGCCCATTCTCTCATCAAAAGGCCCAGAATCTTCAGGGAGCATCATCACTAAAAAGGAGATGGCTGATCATCACTCCTTCCCTTTCTGTGCAATGGGCTTGGGGCCCCCTGTGGCGCTATGTCCAGCGCCCCCACCCCACCCCAGTCCCATAGGCACTGTCTCCCGGCCAGATCAGGAAATGGCCTGTGCCCAGAGGCTAAGCTGGGAGAGGCCCAGGTCCAGGTTTAAAGGCAGCTTTCACAGGGAACAAATTTTATTTAAAAAAAAAAATCTCCCACTCCACAGAAGAGAAAGGCAACTTGTTTTCTCTGTGATAGAAGGCAAACAGATTGTAAAATATTATGAAAACATAAAGGAACCAGATACATGTTGAACAGAAATACAATCATCTTTCCAAGAGGAAAATCAGAATCACCAGTCACTAGAAAGACCTATGATTAAAAAATAGTCATAAGGAAAGCAATCCTCATCTGCCTTAGATTTTAAACTGTTCTTATGGTGGATCAATGTTTGTTTATCTGACTCTATCAAGGACTGAAAGAATAGAGGGAGCACATTTAGGGGTGAGACCAGCTGTTGACACCTAGGTTGGGTATAAGTCTCATGGATTTCAATGAAGCTCCCACCTTTCTTACACTGTTTAAAGCAAGATGTTTTTGTTAACTGTGAGGTTTATGTGTATATGTTGACGCCCTTCTAAATATAAAAACACATCAGATTAAGCAAAACTTTTGAAAGGAAAAGGAAGCATACAGCTGAAGTGAATTACAGCTATCACTTCGCAGTTGCTAGGCAACAGGCCAACTAACAATAAATAAGAAAATGTCCTGTCCCATCAGTAGCTTTCATTAATAGGGAGAAGATCCCCCTCTTCTCCCTCCTTGCCCAATAAATAAATTTGAAATCAGGCTGTTGATGCAAGGAAAATGAAATGGGGAGACAAAATGATGAAGCCCATTCTAAAAATATCTGTGGATGCTGTCATCTGGTCTCTGGTGAGAGTAAATCCCTCTATAATCTTGGCATCTGTAGGGAAGACAAGTTTCTGCCTAATTATCACCACTAAATCACATGATGTTCTAAGAAAGGGCAACGCCTCCAAAAAACTCTACACAAAACATAACAACTCCAATCAACTTTAATCTGGGAATAAACATGAATGTTCCCACTGCTGTCCTCCCACAATGTAACTCCACAGTGACATATTTGGATTTTTCAGTTGTGTTTTTATCTTCTTGGCAGAGGAGGAAGGAACAGGACCCCATTACTAAATATGAATGACATGGAAGGAAAAAGTCAGTAGGGTGAAACTCTAACATCCACAAGCCCGGGAAGGTCATCCATCGCTTTCCTAGCCCAAACTAAAAGATGTTTGGAGGAAAGTCAGCCTGAAAAACAAAATTAAAGCAAAACACCACTTCCCCTACTCTTTAAACATAAGGATAATTTAAGTCAAATTCACAACCCCTGGGGCAAACTGGGGACTCAATATGGACATTTAGGTTAGAAAAGGAAATGAATGGATGTTCACTCAATCGGACAGGGAGGCCTCAGGTGGAATTCAGAGCACAGGTGTGTTTTTCAGAGTGTCAACACTTTCACCCCCAAGTAGAGGGCACAGAACGCTGCCTGCCCCTATCTCTGCTTCGCCCCAGAGGGGTCTGCTGGACACCCGATTCACTGTGAGCCACAAGCATCTGCCAGCATCCACCAAGGCTTTTGTAGCTGGTGTCACTCCAGGAAAAAAAACAGCATTTTTGTGGGTCCTGGGTTAGAGAGCTACGTCTTTTTTGAACACCAAAAATGGCAGCAGTTCCATTGGGAGTCACCTTCATACGCAAAATATGAAGCAGCCCAGAAAACATGCTAATGGACACAACACTAGCTTAATCTGGTAATTTTTCAATATATTCCAGGTTGGAATGGGTGATAAAGAGGACTTAAGGAAATGCATGAAAATCAGCCTGGTGGTCACTGACAGCAAAGGCCGGGCCGATTAAAATACAGCCCTCTGCCTGCCATGCTGGGAAACAGAGCCATCCCCCAAGACTGCCAGAGGAGCGGGGTCAGGAGGTGAGACTGTCTAAAAGCACATTTGGCAAACCTTGTCAACTTGCCAGTTTAGACGTTAAAGAGTTTACAAGGGAAACAGAACAGGTGTGGAAGTTCTGGCCAAACTGGAGGACAACGTATATTCAGTTGAAGAGCCTCTAAAACGACAGTCAAGTTTCCAGGAAATGCAGCCCATTGGCTCTGGTGCTGAGGCTCACAGAGAAGGTAAGGATGTTACAGGGCGGCTTAAAATAAGCTTTTAGCAAAGGTGACACTAAGAAGATACTAGAAAGACACTCAGCTATATGCACTATTTAAAAAAAGAAAAAAAGCTTAGTTTGTGTAAGAGAAAAGCTTAACCTGTGTTAAGTACTCCTTTCATCTATTTCTCGTAACTACTGGGCTTTCTTGAGGTGGCAGGTGAAGCCTGTCTGTGAAGACTGGTGACAGGCCCCTGAAGAGCCTTTGCCTTCTGGAAATGTCAAAACCTAGACTTAGCGGGGCCTGCCTTCCCAGCCTGCTTCAGTGCTGTGCTGATAAAACAGTGGGAACATGGGAGAGAAGCAACCGTTCTAGCGTTTCACAGCTGAGGGACAAAGGGCAGGGCTGACTTGCAAAGTGGCGCTGACTTCCCTGTTGCTTAAACTATGGGGATTATCAATGGTTAAAATGTGCTTAACTTAAGAATGTTCTATCTCTGTCTCTATTAATGGGGCAGGGATTATGTCAACCAATATTCTTTGTGCATAGAGTGTCAAATATGGTGATTGTATTAACCTGTCAGAAATATGTATTAACCTGTAATACAGAAATACGTATTAACCTGTCAATAGCAAAGCTGCAGAGATTTCATATTTTCTTAAGATTCTTGGATTTCAAACCGTGTAAAGTTTTTTTTTTTTTTTTTTTCATTCTTTTAAAGAACCATTTTTAAGGCAAAAGACTTTAAGGGGCATTTGGATCCTCTCTAGACTTATAGTAACTATAATATCCAAAAACCTTATAGCTGGCAGAGACGTGGGGTCAGGCTCCACTGTCCTCGCCCAGCTTTACTCCCCACTACTGCCGGTGGGAACAGACCCTCCTCCTCCTTGGATCAGATGCAGCACACTGTGTCTGGTTTGCTCTCCCCAGCCATGTGAAGCACACCCATACATCTAGCCCCATGCTCCCTAGGCCGTCCTCTACTAAAGTCCTAAAACACTCACCTGGCACGGAATCACACAGTGCCCAGAGTGGTTACTTTTTCATCAACATTGAGCTGCTAATATCCTGAAATCCTTGAAAGCAGAGCAGAACCTTCCAATCCAATCATACATTCAGGGAGCACCTACGATTTTAAGAGTACTGTCTTAAGACATGGTATTAAGAAACACATATTCCAGTCAGAGAAAGAAAATTTTCTCAATGTCCCAAGTAGCCTGGAAAGTTGAAATACAGAATAGGAGGGGCACAGTAAACGCTGGTCAAATGAAGGAATGAACCGTGCTCCTGCAACAGTCCTCTCTCCTCTGCTGCCAGTTCTAATACTTAACACCTTTCCAGTGCAAGAGCATCTAGAAGCATTGCAGACCTACTCACATTTGCTAAGACTTAGTCTTATTTGAATCCAGGCAGAACCCACTGCTTGTGGGACAAGATCCAGAATTTTAATGCCTTTTTGGGGGAGGGTGGTTTCCAATCAAGTTTCTAAAACTCGTATTTCTTATGAAACCTCCTAAGCAGCAACACAACGCAAAATTTTAACAGCCAACTAATTTAACATTTTAAAATTAATCATTAAAAAATTTATAATAGTATTTAATAAAGAATTTACCTTTTCACATCTTTTCTGTATATCCTACCATACATGTCCTTTATTAACAGCCCCCACATTAAAAGTCCTGCTATTCTAACTCTCAAATCACTGTCATTGCTAAAGTGGTTCACCATTCACAAACAAAGGGGAACTGTAGTCCAGGAGGAAATGCTCAGAACCATAAACCAGGACCTGACTATTACCATGTTTATGTTTGCTGTCTGCGGCCCCATCCTGTGTGATCCTGGAGGTGGGGCGGCGGGGTGTACACAGGAAGGCATAGCCACCCCTCCAGGCTGGGATGCCCTACAGCCCTTGGAGCTGGGTGCAAGTGTAGGTGTAATGCATCAGCTCATCTAAGGGTCCTACTACCAAGTACAGATGAGAAAAACCTCCCAAGTCTTCTTTTCCTCTTTAGATAAACAAAGTTTTGAAGACCATCTAACTTTCCCAATAATGATTCTGAAACTGAAAACACAAAATCGGCTATTTTAGTTCCATAAATATCCAAACCACTCATCCACCTGTAAGGCATGACCACAACATGCAGGTGACACAGATGGTAGCCGAGAAGCAACAAACACACAGAGGAAGGAAACCAAGGAGGAACTAAAAGGAGCAACTCAGAGGTGGATCAAGTTCGACAGAGAGACAAAGGACCATCCTGACACCAGCAGTCTGGCCAGAAGTGCAGGTCCAGGTAAATCTGCATTTTGTGTGGCATGAGTGGCCCTCGCTAGCCTGCTCAGCCTGGCCAGCACTATGGTGGCCAGCACCTAGCATGGGGCCCCCAACCCCAACCAGCAGGGCAACCCGAGTTGACTGGGGCTTGGCAGGGAAGGCTCTGGCTTGAGGTACTCAGGTGGCAAGCAAAAGGAACACCTTCTAACAGGTCTATCAGTTAACATATATATTCTACTTATAAATATGTTGGACTGTATTGCTTTCTGATCATCTCCGAATATATACATATGACCAAAGGAGGTTCCAAGTAATTATAGTAGCATGGATACAAACGAAGGCCCAGTGGAAATTAATTTAAAAACTGAACCTCAGAACCTCTGGTCTTCTCTTCTTGGCCACTAATTTCCCCTAAGGAATCAAATCAAGTGCTCTATATGGACATGAATCTTCTTTATTTTTATTTTTTAATTTTATAGTCCAAACTTCTTTCATCAGAAGAAAAAAGAGAGAGAGAGGAGAGAGAAATGGAAGGGGAAGGGAGAGGGGGAGAGAGAGAGAGGACATACTGATGTGCAAACCTTCAATCAAGCCAAGACTGGCAATTAAAGTTTTATCCTTCAGAAACACTGGAATTACCTCTGAGGCCTTCATGACTAAGTACTTCTCATCCTTTAATATGTAAATATTGTAGATTTTAGCAAAGAAGAGGTTATTTTAAAAAAAACCCCAGAAAATCTAGAATTACAGAGTTAGGTCCACATTTATTACTGGGAAGAGAAAGAAGTCAAACAAAACACCTGCAACCAGGTGCACAGAGCGCTTCACAGAGCAGTGTGTTTCAGTTCTAGGCTTGGTCCCGCTTCTCTGATATCTTGAATCAAATTCTTTTTCCTTGAGAAGCCACAGGACCATTGTTCTAAGGGAGCCCCGAAAGAAATCCTGCCCTAGAGTATTGCTCAAAAACATCAACAACCCCTTGAGAACTATGGATTCTTTGCCTCCCCCTCCACCCCCACTCCCGGATTCTTACTGAGTTTTTTGTATGCCCTTGCCATATATCAAGCTCTTCTCAGCTACGGATTGGGTGCTATTCTTAGAGGAGCTGCCTGGCAAAACAGGCCCTGTACCGGTGTAAGTGCTTGAGAAAAGCCTGAACTCATTCAACAAAATTCATTTAGTGAGTACCTGGCAGTGTGCTAGGCACAAGGGATAGAGGTAAATACAGCAGGGTCTCGCCTCGAGGAATGCATGGCCTGGTTGGGAAGGCAGTGCAGCGATGACTATTTGTCACAGAGGAAAAGTCTGCCTTACATGCAAGGTTGGAGCAAAGGACCCAAGGGTGTGAGGCAACTTTACATGCTTTGTTTTCTGGGACAACCCTGCTTTCAAATGTCCTATTCCATTATCACATGGTCTGTCTTTGTTTGGGGGATAAAAACAGGCCCTACTACTTCAGGCACTCTATACTAACAGGGCAGAGTTCAGACTAAATCCAGACGTTGGTTTCTGTTAAAAGTCCTTAGGATGCTTGCTTTAGTTTATGTTTGATTTCTACAGCTGGTTCATCACAGTTGGACATGAGCCAGCCACCCACTTCAGCTTGCTGTCCCTGGGGCTCTGCTCTGAAACATTATTTATAAAATGTTGAATATTGAGTATTATGAACACTCTAAAAAGAAGCATTTAATGGAAGCTTAAAGTTTACAAGAATTTCCAGTAGTAATTCCGGTGATTTTTCACCCCATTTATTTATGCTCCATATAAGCTCTGTGGCCAAAGAGACCTTCCAGAAAGTGAGAGTCACTCAAGCTCTGTCCCCACACTTAGCAGGCTAGCTAGAGGTGACCACAGGTTACATTAAAAAACTAAAAGGCCCAGGAATAATAGCCTTAGTGCTGGATGTCACTACTTTCCAGGGAAAAGAATTGCATGTGAGGAGTGTACCGGCCTCTGCACAGAGAGCCCCTTTTCACAGCTGTGTCAATTTTCCTTTATTGCTGTCAACGCTAAAAAGATTTAGACAGCCATTCTCTCTATGAATGACACTTCGGACTTCAAGCTTTTTAAAAGGTAAGAATAAAGAGTCCTGCAGACGCAGAATTCTTGAGGCCGGTGTGTTATAACCAAAGACTAGACTACAGTTTTAAGTGCAAGTAACAGACTGTATTCTCCATGCAATACGTACAGATTTCTATTTACCATACGCTACATTCCTTATCACAGAAATATCTACATTAAGAAAAAAACATGAAATGAATAGCCTATAGTATTTGGGCAGAATTAGTCCTGTCTCCCACAATGAATATTTCAAGACATTATAGAATTAGAGCATTCAAATATCAGTCCAATAGGTATCAAAGAATTGCTCCTTTTGAGAAATAGCCTAAGTGTAAATCCTAATGGCCTCCAGCATTGGAGCTTGCTGTTTCCACAGTAGTGTACCACTGTTTATAATTCCGTAACATCACATTTCTCTTCCTAGGGCCATTTCACAGACAGAATGTTAGGTTTCAGGTTTAAAATTACACACGTACTGTACCTTTAAAACTCTATGATTCTGTTCTCTTTTGACAGATGAGAAGTCTACTATTCTAAGAGATTGATTAACTATTCTAAGAGATTTATTAGAGATGTGGCCAGTGGCGGAGAGAACTACCCTCTCTCTCCTTTCCGGATAGGCTTTTCCTGATTGTTTTTCCAATCTTTATCATAAGGTAGTTTAAAACAAAACTAAATACTGGGCTGCTCCCTAATGGGGTCTCCAAATGCCAAAAGATGAAGACGAATGAGCAAGCTTGTGAATTTAGGCATCTATGACATCAAAACCACAGTAAGACTGACGCTTCTTTCTCTCCAAGAGGAGACACATGTCAAACTCAGGAGTGCTTACTAGAGGCTCAGCTTTGCAATCACCACACTAGCTCAAAGACATCTCTGCTGCCAACTTTAAGTAGGTTTTTTCACGAAGCTTTATGAGTGCCTGAGAGAAGACAGTGCCCTTCACACCTCAGTAGCTGGCACTCATAAAAAGATATGGTGATTTTTCTCTTTTCCAGATAGATTCATAGGTCAAAAGATTTTACACACAGTCTCAAATGAATGACACGTGTGAAACACCCAGCCCTCCAGAGAAGCATTTCACCATGGCCCTCTAGCGAGACTGTCAGTCAATTGGACAGAAATGCTCTATTAAACTCCACAACTAGACAGCTCCAATTCAGGGTCGCATGACCTTCAGTTAGCAAGCCAGCAAGTGAGTCTGGAGGATACCATGACTACTGGTTTAAAAAAAAGCCAAACGAAGAAAAAAAAAGCCAAACGAAGAGTTCTCGGGGTGCTTAATTTGGGAGAAGTGATGTCTGACGTTGGGACCTCAGGTCTGTTTTCTGAATTTTGGAGAAAGTCTTCAATAAAGTGATAGCCACCAAGTTATGTTTAAAAGTAAAGAACACGCTTCTGGCCACACATGCTTTTGTCTGTTTAGAGGAGCAATTCAACCCAAAGCAAAATAGAAATCCTAAACCCAGAAACTAGGGGCCCTCGCTGTCTTTGCCATGTCTGCTCTCTTGCTCTGGTCATACTGTGCTGGTTTACTTTGATGACTTGTCGTCATTAACCTGGAGAAATATCTTCTCAAAACTACTTCTTCCAAAATGTTCTTAGAAAAACGTGACTAAACAACCCTAAGATTCCATCAAGACATAATAAAATGTGTTATCCCAAAAGTAGTTCTTTAGTATCACAATAATTTATTATGTTTTAAAAACTTAAGTATTTAAATCTCCCTTAAAATATTTTTACACAATCTTTTAAAATTATGTACAAAAAAAGGTCTGCTATTCAACTCAAAGGAAAACCTACACTGAAAAAAATCAGACAAAAGTTGATAGTACATTCTCTTCCAAACTACTCTTTTCCATAAATCGGACAGCGGCCTCCTTACAACCACATCAAAATGAAAACTTGTGTCTTTTGAAGTCACAATTGCATTCATCTTCTTACAGGAAGACAAACTGTTTATTCTTCTAAAAGTCAAATATCTAAATTTCTCAAGGCAAGTCTCCACCAGTCCGAGCTCTGGTATGACACTGAACTAACTAGCATGGAAGTGTGTCACCCTTTTTAGCTTCCATTACAGTCTTTTTACCGTCTCTAGGGCTTTAAAAGACTGAAAACAGATGTCTGAGTTCCACGAGGGGCCTGCTGATGCCTGGGAAAGCCGAGGAGCTTCCGCATCACAACTGTCGACATTCCCCTTCCTATAGCTACACCCGAGCTGGAGTGAGCTCACCACAGGAGACTCTTGTAATTCCTTCGCCAGGGCAGAGGGTTAAACAAGGCTTCGGTTTTTATGCTTTGAATCCCCTTTCTCTTTTACACCATTTAAATAAGGGTATAAGTAGCTTTCTGAGATTTTTTTTTTTTTTAAAAAAAAAAGGAGCTAGGGCACAGAGCAGAGCCATTGAACATGGGAGGGTCTGGAGTTGCAAACCTGTTAGCAGAAGACGCCCGCGCTCATCTTACTTCTTGAGGAGATTTCAGGGCAAGCTTGTCTATTACCTGCTACTCTAGCTTTTGAGCACTTCCCATTTTTTTATGATCTAGATAAAATTAGGAAGCACTGTTATGGTTCAAGACATTCAAGAAATATGGATTCTGGGTCCAGGTGTGTGACCCTGGGCAAACTTCTTAACCTCTCTGGACTCCCTGCTTACTTATCTGTCAGTCAGTATGTGTACCTAATTACAGCATACAGATTTCAGCCCACCGCAGTTTTACAAAGCACTCGCACATACTTCAGTGCATCTGATTCTTACAATAACCCTGTGAAGTAACAGGGACTATTATCCTCGTTTTATAAAACTGGACAGCGAGGCTCAGGGGCTAAGGGACACACTTTCAATAGCAGCCAGAAAGTAGGAATGGGGCCAAACACTCAACTTCTGATTCCAATCAAATGCTTTTCTTACTACATCATGTTGCGTGATCTTTCTAGTTCCAACAGTATTAAAATGCCACAATTTAAAAAAATCTCTGTCACCCATCATGATCCACGTCACTCTGTTTGGAACCTGATATTTATACATTGGGGAACAAGAAGCATATGAGTAAGCACTCTCACATAAAAACTTATGTTTTCAATTTAATTATTTTGCTGTTCTGTTCTTTACTGGATGCTGAATGCTAACTAATAAAGATGCTTAGTACTACGGTGAGGAATCTAACACATCCTACTTTTTGTAGAAATACTCATGTGTGAAAGAGTCCGGAATGCATACTCTACAGTTAAATTAGAAGTGCCTACAAACTGTTACTTTAGTGAGAAGAAGATGAAGAAACGATAACATCGAAGATCAACAATGGCAGTGTTGGACCTGAGAGTCTAAGAAAGTCCTTTGGCTGGGTCTTTAACCTCGAAGTTTGTGTGACCTAAGGTCCCTCTCCTCCTTTCCCTGCTATCTTCATCCATCAAGTAGGAGGACCTGCGTCACAGGTCAGCAAGGGTGACTGGACATAAAGAAGAATGACATCTCTGAATGTGTACGTTCTTTTTACTGGCAATAAAATTCCTGAGCTGTCAGCACATTGTTGGGAGGGGCACCTGACAGCCCTATTGGTTCTGCAGGTAAAACTCTGAGATGACTTGGTTGGGTGGGAGCCATGTTACTGGGCACCACTGCTCCATGGGTCTCAATTTCTCCACGTGGAGTAAAGTTCAGTTAATAAAAGACAGCCTCCCCCCAGTCATCCCCACTTTGCTATTACGCCATAGCACTGGGCACTGACCTGCTTTGCCCACTTCCCCTTTCCTCAGTGATCCTTCAGCCTGGCACCCAGCTCTGAGATGAGGCCTGCTTAGCACCAGTGAAGTTCCCCACGTTCAAACCAACAACGTTCTGTGTGGAGATGAGGGAATCAAAGTTAAAATCCAACCCATCAGCATCCATGAGTTCACTACGGATGATGGACTCCATGTCACATTCCAAGCTCCCATTGAACATGTCCAGGTCCAAGTCGCTGGGGAACTTCTCATGGCCCATGACGGAAAGGTTTGCACTAGTTGAGTACAAGGAGGAGCCTGAGAGAGAGTCCGAGAGGGTTTGCATAGACTGGCTGACAGGAGACTGCTGCTGGTGTTTGGCTGACCCAAGGCTGCTGGAGTCGCTCAAGCCCATGTTGCTGACAGAATTCGACAAGGCACGGCTGCCACCGAGAGCGCCCTGAGTTTGGTGCTGGTGGTGGAGCAAGTTCTGATTGACCAAACTCCCCTGGTTAGGCTGGGCAGCAAAGGACATCATTGGGTCATTGCGAAGCATCACGTTTCGGCGGGAATTCTGGGCAGACACAGCGGTGCTGGCCTGAGACATCAAGGGGTCCGACTGGGTCATCATGACATCGCTGTGGCTGAGTGAGTCTGAAGCGAGCAGGTCCTGGAGTGTCTGGGTGCTATAGTGTGACATGGAAGAGAAGGTGGCTGGCTTGTTCTCTTGGATGGTCTGCATGGGAGACTGACGCAGGGAATTCAGAGATGAGGGTCCAAACACCGTGCTGTTAAAGGAGCTGGCTGGAGAGCCCAGGCCAGAGCCCTTGGTGGTGTACGGGAAGCTGGAGCTCCGCTGCATGAGCCCTCCGGTGGGGGATGGCTGGGATGACGGGAGCGTGATGTTATCCAGCAGGTCATCCATGAGGTTGTCAGCCAGCCCATCATTCAGATTCATGGTGCCCGTCATGTCGGTCAGCCGTGGCAGCTCCACGGTGCACGGCTTGCTTACAGAGGGCGAAAGGCTGGCCGAGCTGCTGTAGAGCATGGGGGAGAGGGGCGCGTCATCGTCCTGGACGTCATCCAATTCTGTGCTCGCCAGGATGGGTGACAGACGGCCGCTGACCGTGCTGGCATTGGAATTGGTGCGCGAGCGGAAGTCCGTCCATGCATCCAGCTCATCGCTGCTGCGCGAGGTGGGGCTGCCAGGCCACTTGGAGAGCTGGGAGGGACTGTCATCCGCTGACTCAGGAGCCGTCTGCAGGGCTGCCTTCTTCTTGGCTGCGCGGCTTCGGCTCTTGCTATACTTGTTGCTGTTGTCCATGGAGACAGCCCGCCGCCGGGGTGCCTTCCCACTCTTCCCTCCGTCAGGGTTGATAATCCACCAAGAGCTCTTGCCGGTCCCCTCGTTCTGGACACGCATGAACCGGCTATGTAGCGACAGGTTGTGCCGGATAGAATTCTGCAGAGAGAGAGAGGAAAATGCGGAATGTGAGCCAGAATGGTCCAAAAACTGAGTACCAAGAAGAAATAGTTAATCAGACTCAATTTTGAAGGCTGCTCAATTTCAGAGGCTTTAAAAAAAAAAAAAAATCAAACCAAAACAAACGACAAACACCTGCACGACCTTCCTTGGCTTGGAGTTAAATGACAACACTGTAAATGGCAAGTTTCATATTTAGGAGGTGGGAGATGGTTTCACACCCAGGAGATGCATAGGCTCACTGACATTCCTAAGTTTTGCTATCCTTTCTGTAATTGTATTGTCTATACCGAAGTTCACATTTATAATTTATTATCACACCACTCTCTCCCTGCACTTTGCAACAAACCTCCCTGGCTCTCTAAGGGTAATTAATCGCCTGGGGGGCTATTTTACTCTCATGATCCCTTCCACTAGAGTTGAGGAAACATCTACCTTTTCTTAAGCACTTCTACGAACTCAGAACTGGTGTGAATTTTTACCTATTTTCCAACTCCTCCAGGCACAATTTCACACCTGACAGGCATAAAAAAAATGGCAAAGTAGGATTTGCTGAGTTGACAGAAGTAGGTGAGTCTCTTATTCAGAAAAATTCTAAATAATTTATATGAATACTTTCCTCTCAAGGCAATGTGGTCTGAGCACGGTAACGTCTTTCCAAAGAGTACAGTATGGAAGGGGGGGAAAGAGTAACTTTACAGTGGAGACACCTGACAGATGGTATCTCAGCCAGGTGATCAAGGGAAACACTGACGTGTGTAAGTTATGCTGATAATATCTACTCTGGATATGACACGATGAAAATGGCACCTTCCTCTGTGGTCTTCCTTCCAAAACACATCACCCCAGTCTAATCACGAGAAAAACATCAGACAAATCCCAATTAAGGGACATTTAACAAATGCCAGTCCAGTATTCCTCAAAACTGTCAGAAGCAGGAGAAACGTAAGGAAGCACGATGATGAAATATAATACATCCTGGGTGGGATGCTGGGACAGAAAAAGGACATTAGGTAAAAACAAAGGAAATCTGAATAAAGTAAGAACTTTAGTTCTTAATAACATATCGATCCTGGTTTATTCGTTGTGACAAATGTACCAAATTAATACAAGATGCTTACAATAGGGGAAACTTGGTACTGGGTATGAGAACTCTCTGTAATAGTTTTGCAATTTTTCTGTAAATCTAAAACTATTCTGAATTTAAAGATTCTTTTTTTTTTTTTTAAAGAAATAGGGCAAAATATCCCCAAAACACTATTGACGACACTCATCTTGGAAGAACCCTCCTGGCTTGGTAGATAAGCCCAGTTGACAGGAATGACCCAGATCCAGTTTTATCTCTGCCACTGACCAACCATGTCACCTTGAGCAAATCATTTAATCTGTCAGCAGCAACTTCAGTTCTCCATCTTCATTACAGCCATAATAACATCCAAACCATTCCTCCCTGACAGGAATGATGTAAGGATGATATATGATAATACACTTCAGGAGCCTGTCACGCTACCAAGGCAGGGCGTTCTTACTGCTTTATGAGGTACAAAGTCCACGGTGGAGAGAGCTCACCGCCTGGTGCAGGCTCATTCTAATCTGTAAAATGTCTCATGGGCAGTAAAAGAGAGGAGTTGGTGGTATTCTCCATATCTGGAACAGCACCTGCAGCCCAGATGAGTTTGTATTTACAGTGTGAACACAAAAGATATTGCCTGATGCTGTATATTAAATATGAAATATCCTACATGTTACCCTAGTTTTTAAAAAGTTGGCAATCACCAACTGTATTTATGTAGAAGATACAAATACATGTGTTCTACCAAATGTTTTTAAAACACAGAAAGTCAGTAGGCTTTTATCATAAGTAAATAACCCAAAATACAGAGTTTCCCATATATATGTCTCCATGCAAGAAGGGCCTACAGTTTAGGCTGGGCAATAAGTATTAGCAGCCACGGGTCGTAAGTTGGCATTTCTACCACGACCATAAAGATGCATTTGAGAGAAGAAAAAGGGCAGCATGCTGAGTATCTGATGAGACAAATATTGCCCAAGAGACTATATATCTTGCTTCCCTTTTACCCTTATGGGTTTTAAAAGAATAATGACATCTCTACTAATGGTTCAGAAATTACATTTCTTTAAAAAGGAAAACACTTTCTCAAAATTGATATGAAGCATGCTCTTAAAACTCACTGTGCAGGGTTCAAAAAGCTGGCAAGTGCAAGGTGGTTCTACTACTGAGCACTGAGATGACTAGATATATTAAATAAAAACCTAAGCTTCTTGGTGAAAAAACAGGAAGGTCCTAAGGCTGTGTAGGGGCAACGTGGACACTGGCCTAATTACCCCTACCCTGGCCAGCCTCCTTCACTCTAGATTTTGGAAAGAGTTCATACCAGCACCCAAAATTAACGATGACCAATCATTAAATATCTGATCACCATCTCCCCCTTTAAAAAGCATTTACGAAACGGTATTTTTTGAAATGCATTTTTAGTTTCACCAATTCCAAATCAACAGAGAAAAAAAATGAAACACTTTACAGACCTCCCAAATTCCCTATATGGATTTTCTAATGGTCATCTATTACTGCAATTCTAAATCCTAACAATGCATATGTGTAATTTTATAAAATTACAAGGTACAATTGGTTAACATTTGTAGACAGAAATTAAGCTTCTGTAAGGGCCTGTGGTAAAGGGGCTGGATAGCCACGTCTAGGACCAGAACCAGAGAATGTCAGGGCCCAGGTCCCTAACTGCAAGGGTACAGAAATGAGAGCCTGCCTGATAGCACTGTCGGCTACTGCGACATGGGTTTTAGATTCATTGTCTTTAATCCTCACAACAAACCTGCAAAGTTGGTATCAGTGCTGTCATCACAGATACGAAGGCTCAGGCTGAGATATTAAATAACTTATACAAGGTCACACAGCTAGTGTCTATAAGAACCAAAACAGAAATTTGTTTTCTCAACTCTAATCCACTGCTTTTACTACAATCTTTCATAAGTATGTCACCAAATTATTCAGAAGTCATCATTTAACCTATCTGTGCTATCATTTAAAGAATGAGCCCATGTTTGTTTCTATACTAAGTGGCCATCACAGCTTTCGTTCTAAGGACAAGACAGTGGTTACCATACAAACCAATGTTAACTACCTTAGATTCCAAAACAAAACCCAACATATTAAATGGGTGATTAGCTTTAGTGCCCAATCTTTGCTCAACTCTTCATTTCAGAGGTTATTAGTGGCAGAATACAATCCCTAAGGCATCCTACCTACAAAACACTCAGACAGGTTTTTCCAGTTACATTACTAAGACAAAACAAACACAAACTGTGCCACCACCATCCTCACAGTCCCGTATCTCATCAGTCTTCTATCCCTACAGGCTGACCAGCCTTCCATTTATAAAATCCATAATATGAAGGTGGAGGCATTGACAAAAGTCAATGAATATGGCCCCTCTGTCCATTTTAGTTCAAATGCTTCCTTCACACTGCCAAAGTCAAATGCTGTAAATGTACTGGGTTTTTTTTCCCCACAGGTCACGATTCAAATCACTAGCTTTTCTACTTAAATTCTGGCGAAGCATGAAAAGGTAAGCAAATAAATGCCAGAACTACAATATTTCCACACGCCTTCCCTGATAACTAAAGTTAATGAAGATATGCTTTCCGTATGATTTCAAACTGTTCCTCCCTCACTTCAGTCCCAGGAGTTAAGAAATGGGATTTATAAAAATGGACAAGCCAACTGTAAAATCCTTTTACAACTTGTAGTTTAAGTTCTCTAAAGACCTCTCCATCAGGGTCTGTAAATTACTTTCCAATTTACTGTGTATTTTCAACTACAAAACTACCATTAAAAATATTCTGTGGTTTTCCACTAATTCGCATATTATCCCAAATTGTCTAAATTTCTAAGATTTTACATTAGTTTGGGCGTTGGGAGCTGAAGGTAAAGGAGGTCCTGCTTTGACAGGACTTGAGTGATTTTTTAAAATCATATCTAAATATACTTTGAAATATCTTTTGAGGTAGGCCAGCGTTAACTGGCTGAAGTACTAGGAACGTGCTTTCCTTAGGGCTCAGGTGATAAAGTAATAGTATGAACCAGGACTCCTACTGCTAGAGCTCAGGCCATTCTGTCATCACATTTGCTTACTGAAAGGGGCCAAGAAACAACTATAACCCCAACCCAAAACCATGTGATTAGTTCTGTTTATTTAAATCCACTACTAAAAAATCCAGATACTGATGAATTACAAGAAAGCAAACATCTCTATGAAGAAACTTTAGCATCAGGTACAAATATCCCAGTTCTTCTCCAACTTGGGCCCAAAGATTTAGAGAACCCTTAAAAAGCAACTCTATCACAATGTGACTGAAGTGAGAAAAAAGAATAAAAATACTCTTTATCTCATTTTTATGTCAATCTTCTCTTTTATCAAATGATTTACACTGAAGGAAGCCCTGCACTGGGGCAGAAATGCTTTAGATGTATTTAGTTAGTAGCAGACCTGGCAAACCTATGTCCTACACGACTGCAGCTGCAATTAGTGGCCCTATCCATCAAGGAGGCATGTGTAGTAGGTGTAGGAAGGAGGCAGCACGAAGAACCTCACGTTTCACAGTTGTGCCAACTGCAGCAGTGCGGGTCCCTTTGCTTGGTCCTCCTCAGAGAAATTAGTATAGAGTTGACTGGACTTACCAGAATCTGGCAATTATCTTTCTTGCTATTGTGAAGACAGTTATCTACTGCAAGATACATTTACTGCCCATGCTAAAGTACACACGGTCACTACATACATGCATGCCAACTAGTTGTGAAGATAGATGGACCCAAAACAGATTAGATTAGGTGTTGGAGAGCAGCTGCCTGAAATGAAAAAGTATTGCACCAATACTTTACAAGGTGGATAATTCATACGTGCAGTTTAAGGCGGCCAGTGGAGGGAAGCAGTGTGATGCTGAAGGAAGGACCACTGGCTTTGACGTCGGCCAGCTCTGAGTTGGAATCTTAGCCCTGGCATGTGCTTGTGACCTTGGCCAACTGACTAAACTTCGGTTGCCCCTTTCATAAACTGGGGATAAAAACACCTGCTCTGCCATACTCTAAGATCTTTGGGAAAATTAAATGAAATTACGCATGCCAAATACTCATCAGAGTGCCGAGCACAAACAGGCTCTCAACTGTCAGAAGCAGTGACATCACAGACATACAGAAGCAGTGACATCACAGACATTCACTTACTGTTTTCCGAGCACCATATGCTTGAAACCAAAAGGTGAGAGGGTGGCTCCTTCCAGGAAAGGATTTCAAACTCTTAAAAGTATTTTAAAGGTGCTGTGCCAGTCAGGAAATAACTGGTAATTTCTTAACTGTTGCTACCCTATGTCCGCTCCAGCCCCTTCCAAACCATGTTTACCTTGTGCAGACTGTCCACTAACCCAGACACCAGCTGCATGTGCTTCCCCTGGAACACAGAGAGGGTTTTGTCTGGAAGCAACATGTGGTATCAATTTATCTTTCTCAGCAACAGCAACAAGGAATCCACTGACTTTAAAAATAAAAAGGGAGTTGTGTAATTTAACTCTTAAAGGCCCTTGCCTTTTTAAAAAAGACAGTTCACTTTTTTTTTTTTTTTGCTACCTCAAAAGCAGCAAAATGAGAGTTCTGGTTGTCTATTCCCAAGCCAGACCCATTGCTTCTCACCAGGCAGACTGCAGGAGTCTCCCGGGTCCTTACAAGGGAGTCTAGTGGGGACAATCTGCAAAGGGCTGCCTTTAAACACAGTACTCCTCCAGCTTGCACAGAGGACCAGCATTTCAAGTCGGTCTCACTGCTCTGCCTTGTGGGCACTGACAGACAATTCAGAATGAGGCTGCCAAACACCTAAATTCTACTACGTGCATCCGCTGAACTGCAGAAGATAAAGGTCACATGAAAAGTCCAATGGAAAGAAACCACAAGTCATGGGAAACTCAGGGTGCTGTGTGCCATGGCAGAGCAGCCCAAAGGTGCAGCTTCAGGAGAGGGGCTGGGAAGTGGCGTTTGATTTATAATGGCAGGTTCTTTCAAAGGCAGTTCTCTGGGTGAGGCCCTGATTTCTCTCAAGTATTAGTTCTTCACCCTGGCTGCCCATTAGAACCACCGGCGGAGACTTTGTTAAATACTCTCGCCCCATACTCCTGGAGATTCTGATTCAATAGTCGTGGGGAAGGCCTGGATAGAGGTACATTTTTAAAGCTCCCCAGATTATTCTAATGTGCAATTAGAGCTGACTGAGAATATGATTCCAATCTAATGATTCCTTGTCTGCCCAGGTCTGATATTCTTTAAGTCAAAATTTCTGCCATTTAGAAGATCAGAATGAGAATTGGGGCCATATATTAAAGCTGTGATTATATAAGCAGAGTAAAATGGAGAGTTAGAGCAATTTCTCAGATCACTGGAGTCTAGTTATCTCTCTTCTTATAAAAAGGAGGAGTAAGGGGGAGGGGAAAGGGTCCTTGACCTTGACCTTGCACTGTCTTGTACATAGTCATCCATTCTGTTCTGTGCCATTTCTCCATCTACCATGGATAGTCATGGACAGGAAAGAGGGCAAATGGACTTTTGCAAAAGTAAGGCTGATGTGGGCTGGGACAGTCATTGATCCCTGTAATTTTCAGAAGCCTACCTGAACTTACATGCAGTTCACACAATCCCTTTTATAGACTGTCCTTCAAGCAAAACACCAAAAGATTGGGTAAAAATAACACAATACTGAGGTACTTATTAGCTTCTGCAGTTAAAAATACAGCAAAGTATTACTTAATGAACTTCTCTGAGAACCAAAGTACATATTCGGATAGCTTTAAGAACATTAACAACAACCACATGCTGTTTCTCATTCATCAACTGGACAGAACACTTCACCATTACAGTCAGTGCAGAGACCCTGGGGTGGACGCTGCCAGGGGCCAAGTAGCACCCCCACCTGAGGGAGCGGTGAGGGCCAGCCCTAATTAGACATTACTAGAGTCTAGGTGTGAGCTGTCTTGCCCTCTTAGATTTAATCTACTCTGGAGCTGGCTAACCTGTTGCTTAAAAGCAAGTATAAAAAGTACGATGGAATAAAACAGACTTGAAATCAAAATGGTTTTATTTCTGACTATATGGAATACCAGCTAAAAGAGCCAAACAAGCCTTTCAGGCTGAGAAGAAAACTTAAAATAAACACATAAGAGATTGCATAATCAACCCTGATGTGTAAGACAAGTTCCAGGCTGGCTCAGTCTTATCCTTGCCTAAAATACTAAAAGTTTAAACCATTAGGGGACTTATTTTAAAAAGATGATGTTCTAAAATAAATATTGTCGGGAACTTGGCTGAAGGATTAAATTTCCAGCTAAAAACAAGATTTCCGTTAAATTTGCTGACAATAATCCTCTACTCACCGAGATCTCTGAAAACTAGCCTTTGTTTCAGGTTTTCATACCGTAAGCAACAGGTTCTGGTCCTTCATTAAGAGGAATAAGATAACAATAATAATAAAAATCTTGTGATCAGTGTAATGAACCCATTTTCTATCCAAGCAAAATGAGACACATGAGGCCTCCTTAGGAGAGGAAGGGCTGGGCAGACAAGGAGCATTGCCCTCAACTAAAAAGGAAATCCTAGAATCCTTAAAGTATTCTATTACAGACCGTTCTGTTGGGTTTTCTAGCATGGGTTTTATTTTCATATTATTATTTTTTTCATTTAGCACTCTTCTTTTCAAGCTCTTCCACAGCTGTTTCTGCTCTTGGAGGGCAAGAGGGAACATTCCATTCCTCACAGCCAAACCTGCACTTCCGGCACACAGAGAACCCTGGCAGCCTTGCAACCTCTGCCCACACCCACTCCCTGCAGCACCCACCCCTCCCCCAACCCCTCCCACTTCCAGCCCCACATCCTTCTTCCCACCAACTGAGGAAGCAGCAGCTAAGGACGGCAGTCAGGCAGTCAACGGAATCAGTCTCCAGAAAGCAGGTTAAAGCTGCAGTATTTGCGCCCCACCCCCCTCTCCAAGCTTCTTCCCTGATTTCACTGAATCCATTTCTCCTTCCCAGAGGGCTCAGCAAACACATGCGACTTAAATTCCATTGAAGACCATGTATGGTTAGCCACACAAAGTGGATGTTTCCAAGGGTTAAAAGCCATAAAGTTACAGAACATTCTTGAAACTGACTCTGTTAAGTAGAAGACGTAGAACAGAAATAATTTTATTATTAACATAATTTTCACTTAATTAAAAAAAATAAATAAAGCTGCAAGTTTTTCCAGTTTGAAAACTTATTATAGGTGGAACTAGAGAGACTAAGAGGACATTAGAAACACATCTAGAATGCAGGAACACGTCAGAGAGCTGAATCACTTTTTATCACTTTAATGTCATTATATAAGTGACCAAAGCAGGAAGTTCAGTAAAAAGTAATGCAGAAGGCTGTGAAACCCATCTAGTAATAAGCAGCCTGAACTTTACGTGAAAGAAACCAAGGGCCAGAGACATACAGGGCATACCTGAATTCAGCCAGCTAGTTAATTATCAGCTGAGCTGAGACAAACTTAGATCTCCTGGCCTTGAGGTATAACATAGTACCATCCAGAAAAAACATTAGTCCCAATGTCTGGATTACCACACCAACTGAAGGGATGAAGTGCTGGGAGCACAAAGGATGGATAATATCTACCTTCTTCCCTCCTTCCCTCCTTCCCTCTCTCCCTCCCTTCCTTCCTTCCTTCTTTCCCTCCATCCATCCATCCATCCAATTTCGGTCTATCTTCCTTTATAACTTGAGTAATGTGGTCTGTCTCCTCTAACATAGCAGTCCCCAACCTTCTTGGCACCAGGGACCGGTGTTCTTATGAGAATCTTATGCCAAAAGATTTGAGGTGGAGCTGAGGCAGTGATGCTAGCACTGCAGAGTGCCTGCAAATACAGATGAAGCTTTGCTCGCTCGCCTGCCACTCACCTCTTGCTGTGTTGGCCGGGTTCCTAACAGGATAACAGACCGGTACTGGTCTGTGGTCTGGAGGTTGGGGACCCCTGCTCTAACACCTATTAAACTTTTTACAACCAGACATCATATCTTATTATAGCTTTAGCACCTAGCATGGGGCTTGGTACATAGCAGGTGCTCAGAAAATATTTGTTTAATCAAAGGATTAGTAGGAACAGGACAGCAGCTGAATTATACCGTTAAATGAAATGTTATATAAAACATGAACCAAATGAGCCAAACGATCTTCACATGAGTGAAGATGGAAATAAGCTTCCATTGTAAAATGTAAAGCAGATTCTAGGTTGTTTTAAAGTCGACAAGTCTCATCTTTGGGTATTAACTTCAATTATACAACTCAATTTCCCCAAACAAGACAAGATGGTCTAATAAGTAGGCTTAAGGTTCTTACCGTCCCTGGTAAGAAGGGCAAAATGATAGTGTAGGGCTAGTTGGTGGAGCAAGGGCTTGGCAGAATGGTCAAGAGTCCATCTAGGGTAAAGAGCTGACTTCCTTCCTTGGGATGCCATGGGGCCCCCACTACTTGGTAATGAGGTTGGCCCAGAGTCCTCCGAGGAATACTCAAAACCACAGATAACATACCCTACTTCTAAGTCTCCTCCAAGCAAGCACATAGGGAATAGAAATACAAAATAAAGTCTATTTTACCTGTAACTTTAAGGAACTTAATTTGTTCGGTGCCTACAAGGGCCAACTCCCTGAGCTTGACAAATCTGATTTCATTTTATTTTCATGACAAGCCTATCAGGAAGGTACAGAAAAGTTCAGTAACTTGTCTAGCAGGTGGTGGTGCACGAAATCAAGCTTGAGGCTAACTCTAAAAGCGAAGCTCTCACCACTGCACTGTGCGTTTCCCTTTGAAGTCATGGAGTGCCTAAGGAGAGAGGCGCCATTAACAGGTAATGAAGAAATGCGAAGCTTTAAAGCTTATGAAATCTTATTGTAAGCTTTACAATAAGAATTAAATGTTTCCATCTCTAAGTTTCTGCACATTGTCCTCAGGATTATGAAAAGGAGGGAAAAGATAAAAAATAACGACCCATGAAGCAAGCCTCGATGAAACCAGATCATTTTTAGAAATAATACCTTTGTTCTCAGTCACACCCCAAGAGGGATGCTATTACAAGTCCTAAGTTGACCTGGGGTCACCATTTTTAGGGAATGACCAAACAAGATTATTGCCATAAACTGTTAAGTATCCAGGCCTTCCTCAGTGGCACATCTGGTGCCTTCTGTCCTCAGGGAACATTCGCCCAGGACTGAGTCAAGCCAGTTTTACCTGGCTGTCCCTGGCAGGCCTACTCACGCCTTTGAACAGCTGGCACCACGCTATGGGTCCTCAAGCCAGAGGCATCAGGCAAATGTCTGCTTTGCCGTGGACCTTGCTATTATGAGGCTTAATCTGAAACAGGGACTCAGTTCTATACTATTTAAAACATGTAATTAGTTTATTATTGAGCCAGAAAAGATGAGCTTGCTTTAAAACTATGTGAATTTTAAAATATGATGCTTTTTGCCTGCCAACTGACAGCACGACTGAGATGCTTCTGTTTAACCTCAATCAAAAATTCTGCTAGGAAACTGCTTTTAGGTTGCATATGCATGCTATTTTATTATTTGTCTTCTGGCATCAAAACCTGCAAAAACAGAAATCACTGACAATGCAAGCACATTAAAGGGATGGATGTGGAGGTGCTGAGTGGGTGAGTGAAACAGCTTGAGAGTTTGACATCTGAAATCCAGGAAAACTGCTTTTCTGTTCTTAGTTTACAAACCCTTCCTTCACATGAGACTCACTGGCTTTAGCATCACACATACAAACACAACTGTTTCCAGCTCTTCAGATGTTACGGCTTAGAAAAACTGTTCTTTTTGTCTCGTTATTTCAAGAGCAACCAATTTCTTCTTGGTAGCTCTGAAATATATGCCAACGTGTGGGCACAGTCACACAGCTACGCACAGGCCCACACCCTGGAAAGACTGGGAGGGGTAGAGGCACATTTTTCAGCTAGGGAAGGAAAAGGTTTGGGCTAGTATTTACAAAACAGACATTTGGAAGCAGGCTATCTTCCAAGTGTCAGTGTTATTCTAACAGTCATCGAAAATCAAGGTGTTACTGGTGAAAGAAGCAGAGAAAGTAAAGGCCACGTAACAGAATCTCTCTTGTGTAGGCTACTGCGAACAAAATGACCGATGGACTTTTCCTTTATGAGAATAAAAAATACAAAACTCAATTCTGCAAAAATGACCCAGGCCTACATAAGCTGTGTTCACCTCTAGACCCCAGTGAAATTCACCTAACAAGGGGCCTGCTGAGGAACTGCTGCCTCTAGCCTATAACCTCCCTTGCATGTGCAGCAGCATTGCACTGTACTCATTTTGCAAGATTTCTTCTTGTTTAAAACCACAGGATGCAAAAGTAGTTGATGACCAATACAATGATATTGCTAAATGCTGAGTAAACCAACCACTAATATTCCAAGATACTCCTGAGTGCCAATTACTCATAAAGATGAGTAACAGCTCAAAAGTCCACATAAAATGATCAAATAAGGAACAAAGAGGACATTCCCACTGACTAAAGTACCAGGCACTCAGAAACCATTTTTCTGAAAACAAAAAACACAAACAAAAACCCCACGTACACATTCATTGAGCTATTTATATACTGGTACATTTTAACTTAAAATTCGGATGATCCCAAATGTGCAAGTTAATACAAGCACTATTCCCCAAACTATAATGAATAAAGCAGGTTGAATATGCATGAGAAAGATCACAGTTTTTCTAAAGGCCATGACAGGAATGCAATATTTTAGTAGTAATCCATACTAGGCTGTAATCTACTTTATGTCCACTGCTAGGTAAGCCTGAAAGCACTTAAACTGGAAGCACTAGCACCAGTAGTGTAATATCTCTTACCCAGAGGGCAAGGATAGTTAGGTATGAGCCTAGAGAAGCTGAACATATAGTAGAAATGAAAAATTCCTGTAACTGAGTGTTTCGAGGGCTAAAAGAATTTAAAAGAGTTTTCAGACCCTGTTGGTGGCTGCAGGAGGCTTTCGGAGTCAGAAGGGCTTAAGAGGAAGAGGTCAGAGTATGGTGGACAGTTGGGGGGATGAGCCCACTCCTCTCAACCAGCAGGTGCCAGAGTGTTCCAGAACTCACTGGTCCCTACACCCCAGCTGTGAGTGTTTCCAAGGCCACTCCTGAGGATGCAGTACCCCTGGCCCTACCACTGCCTCTGCGGCTGAGTCTGACTTGGCAGGGTAAGCCCTTAGGTTCTCTCTCAGAACTTCCTGGAGCCTGTCATCTGAAGTTTTTAACTCTCTCCCCTTCGTTGGGTTGTTCATTTGCTAATCAGGTATATGTGAGCACCTGACAACATGACCAGGTACCAGGTCTTTCCTGAGGCTGAACAGATCATTGTACACAAGGCACCCACTGAGATCAATCCCTTCACATCAAAGCAAGGAGGAAAAACACACAGGAACAGATGTTGCTGAGCCATTTTCAGGTTCAAAGGTAGTTTTAATTAACATACTTCCAACTCTCTGAGGCATTATGTGGAACAGTATTACTCTATATTAGCTGTTTTTCCAGAAACAAGTTCATCAGGTTCTTTCAAACAGTCCTGACTCAGCAGTCTTCCCAAGTAAGAAAGACAGCCGAGTCCTGATGTTAATTTGTGGTTAGAAACGAAAGTTATACAAGCTTCCTATAACGCTAACTAATCCAAGTTGGGAGACAATCTTCATGGGTCTCTGGCATTTCTTCATGTCTTGAAAGTAAAGTACTAATGGCCCTCTGTTCTGGACTATCTTTCAAGGTGTTTGCATTTGCGCAGTGAACAGCCTTGAAAGATAATGTCTCCCTCCAGCACAAAGGGCAGATACGCTTATTACCCATTACAAAAGACTTAAGACCCCTAAACTCAGGATTCCTCTCCCAGAACAGAACCCAGAAGTATGTGCAGGAATCAACCTGATCCCGTATGTGTCACTCCTGTGGAACCTGGGGGTAAGGAGAGAATGAATGCAAAATATGGTGCTGTTCATACTGCTTGCTGTGCCATGGGTGAGTCATAAATTCCTTTGCCTCTGACCTAAAAGTCTCATGGACAGTAGGGTCAAATCTCAGATCTTGCAGCTCTTGACAGTCCACTGCTTTAGCTCATAAACTACTGGAATTTCCTTAATTGCAAGAGATGAAACTGGGCAAGTCATCTCTAGCTAACTTTTTTCTCTTCAGAAGGGACACAAGATAATGGGAAAGATAACACAAGATAAGGAGGAAAACAAGGTCACAGGTAAGAGAAGCAGACACACATATCTCCAGTATATTGAATGTTCCAACTTGTCTCCTATAAGTTGGAAGACCTATAAGGCTTTATGAAAACAACCCATTAATAAAAGGATTGGTGGCAAGGAAGGGGAGGAGCGCCCTGATACAGCCACTTTGCAGTATTTCATCGGCATCAGTCACCATCTTTTGCGGCTGTTGCTCAATGTCATGGTTTTCCTGGGAAGAGCAGAGCTGATTGAGCAGGTTTAGGTTTGTCTCTCGCCTTCCTCTTCTACCAGACACGAGAGCACACCACGTTATGTCCACCCTCCTCATCTACCTGACGACCCGCTGCCCCACACATGGCAGTCCTCTTGGTCACATTTGTTGAGTTTCTGCAGGGTCCAGGTGTCCATTATGGAGCCCTGGACGGTTCTTAGAGGAAGACTTTCTGTTTAATCCCCCTGAGTTGTCTATGGTCTGCCCCAAATTTAACCCTGATGAAAGTGCTTTCAAGGTCTTTCTCCTTGCCATGAAGTCACGAAGACAGTGACTTTGTTGTTGCAATGTGTCACCTAAGTAGAGAGCCAGGATTCCCTCCTCCCTCCATTTCAGCTCTCCCACATAGATTATCTTCATTCCTCTGGCAGTTATTTAGCAGCTTTAGACCTGCAAAAAGCAAGATGGACTAGGCAGATCCCTTGAACCAAGAGCAAACACACTGCAAATACACATTTATATACTCTCCCAGTTCCCAAAAGAAGAGAGTTAATTTTCTAGCTTATTAAATATGAACCAGGAGCCTCTACTATAAAATATAAAAACCTTACAAGATTTCATGCTCTCCAGTTTCTAACTATTGATTTAAGCCAGACATGTTCTGGTACATAGGAAATTGGTATTTTCTTTTCCCTCCCCTTTCCTCTGGGATAACCTACTTCCACTCTTGGCAAAAGGAGGCGTATATTTACTATAGGGTTCACATGTACCTACACGTCCAATGCCTCCAGAATGATACTGGATTGTTGCCACATGGCCAAATAATGTGCTCTTTGAGAAATAATTATCAATTAGAGTGCTATAAAATGGGCCAGCAGTTCTACTCTGCTCACACTGTGAGGTATTTTGGCTACCAAACACAACAATCTTTCTTTAGTTCTTTTCACATCAATCAGAAAATTACGTTAATTTGCTCTGACGCTATTTGTGGACATACGTGGAGAAGAGTGCAGACATCCAGGAGTAAATCAGAATCGACTCACTCTGCTTGGACAGCAGGTCCCCACGCAGGCACTCCAGATACTAACATGATACGGGGACCCCAGTTTGGGCTGGGTGGTGAAGGCTGCAGTAAAAAGGAACTATTAGCAACAATCTGTAAGTAATCAATTTTTAGTACTTTCGGTCTAGAGTAGCTGCCAAAAGAACTTGGCAAAAGCCATCATTTAAAAATATACCACTTTAAGCTACATGAGGTATTCTTACTATAGTAAATAGGTTTTACTCTATCTATCTAAACCTACATATGAGGTCTAAAAATAGAAAAAAATAAAGGTTTAAAATTTAGATACCACTTGGTCATTAAAAATGTCCTATGGTTTTCTGTCCTTCTTCCTGACAGTGCTCTTTTGTGTGGTACTATTTTAGTGACAATTATTAAAATGTTTCTTGGGGCGGGGGGAGGGTGCATAACATATGGGAAAGTCATGTGAGAAAGCAACAGGGAAGCGTTAAATAGCAAAAGAAAGCACAACGACAGCTCTTATTCTATGCTGAAGGTGCCTGACGCGGGAAGACTCTCAGCAACTTTTCTTGAAAGGATAAACGACCCCTCCCCTTATTTTCTCTTTAGAACTAAACCATGCTGAATTAGGTTAGCATCTACAATACAATCCAGGAAGTCTAGCATAAAGAGATACACCCTCTCTTTCCCAGGTTCTCCATCTCCAAGGAAATCTGCCTTTAGCATTGAAAGTCACAGTAAATGATGTATCACATTCAAATAAATTGTCTGTCTCAAACTTCAAAAGCACTTAGAAGTTCAAAATGTGGATATTATTCATCTTATTAGAAATCATACTCATGCTTCAAGTGGACTACACAATTCAAATAGAGTAGGAGAGGACATTTTATTTTTGATTAAGATTCAGGATTTTTTTTCTTCTGGTAACTGTGGGAAAATAAACATTTGGATTCATTGGCAAAAGCATTAAGTGGGTGTAAACTTTAAAAATAATATTAATACCTACTGATATTAAAAATGTAGACAACCTTTGACAGAGTAGAACAGCCCACTCCATTCTCCTCCTCTTCCTTATTAACAGAATGTTGACTCTTAGCTGGGCACATGGCTGCCCAGGGAAAAAAGACTAAATTCACCAGCCTTCTTTGAAGTTAGATGTGGCCAGGTGACACAGTACTGGCCAAGGACATGTAAGTGGAAGAGTTCCTCAGAACTTTCAGGAAGACTATTGAAAGGCAGCTGACTCAGATGAGAAGCCCTTTTGTTTTGCTTTCCTTCCACCTGCTGGCCTCCACCTAGAAGGACCACGAAGATGAAAACTTACCCGCTATTGTGGGACAGAATATAGAAGGAGACTGATCCTCAATCATTTCTTAGACTGGCCATATCAGCCCTAGACTTCTTCTACGTGAAAATAATTCACTATTAAATTTTGGGTTTTCTATTTATACAGCCAAACTTAATCCTAAATGATAGACCAAGCAACTCTATTTTCAGAAATTAATCTTATCAATACGCCCTTCTACACATTTTACTCTCTTACACACACTCATCTTTTGTGTAATTTAGATAACAGAAAATCACTGATTACAAATTCCAAGTGTTAATAATAGTAAAGTTTTCTAATCATATCAAGTAAATAATGCAATAGAAACATCTAGCAAGAAAGGCCTTTCTGTGCCTATCTCCCACCTACCTTGATGTATGTGTCATCAGGTACCTTGAAGAGCTTTTCGGTGAGTGACTGTGTGTGTGTGTGCTGGACACCGTCACCCTAAAGTGTTACAAGGCTGGCAGTGTGCACGCTGATCCTCCTGACCCCAAAGTTTTAAAAGTTCTGGCATAGAAGCCATTAAAGACAGGGACTCAAGACATCTGTGATGAAATTATATCATAATGAGGCTTTTAACACGTCTTGTTTTGAGCTAACCTGGATTTCAAGAGAAAGCAATTTAGGAATTTAAGAAATAAAAGTGAACTGTGGGAAAGATAGACTGGAGATACATATGGTCTTTTCTTGGAATTAAATTTATGGTACAGAATATATAAGGCTATTTCTTACCAATCATGAGAATTATGCCTGGGCCACTGCCTTAGCAACAATTTTCACAAAACTATCAGAAATAGCATCAACAGACAGTGAGCAAAGAATGTCTAGAACATACCGAAATGTCATACATAACGTGGACAAAGGTTTATGCTCTTCTGGCTTTAGAGCAACATGAAATGAGAGAAAAGTCAGGCAGACATAGTGACATATCAGTCTCCACTCAATCCCAGAGCATCGAATCCAAAAAATAAAAATGCTATCCAAGAAGACCAACAGTGTCATATCTGGACATTGTGGCATGGCATCTAGTAAGAGTATTTTTAAAAAGTCTATACTCCCACTGAACCAAACTGTGGTCAATTATTCTTCCTTAAAATGAGTTTTCAAAAATCAGGAAACGAGCAAATGTAGTCACTGACTAGCCAATCCCAGGAGGAGAAGATGGGCAATTGATTCAGAGGACAGGAGGTTACTCAGTAACTGATGTTTTATATACATTTTCCTGATGAATGCTACATATTATTACTTTTAGGTCTGTGTGGGATGAAAAGGGTTTATTTCAGAGTTTAAACTGTTCCTTTCAATATCTTCTAACCCCTTCTTGATATGCCATCAAGTCCACTCCTGGTCCTTCATAAATGAATCTGCAGAGCCTTGGGTCTGAAACTGGCCCTGCAGCATCAATGTCTGTGCTAGAGGATAAAGCCCTAGGGCCAGGGCCACCAACTTCTTTGGTATCTCCCATGACGCTCTTAGCACAGGGCTGTGGACTCCACAGACACTCTTTTTCATTAAATACAACCACAGTAAAGGAAGCTTTAAAAAAGGAAAAACCCTCCAAATTACAATAAATGTTTTATGGACTAACAGCTGTTTTGGAAAGTAATTTTAGTTTATTAACATTCTGTAGGTATAAATACCCTACGTCAAGTCCCAATTTCCTTTTGCTTAGGGATTTGAGCAAACCACCCAGGATGCTACTGATGATGAAATGTGCTTAAATGCATTAAATCAATAACTTAAAGGCATCATAAAGAAACCAAAATTAGCTAAGACAATCCGATTACACCAAAATATCGAGTTTTGTGTCTACTCAGTAACAACACAGTAGGACCAATATTTGTTGAATGAACTTATGAATAAATGAGATCCATCGACTTTGTAGAAAATCCCAACACGAAGGAGTAACCATTACTTCCTTCAAGTCCCAACTGGAAACTCACAATGTGCAGCAAGACTGGCTCCACCCCATTCAGATCGCTGCTGTGCTCCTCTGCGTTTTCAAAAGGCGGGGACTCCATTTTGAAAAGCAGAACTGTCTCACACTCAGTGCTTGGCAGTATGAACTGGTCTCTGTTTCATGGTTTTGTATGGTTTTGTCTGATGTTGCCATTCCAAGTAGACTGTATGGTTTTGTCTGATATTGCCATTCCAAGTAGACTGTAAACTCCAGGACCAAGGAGCAAGTTCTCTACTCTTTCCATACCTCAGAATGAATGGCAGTTTGACGCATGCAGTGTGGTACTCAATAAATATTTAGAAAGTTAAATCTACAGCTTTATGCTACAGGACCGAGACCACAATGTATTGATCATCCAAGTTCTGTCCTCTTAAAATTGCAAGAGTTAGTCTATACTTAATTTATTCAAATTAAATATAAAAGGAAGTTGCAGTAGCTGTATTTTCGTGGGCAAGGGAGGGTTGGGGGAAGGTGAGGAGAGAGCATTAAGCTCAACCGGGAAGCGGGTCCAGCTCCGTCTGTTCCTTTTAGAAGGGCCCCTGTCATAGCTGTCACTGCACCCACACTTGAGCAGGGTTTTCCATTCCAGGGACTGCTTTCTGAGCAGTGTATAACGAAAGATGGTCTCATCTGCCTTTCTCTCATGTTAGTCCAAAGCACTTGTCAACAACAAGCTGGACTTCTGATTTTATTTACAACACCACATATTTTATGTACATGGAAATGAATTTTTTTTAAAAAAGGCAAAAAACTAATGCTTAAATAGTGTAGCAACCAACAGAGTTCTGGTTTCCTTCCCCAGAGAGGAAGGGTTAATGAGATTAAGCTTTGCATGTGAAAGGAAGCAGGAACTGGACCTCACCTGCCTGTGGCCATGAGAGGTGTGGTCGGAAGGAAGACACCCTACCTTCGGGTCAGAGAAGCAAACTGATGCCAGGTGTCTCCAGCCAGAAAGGACAGATCCTGAGATTATCTTTCCCCCTGGTCCATTAACATGAAATGTCTACTGTTACAGACCTGGATATCAGCACAGCCTCCTCACACCCATCTAAGGCCATCTAGACAGTGCTGAAATAGCAGTGGGAGAAGATTCTGGAAATGAACCCTCGGACCTGTTAGCCAGGATGAGATGGCACTTTTCTGGCCCTTTTCCTACTGTCTATTGGAATAACTTTAGAATGAGATAACTTACCATCCACTTTTTTCTAAAGAATCTAAGCCTCTAATCTATATAAAAGCAGCAATGTACATCCCTGTGCTGGTTCCTACCGCTTCTCATCCCAACCACACACTCCTATTAGAATACAAACCGCAAACAAATCCTTGAAGTGGTCTGCTGTCCTCCAGGAGGGGTTAGTGGGGGTGTCTGGGAATCACACCCCTTTTCCTGAAGTTACTTATTTTTTGACACTACCTTAAAAGTCAGAGCTCTAAGGGGCCCCCAGATAATCACCTCATCCTAACCTGTCATTTCAGAGATGGGAACATGAGTGTCCAGAGAACTGAAGTGACCTGTACAAAGTCACACGTTGCTAGGTAAGGGCTGGGCAGGGCCCATGCCCAGGTGTCCTGGCTCTGACACTGAGGTTTACTCTGGTCTCTACACCAGTGGTTTGCATGCCTTATCTTCAGCAGAATCCTTTCCCCAAATGAAATCTTAAGCAAATCTTGATTCACAAAGCAAATCAAAGTGGAAACACTGGTTAAAGTCGGGGGTAGGAGACCCAGAGGCCATTTCCACAGCCCTGACCTTCCCTCGGGGCCCTGCAACCCCTCTGAGGCTCTCTGGGGTCTCTCAGGACTGCACGTAAAAACTACTGCTCTACACCGCGCTCCTTAACACTCACACCCACACCTAAAAACTCCATACAGATGTATGTGTGTGTGTGGGCGGGGCGGGGGGGGGGACTTGTAAATATAGGCGTGCATATAATGACATTACTGAAAACATGGAAAACAGGGTAAAAAGTTACTCATATTCCCACTACCCTAACAAAACACTGTTGACAGTTCGATATATTTTGTTTTCATTTTTTTTTCTTCTAAGGAGATTTGTTTTACAAATTTGAAAACATAATTTTCTGTCCTATTTTACTGACTTGACGTTGGGTATATATTTGCGTAACATTAAATTTTTATTAACACTCATAGGAATTCAGGATGTCTTTTTGATAAATGACTACCTTTTAGAAATACATCAGAAAACTTGGACATTATAATCGCTCAACCTAAGCGAAGGGGAAAAATTTTTTAATACAGATAATATTAGCTATAGGAGAATATGACCAAAATCTACTGAAGAGGAGTCAGAGAAGACCAGGATAGCAGGAAAGGACATACTGAGTTTCATGTAAGGAAAAAAATTCAGGAGGAAGAAATGCTAAGGAAATTCTCGGTGGAAATACAATGTTATAGAACCACAACTCTAGAAAAATGAACTGTTTCTTTATCAGGAGTCTGACAGGTATAATAAACTCCATACAGATGTAACCCAGTACACTCTTACATACTCACGAAAACACTCACGGGCTAACCCCCTTCTGTTACTAACCACTTTGCCCCCACTATTCTGGTGAACCAAGGCTAGATTTTGACACTTTTAAATCCGTAACAAGGTACAAGTGAAGCAGGACTCTAGGACGAAGTCCTCTGCCTAGTTTCTAGGCTGGTTTCTGGCTTCCTAACTTTGTTCTGTATTGTGTCAATGGGCCAGCAGCACCTCAACAGGCTACTGACTCACATGCTCATCACATGGAACTCATCAAACTTAACATTAAATTTTTTTTCAAGTGGTGCTGAACTAGCCAAACAATTAAGAGATAAAAATAGGTAACAGAAAAATAACTTCTCATATGCGTTTTCTTTTAATATCTCAATTTATGTTTCTTTTTTTTTTTTGCCAGCTTTGAGGAAAACTTTATTAAAGAAAGACATAAGAGTTATAAACTAAGAAGACAAAGGCAGTATAACAGAACTCTGCCCAGCACCCAGAACGCCCTCACTCTGCAGAAGTCTGCACCTCCCCTTCATTCCTGCCTGTCTGAAGATCTTTACATCCATTTACAGGGCTGCTCCTTCAGAAGAGCTGCCATTGAAATAGAGGCAATCCAGTGGGACTGCCTGGGGGAAGCAGCAGAGCTGCCCAAGTCCCTGGGTCCTCTAACCTCTCAGCTTCTCCCAGGGAATGCAAATAAGCCCAGTAGGTATAGAATATGAAGTGGGTCCTCCCAGAGAGCAGGGCTCTGCCAGCCTGGTTGGTCTTTGCTTCCTGTAGTTTCTCACCTGGCATATGCCAAAGGGAGTTCCCTTCTGACTAGTGAATTTACCCCAATCCTCATCCTCACAAACTTCAGAACACACCCTAGGGACCTCCATCGCTATTTAAAGGAGGAGGCCATTTTCCGGAAAGCTGTTGAAGGGGGTTGGTCTGGTCTTCCAGGCTCCACCTTCCTCAGATTCTAGGATACCAGCACACATGTGCTAAAAAGCAGGGTCTCTGAGATGCTTGTCTCTGCTCCATGCACCTACTTCCCCCCGCAGCTCCAGGTGGGCTCAACACAGGGTCTGCTCTATTAGCAGAATGTTTAACCTTTGAGGCATGTGGGGTTTATCCTTTCCCTCTGTTAAATGACTTCTCTTGAGCAAAGGAAACAGTAATCTCCCATTGAGAGGTTTAGTGAATAAAAATACCAAAGAAGTGAATATCTTACATCTGTATTCTGAGATCAAGTTAATGTTTTACATGTGCATACTGCACATGCTCACGACCCCCGACATCTATAAATATATTAAGTCTCACACAGAATGGAACCTGGAGCACACGGATCAGTCCAAACTCTGAGTCTTCCTCCCTAGAAACAGATATGATTAGTCACATTTTAGAAGGTGGCCATGAACCCAGGCCTCAGAAAAATAGGTCTTCTCACTCCCCAGACTGAGGGCTTGTCTCTGTCCGTAGCGGAGGGGTGACACAGCTTAAACCTGCTTTGTGTGGGAAGGCTGACAAGATGACCACAATGACAACCAATCAGTAGTAGAAACAGCTTTCTTTTTTCTGAGAAGTCTTATCAAGGGAACCAGTTATTAAATTATACACAAAAGCTATGCTTTTAAAAAATCTCCCCTTTTCTTGTTATCTCTAAAAACTCAAGTCTTTGTAACTAACTCATCTCCTATGACTTAGCCCAAACCTTATGATGAAGGCAATAGGTCAGCATGTTCCAGAAAACATGGACATTGCTAACTGCTTTAATTCTGACTCCATTATTTCCATCTCTCCTGATCCATGAGGGCTTCTCTCCCATCCTGCAATTGTACTAGTGGCCAGCCATTTGGTCACCCCTGCCACAATGTGAAGGATAGGGCATAACATCTCTAACAGAGAGGGAAGGTCCCTCTCACACCTCCTGCAGCTTGGTTACTGACATGTCTAAAAATCCTTCTTGCTACAGAATCACAGCATTCTATTATTCCTTTTATTGTGATATATTTTAAACAGACAAAAAGAATTACACAGAATATAACAAATATCCATGTACCAATAGCTCAATTTTAACGAATCTTAGTATTTTGCCCTATTTGCCTTCAATAACTTTTTTTTTGAAAGAAATAAAACATTAGAGATACAGGTGAAACACCCTGGTACCCCCTGCTCTTTCCACTTCTCCTACACTCTCTTCACAGATAACCGCTATCCTAAAGTTAGTATTTATTTCTATTGAAATTTTACTATGTAAGTATATGTGCATAAATATATAACATTCCTTGCATGTTTTAAAACTTTATATAAATGGCATCACACTGTCTACAATTAAGCAACTTGCATTTTTCCCCTCAATTTTTAAAAAAACTTTCTTATAGAAAATTTCAAACCTATGCAAAAGTCGAGTGTTATCTCAAACCCCTATATACTCATCCTCCAGCCTCCTGACCTTATATCTATATCCAGATTATTATATCTATCCCTTAACCACTCATTCCCACCTCCCCTCCCTGGCCAGCAAGCCCTCCAATCACTCTGAAACAAATCCCATACATGCAAAACTTTTAAAGGTTTAGTTTCTATTGGAGCTGACTTTATAAAGAGAAGCCAAGGCAGAAGGGGAAAAAATGCAAATACATGACCTGGTTCCAACCACCCCAGGAGAATTATAGCTCAAATCGTTTGCAAATGGATCCAAAAGGGCAAAAAGAAATGCCAGCATTGGTTGGGGTCCACTGGTTGAAGCATGAGCTTGTCCTTTCCAAGTGGCTTTGAGGCAGGGAAGAGGTCATCCCTGAACTTTTCCCTTGCCCACTACCTTCAATCTCAGCTCAGTCTTCCCTCTGCATACTCAAACTGCTCAAGATAATACCCTCTTGTCACATAGAAAGAAAAAAAAAAACAACCCATCCTCACCCTCCTTCACATGCTTAATACGTGAATTGCATCTCTGAATAAATTTATACACATACATATATAACAGTAGTTGCTAATGTTTACCAAGAGCTTTCTTTTCACCAGGCTTTTTTTTTCACACCTTTGGTTACACTGCTAACTGAAATTCAACAGATGAGGAAACTGTGTCAAATAGCTCATAAGTGGAGCCACATATTGAATTCAAGTGGATTAGCTCCAGGGCCCACATGCAACACCATGCATTGCCTCCTTAGCAAAAGAACCAGTTCTTAGCAAAGAAGCCATTGGCTTGATGAACGGATGGAGACAAAACTCCACTAGCAAGTATGTGATAAAAATCTGAGTAACCCAGTCGGATTGAAGGCTGTCTATGGACTGCTCTGGGCAGCTCGTTCTCAGCTCTATGACACTCGACTTTTCCTTTTAGAAGGTCACAATCAAATTGACTTCTGTGTAAGAAAAGTAAAAAAAATAGTACAAAGGTAGACAAAAGCCATTCATTAGTCCAGCTTCCCCCCTCAACTTTACCCTCAATAGCCACTTATAACAGGGAATCAGAAAAGAGTAGATCAGGCTCTTCTTAATGCCCCCAAACATGTGACCTTCATCTTGAGAATGTGGTATCGCAGTATCAAAGAGCTCCTTGTATTGCATGGACAAAGGGGGGCAGAATTGTGATGACCTAAGTATTTGACCTTCATGCAGTAAATGCACCACAGCTTAGTCTCCAACAATTTTCGGTCGTTTATAATATAAACTGGTTTTTAAGGAAGAAATGCTATTTTTCTTTTAAAAAGAAAATCCAGAATTATATTCAGCAGCTTTTTAGGCCTTGTATCTTAAACGCTCTGTTCTTCCTAAACAAATAACTTTAAAAAAAATCAGCAGATAAGATGAATCCTTCTATTTGCCAGTGGGCCTGACTGCACGCCTCTCTCCCTTCCTCCCCACCAACCCCGCTCCCCCTCTTCCTCCCTCTCTCTCCATCTTTCCCCTCCTGCTCCTCCTCCCCATCCTCACCCTGTAGTGCCTGAGCCAAAGTTCCTTATCCAAGGTGGATTTTTCACTGTTATCATACTGTTTACTACAATTTCTAAACAAGAGTAAACACCACTACCCTAGCATCTCATTTTATTTATTCAATCAATATTTACTGAGCAGTGAGTACCCAGCACTATGTTAAATGCTGAAGCACGAACTTTAATTTGAATACATAGGGGAATTTCCTCTTTTGCTTAAGTTCTTGACTTATGAAGCCTCAAATGAGAGGACATCTTCTAGCTGAAATTTTATTTTCTTATGAGAAAGAAAAATTTATAAGGCATGGAGACCAGGTAGAGAAGAGACAGGTAAAAAGACTGTAATATGGTAACATACCATTTCATAAGTTTTTAAAATAGTTTTATAGAGGGCACATAAACAATTTTAAAGTTCCAGTTTAAAATGTAAACCTCTCAATAACACATCTCCAAAAGAAGGGAAAGAAGGAAAAGAAATATTCAGGTATCTACTAGAAAGTTGAAGTTTTTTTACACCGTACTCTGTTTCCATGTTCTAAATTTACATGGGTTAGGTAGAGGAGATGGAGAAACAGAGTCAGTTGACACCAGTGAATTACCAGTTCAAACACAGTGCCAGCTTTCTCTTTTATCATGAACTTCACTTGCCTTCTGTGTGTCTCACTGACTAGATGTGGTAAGTTACAGGGATGTCTGCAGGTCCTATCCAGACCCAGGTGCACTATGAAAGGCAGCTACAGCAATGTTACAGTACCTCGAATAATGCAATGCACAGTGGGTTAGGGGAGAAAGAAGTTATTCAAGAAAGAATTATATGGAATAAAACTGGTTGTAGAAAAGCATAGTTACTACTATAACTAATTAATACTTTCTGTATTAATTTTTTTGGAGTGTTTAATTTCAAAGGCTTTTAGGCAATCTCTCTTGATACCTGTTATTTACTGACTGGCTAGCTCTTGACTTCCTGGTTCCCAGCCACATTTTACTTATCCTCTGTCATGCTGCTGGTCACGGTTTGCTTCCGAAAAGAAATGTAAGGCAGCTGGAACTATGTTTTGTTCATCTCTGCA
This sequence comes from Pteropus vampyrus, assembly GCF_000151845.1. Lineage (NCBI taxonomy): Eukaryota > Metazoa > Chordata > Mammalia > Chiroptera > Pteropodidae > Pteropus > Pteropus vampyrus. The sequence goes on from NW_011888882.1 coordinate 6,688,110, forward strand.
GTCCCCATAGTGCCTAGCACTGTGCCGAAACCAAACTCAGAGCTTACCAATAAAAATTTTTACTTAATTAAATTAAGGAGGCTTTCCCTGATGTGAAGCAATGTGAAAGACATCACACTATGCCACTAAAAAGGCTGAACCTGAATCTAATCAACACTCCAGAGGTAATGTCCAATTTGACACCACAAGAAAACAGATATGTCAAGAATGTGGGACACTCTCACTTTCTGCAATAAGTCAATGGCATGAAAGAAGAAAGGGTGAGGAGAGCTGGGGACTGCTCTTGATTAAAAGAGATATAACATCCAAATGCCATGTGTAGACCTTGTTAAGATTCTGATTCTAATATAACAACTATAAAACATACACACACACACACACACACACACATTTTTACACAACTAAAAGAAAAAATTTTTACTATAAACTGGGCATCAGAAGATACCAATAAACTATAGTAAATATACTTGTCCTAATGGCAGTGTCGTTATTTAAGAGTATGCCTACAGCTCCAAGGGGCACCATGAACTATGTAGGTGAAATAACAGGCCTAGGAGTTGCTTTAAAATGCTCAAGGGGAAAAAAAAAAAGTTAAGTAAATGAGGCAAAATCTTGATAACTGTAAAATATATATACTCTACACTTTTGAGTGTTTGCATTTTTTCATAACAATTTTTAAAGAGGCTCAAAACAGTAACTTAAAAATATGTTATGTATAAACTAAGCAAATATTTTCAAGCCTCTCTGACCATATTCTCATATTCATCTGTGAAGTAGTTTCGAATTGGCAAATATTCACAGAGCCTCACACCTATGATACTGAAGACAGAGAAAATGGGGGTATACAGGTGTGCAAGCTCTTCGACCACCCGTGGGAGACACCCCAACAAGTCAGAACCTGAGGGATGGTCTGGTCTGTTCCTCGAAACACCTGGAAATGAGACACGTTCACTTAAGACCTGGTTCGTTTGACGAACAAAATCAGCTTTTTTTCTGATTACCTTTACAAGGACAAAACCTTTTACATACTGTCAGGTGAGTACTAAACGGTAATGCTATAAGCAGTGTCCATCCTCAGAGTCTCTTTAGCAGACCACTGGCACACTTCCTAAGCCAGAAAGGACAGCAATAAACAGTAATAAATAGTAAATCTATAAGATCTATTATCTACAAGCACCTGTAGATTATAAACCTGTGAAAAGTATGGTACTGTGCTTACAATAAGGTACCTTCCCAAGTTTCTTCTGCTTTGTTCTTATCAGCAGTTCTCTTTCAGAGTTGCTTTCAGGGGCCTGGGTCTTTTCTAGTATAGGAAATGTGTTGGTGGTTCGCTGGAGAAGCAGTGCCTAAGGATGGACACTTCTTATAGATTTACTATTTATTACTGTTTATTGCTGTCCTTTCTGGTTTAGGAAGTGTGCCAGTGGTCTGCTAAAGAGACTCCGAGGATGGACACTGCTTATAGCATTACCGTTTAGTACTCACCTGACAGTATGTAAAAGGTTTTGTCCTTGTAAAGGTAATCAGAAAAAAAGCTGATTTTGTTCGTCAAACGAACCAGGTCTTAAGTGAACGTGTCTCATTTCCAGGTGTTTTGAAGAACAGACCAGACAAGTGCTATTTTGTTCATTTTAAAAAGTCTGAGAAAACAACATAAAAAGTAGATTTCTCACTTATTTAATGTCTTCTGTAAGAAAAAAAATAGTGTTTTTTAAAGATTATAGAATAATCATTTAGAGTAGAAAAATCCTAGACCAACACTATGCTGTCTCTATGTATATTAAAATGTGCCCTTCTCTTCACCAAGGCTTCTCTTTCTTCCTCCCTATCCCCAAGAAAATAAAACCCCCAAACTGCATAAGGACTGAGAGGCTAGGTGTTTGTAGTCCAGAGGTGTAAATGACCAAATGGATGGGTAAGTCAGGTCCCTAAAAGAGAGTAATACTCCATTTACATGGAGACAAACTGACAAGTAAAACTGACATTCCCCACACTTACTGGTCTGCAGCATCAGAATTTACAGACTAAAACTGCAACGGCGCAGGGATGGTTGTCTGTCTTTGCTCACCACTATACCCCCAGGTGTCCAGCACACAACACACACGCTCTCTAATGAATGTGAGTAAATGCAGCCAGTCCTAACTACCTCAATCTTCTTTCTTCTCAAAATCAAAAGAGCTAAAAAATACTGATGTACATGATGATAAACTAAGTTCCACAGCTTTAGTTTAAGAAAGCAGTACAAGTTAATATATTTTAGAAAGACCATTATTAGAATGTCTAAAATAAATGGGCTTAGGCACTTATGTATGCTTAAAAAATACCAATCAACCTCAACCCAATAAAAGGATTAAAGAATCCTAAAATTCATGATTATTTTATGCATCCTAATCAATTAATTAACAAACATGGCCTTTTTGTGATGGTTCCTGAGAAGGAATACAATGATCCCTGGTGGCAAAGGGAGAGAAAAAAGGAAGAAACAATAGCAGAGTTTGAGAAAGTCTAATAGAGCTTTTCTTCTTCTTTTTTAAGTGAAACAAATCATAAAAAGTTATAGAGAAACAGCAAGACTTTCACAGGAGTTATCTAACTTAGAGAAAGTGGGTGGAAACGTAGAACTCTGAGCCAACGAGGATAGACCTTAGTCACAAGACCACAAGAAATTAACATAAAAGGACAGGCAAAGTTGCCTTCTATTGTTTCCTTCCCACTCCAAAGCACAAAAGTTCAGGTGATCGCATCAGGCACGAATGCCCCAGCATTCCCTAGCTCAACCAAATGTCACCCTGGACACCCAAAATGTTCAAATTCCCTTCAAGTTTCATGGCCACAAAAGCATCCTTCAGGCACTATCTCCCTCAAACTGAATGTATCCTCCTTCTCCCAATTCATCCACGTCTACCCTTTTGTCTCCGCCTCATCTCTTCTTCGCCCTCCACTCTATACCTAGAAGCAGGTTTCCCTGAAGCCACCTGTCTTTTGGCCAAACCAGAGGATACAATCTTCTCTTAGAAAGGCCAACATGAAGTTTAAACCAATACAATATTCAAAAATTGGTCATGTTAAAAAATGTTTTAAATATCTTCAAAGATGACTCAGAAGTAGTAAAGACACCCCCAAAGCTTCAGGTGGGCTTTTCCTGAAGTGCAGAATTTATATAACCAGGCAAATGTATCTAAGTCAATCTCCTGGTATATGTTTCTAATCCTTTTATCATGAGTTCACCTTCAAGGCCACAGGGATTTATGGATGAAAAAGATCTCTTTTCATGGGTTTATTATCTAAATTCCTATCAAAGGTGCTCAAAGACAAGTGCTACTTTATTCATAAAAAAGCCTGAGAAAAGCACATAAAGATCAGGTATTGCACTTATTTAATGTCTCCTGTCAGGGAAAAAAAAAAAGTGGTTTTTGTTAAGATTATAGAATAATACTGCTGAAAGAGAGGTTTTACTACGAAGCGAAAATATTACCTAACTAAAGCTTCTACCTCTTCCTAATCCCTTCTGAAAAGACAGAACACTCACTTATAACTTTATCACCCTTTGACTTTACAATGCCATCAAAGCACAACCTGCTAGATAAGAAGGGAAGAGGAGAGAAATAAACAAAAACCTCCCTCCAAACAGATGACTACCAAACCTCTCCCTGCTGGCAGTTCTCCACCTGATTCCACTGTGTCTCAGAGCTCAAGAGACCCACAGGAAGAAGATGCCAGAAAATGATACGACCCTCACCCTCAGACTTACTGCCTTTCTGCAGAACTGAACTAGATCTTAGAAGGATCCTTCAAATCTAGAAGGCAACTTTATCTCTCGCCCTTGAGAATGCTGCCTGCTTCCTCTTCCATCTCCTTAGCACCTGATGTTGCTGGTGAATACTGCTATTACCAACACCAATGGTAACAGGTAAGTTTTAATTTACTTTTTGCTAAGCACTATGCTAAGCACTTAATATGCATGACCTTGATATAATCCTCAGTTGGGGTTTTACCTATGAGAAGTAGGGGCACAGAGAGGTTACAGACTTTGCTCAAGGTCCTCAGCCAGCAAGTCAAGGAGTTTGGACTGGAACCCAGGTCTGTCCTAAGGCCACGACTCTAAACCACAACACAACCTTAGGCAAAAAAGTATCCCCCATGCCTCCATCCCAATTCCAGAAGTTCAAAGGCCCCTAGTGATAAGAAGACCACCAGCACTCATTATGTAAAAGCCTTTCACCCACCCGAGGTTCCTCCCACCTTTGTCTTTGCCTGGCAATGCCCAGTGGTAGAGGAAGTAGGTGTCCTCCCCGCCCTATCCCAGGGTACTGTTCCACTTCTTCCTAATTATAACTGGCTTATAGTATGTGTTTAAACTCTTTCAACACCAGGGAACCTGCTGAGAACCTGACAGAGCCTCCTTCCTCCTACCTGTCCCCACCTGGGGTTCTGGATGAAGCAAATGGACCTGGAGAAGTCATGTGCCAGGCAACACAACTCCATGGTGAAACACCACTCTTCCTCTCCACCTCTCCCAAACCCTCTGGGTGACACTCTTTCCAAAGGACTACCAAAATGTCCTGTTCCTGCTAGTTCTTCTCATGTGAGAGAAAAAGACTGAGAAAACGGGTTACTATGGGTTAGCCATTAAAAAGTCCCTGTTGAACTCATGCATTCTCTTAGTTAATACTTAAATATGCAAGTCAGAGACTTCAAGCTCATACAGGGCTTCTGGAGGAGGGGAGAGGAGTACACAGAGGTTAACTTTGCTGTTTTTCTTGGCAAGGAGCAGCCCAATGATAAAAACATATTTTGTAGTAAGAAGTAGATTCTGAAACCGAAAGCAGATGACTAAAATATATAACTTCCCATATCTCTGTGGAGTGAGAACCAAATGAACTTATAACAAGGGGCACATATCAAATAAGGAGACTAATAATGGTTACTGCTGACTGTGCACTCACTCTCGGCCAAGCTCTGTGCTAGATGTTTACAGACACTTGACTAGACCTTCATAATCTTGTGAAGTTTATTATAAAGAGGAAACTGAGGCTGAGAGACTTTACCTCCAAAGTAATTATAGTACTTCCTGGGTGCCAAACTCCACTGTAAGCACTTTAAAAATGAATATATTGACTCATTTAATTCTCATAATAGACTTATGAGGTAGGTGATACTATTACCAAATGAGCAAACTGAGAGAGAGTGTCACTAAATTACTTATCCCAGGTCACACAGCTGATAAATAAGAGTAAAGATTTAAACCTAGGAACTCAGACCCCAGCATCTGTGCTCTTTAGTCACTGGGTTATACTGAAGATATACTCCCTGGGTTTTTGTTTGTTATATTTTACTTCTTCTTCTTTTCTTTTCTTTCTTTCTTTCTTTCTTTCTTTTTTTGGGCTGTTATTTTTCCAACAAGACTGAAAGCTTTAGAAGGACAGGGGCACTTTTCATTCCCCACTCAGCAATTAAGTACTGTGAACCAGCTAAGGCAGGGTCATCAATAAATAATTGAGTGTGGTGCAACTCATGGAAGGATCTGACTGCTGAGAGCATCTCACAGCTCCACTGCTCTGATCCAGACCTCCAGGTCCTCCTACCTCAGCAACCCCCAAAGACCCCAGACCAGCCCGTGTTGTGTCCATCTAGGGGCTATGTAGAGGCAGACTGGTACTCACTGAAACTGCTCTAACATAAAGATCAGATGCCTTTACTTCCATTTCCAAAATACTAGAGAGCAACACACAGCAAGTGGACTGCCACATACTGCTCCATACCCCTGCTCGATGTCCAAAAGAGCTCAAAGCTCTCCTTGCTAGACCCAAAAGTGAGCTCCGAAGCCACCATCAATCAGCATGTCAGCATGTAAGGGGGCATCTACCAACCGCCCCTGCCCTACAGCAAAAAGAAGGCCTCTCACGGGCTCCAGTCCACCTTTTGGCAGACCTGTTCCACAATCTACCCTTACCTGGAGTTCCCACTAGTCAGTCATTTATTCCTTTGACAACCATGTACGGAGTACCTACCATACACCAGGCTCTCTATTAGGTGCTGGAAATATAGGGTGAACCAGAGACACACAATATTTGCCCTCGTGGAGCTCATCCACCCTTCATCTTGAGAAATTCTGGTCATCAAGGAAGTGGCGTGTAAGCCACTTCCCTTGGGAAATTCTAGAAGATGCTCCTTGTTTCAAGTAGCTGGTTGAGAGTGAGTTCCGTCAAGAGTGTATGGTAGATTAAAAATATTACCTAAAATCCTCATCAAAATTCTGGCATGGCCAGTTGGGGAACAAAAAAAAAATCCCAGATTGAAGAAAATAAGATTATCTTCACGGGATATTTCACTCTGAAATATGCAGAATGGTAAAGGTTAAAAAAAAAAAAATCTGTGAAATCAATGACTCCTAGGAATAACAACAACAACAAAAAATCTGAGCAGGCAGAGAACCCTGAACTACTGTAACTTATAAACTGATTTTATCTTTCCCTCCCTGGCTACAAAGCTGTTCTTTATGTCAAAAATCAATGGTGTGCCTGTTTATCTCTGATATACATGCTCAAGTCATTAAGTAACCTAGGAACATGGATTAAAATAATGAGGTGTGCCTTAAGGTAGTGACAGACACCCCAGAAAATTGCTAGGACGACAAGGTGCCATAGGTATCTGGGCTGGCAACATGACCAACAAGTTTTGACACCTCAGGAAAGAAAGCTAGCATCCTCAGAGACCACACTGTTAACAGCGATTTAAATTCTACCCGGGCCAACTGATACACCTTACCTATCTTGCATCACAGGAAAAGGTGGGGATTACACATAAGTGAACTTTTCAAATAACTAACACTTACTTTTCGGTGCCAAAATATTAAATTGTTAGCCATTTTAAAAGAAAGTACTAGATGTAAATTAACATTTTCTGGATGTCTAGGGTCATAACAAAGTATGTTCCTATACCAAATAGACTCAGACTATTTCCCCTCCTCCAAGCCTGCTTCAAGCACTTCCTCTCCCCACCCCCAGCTGTCTACCTAAGGAAAAGCAGATAAGTAAGGTTATGCGACACACCCGCTGAACTTCGACACCATTCTAAGTCAACATGCTCTGGCCACCCTTATCAGGAGGTAAGAGGCAGGGAAAGAAATCCCAGTACACTACCTACCTGTGGCAGGAGAGGCCTCAGTATCTGATAATCTCAAGCAACTCAGCGCATCATCCTTGTAATACTATTTCTATTTTAAAGATAAGGCAAATGAGTCCTGGCAAAGTTGTTGGCTCAACCAAGATCTCACGGCTGACAGAAGGCAAGGCAGGGCGGAGTCTCAGTCTTCTGACCCCAAGTTGCATCTTCTTCTATTACACCAAAGTTGAGTCAGAGAGGACTGAAGGTCACCAGAAGACTGTAACACAGGCAGTAGAGCTTAGAACTCCTCTCACCGCAGCTTCCCAGAGGAAGGATTTCTTTAGTTGTAGAGAAATAAACCCTTTCACCATCATATGTTTTTTTATCATCATATCTTTTAGAACTTAAACTGTATTGGGTAGTGCAAATAATTAATACAGCGAAGGCAAGTATCTCAAACTAGACACACGAGTGCACCTTTAACTGTGGTCCCGTGAGCAAGCCTGGATCTTCACTATTTTACATCAGTAAACCTGGAGGATGAAACTAACCGCTAGGACCATCCATCCATCTAATGACCTAACAAAATTATTACTTCAACTCACCAAAAAGCATGGAAATGTTAAACTAAACTTTTCCCAGAGAACTAAATAATAGTTATTAAGAAAGCCTTAACTGCAAGTATATGCTAGTTCATTACATATAGTTTTATCAACACTACTGCTAAAACTGTAACAAATACCACATAAAATGCTTAATTCTATGCACATGGCATGTGTTCAGTGAATAAACTTTTTACTCTGAATCTTTAATAACTTTAAGTAACCACATGCAAAAAAATTATATACATGAGAAATACCAGCACTCATTTCCACTCAGTTGAGGATGTGCTTTGACCTCCACTTTATACACAGAAAAAAGCTCATTTTAAGAAATATAAAATACGTCCGAAGTTTTACCAAAATACAATACTAACTTTAATTTTTTACATTTTGATTATTTTCTTCAAAAATGAAGTGGCAATTTAAATTCTTATTTCCAAGCCCACATAAAGGACATGCCCTCCAACTACAAATAATGGTTTCTAAAAAATGCACTCATCCTGGATCTATAGCTTTATTCTTGCCACTATTTATTAAGGAAGCAACCTACTAGTCTGGATAAACTCTCTTTACATCTTGAAATATAACTGTAAAATCTAATCCTAACTTGTACTTCCCTGGGTCTGTGCCCAAAGAGTTGCATCTTTCTAGAGTAAACCAAGAGGCTGATTGATTGATTGATTGATTGATTGACTGATTTACTATTAGTCTATCCTAAGAAATGTCCCGTCAGAACAAGGAAAGGAGATACATCCTAAATTTCATCATCCGTGGGCTTCTAGGCTTTGATTCGGACACAAGAGAAATCCTTGGAGGCCCAGGTATAGTCAGATCTGGACCTTGCTCTCTGAGCAAATAAAAGAACTTCTCCCTCAGAACCCCAAAATATCAAATAGGTTCATGGGGAGAATGAAATTCTGTTGTTCCTGTGGGCCCAACACTACTCTTTACAATGTTTTTGTCACCGTATGTATACAATCCAGATGTCAAAATCTTGGTGGCATCATGCCTCCTACCTGCCCATTAACTTGATACCTATTTTCACTGAAGAACACAAATTTCTCCATTTCTTCTAAATCCATTTAAGAAATGAACCAACACAATTTGCAGGTGGTTCTCTTTAGCTGAAAGGAGAAATCTCTCATAGCAAATAAATACTAAAAACAACATCATGGAAAGGAGGAAGACTTTTCTTGTTAAGTCTAGTCTATGAACCCGCAGTTCAAGACATGAATTTCCTTCTTTCCCACTTCATTTTAGTAGCTGAGATTATTTACTACTTAATGGAACAGACAGCATAAACTAACGTATACTTTATTTATTACAACTGTGTTTTCTACAAAGGTGGGAGGCTTGTGAGGAGTATATTCCTTCGCCTTCCTGGAAAGAGGCCAGGAGATTTTGTATAACAACTACATCAAAAAAGCAAATACCCAGGAGCAAAAAGTGTGACAAGGCCTGCCCAGGAAAAACAAAAAACAAAAAACAACAAGCTTTTCCAAAACTGAAGGCCAAGCTCAGGGGCCCACAGTGGGGCTGAGCCACTGTCTGTCAGTCCCAAACCTGAGACAACCCTAAGTTGTTCCTTAGGGAGGAAACTGGAGATGGAGCTTCTCCATCCAAACTGAGGACATGAGCTATTAAGGAAAGATTTACACGTGGAGGGTTCACAAAAACCTATCTGCCACAAGTATCTTCTACTCACCCACAAAATATCCTACAACTCCTACCAATGGCCCAGAAATCCTGAAAGGAAGCCATCTTATAAGCTCTTCAGAGAAGGCTCCTGAGACAGTGAGGGCTCAGGATGCTTGCCCTGACCCTTTCTGAGGGCTGGCCTGGAAGCGCCACCGATTCCTTCCCAAACCAGTTGCTGGAAACCACCGGCAGACTCTGGCGGGTTTCTGAGGCATGACTTAGTCCTATGGCATGCCCAAGACGAGAAAGGGAACTGTGCCATGAAATGGAAGTGGGCATGTAGCATCTGTCCAGGCTCAGGTCTCTCTCTCTCTCTCTTTTTTTTTTTTTTTTTGCCTCTCTCACTGTCCTGGAAGTGGCTGACCCTCCTGCTACTTCCATGACAGCTCAGGAAGGGGAACACTTCCAACTTTTCTTACACACAACTCTAGAATTCCAGAGAAGGAAGTTTCTGAATGGGAGACACAGGAGGCCCAGCTCTCTCACAGACATCATGCAAAATGAGTCACTTCATCTACATCCGTTGCTGGTGCTATTGCTACCCGTTTAGGGTAAATGACTATGGCAAATGGATCCACGTGGGATCCCTGGAAATCGGAGTCAGAGCAATGGGGACGGAGTGACCCATTAAGAACGTCTGCTGCTGCCACATGTGCTGGATCCTTCCCTAGAGGGGCAGAAAGGCTCCCCTCGATGTCTGTGTGGTTGTGGGGAGAAGAGGCCAAAGAAAATACCAGGAAGGGGAAGGAAAGAGAGAGATTGAAAAACAAAAAAAATCCCCAAAAAGCGAGCAGAGGAAAAAATCTCAACTCAACCATATTTTCAATAATTCTCCAAGGGGCAGGGACTCTTTCCTCTGATTTGATCCCAAAGGGAAATTACTATGGACAAAACCCATCTTCCTTCCCTCCTCTACCTTCTCCTGGCTAACTCGACTGGACTCTCAGGTACAAAGCAAACCTCAAGACAGAAAGCTCCGCACTCTCCCTGGCTCTCTTGCTCTCCAAGAGGAAAGAAAGAAGAGCTGCCCCAACCACTCCTCAAAATTTCAGATGCCTCCACTACTTTCTTCCCAATCTCTAGACAAAACTTTTGACTTATACTTCAATGGAATCAGGCCCATGACCATCCCTAATGTCACATAAACATGACTGCATGACCTGGGGCCAAATTCAGAACTCTCTCTAGCACATCCTACCATTAGGCATTGCCTACCTGGTAAGCATGTAAGTGGTCTGCCTTAGGGGAGCTAAAGACCACTCACCTCCATTTTTTCTCCCCCACAAGTAACAAAATAGCTTGTACCCCTGTTAGGCTTAAGGCAAAGTTTCTCAGCCTCAGCACTTCTGACATTTGAGCTGGGCAGTGCTCTGTTGTGGGGGCTGTGCTGCGCATTGTACTATGTTTAGCAGTGTCCCTGGCCTCTACCCACTAGACTGTAGTAGCAGCCCCCAGCTGTAACAATCAAAACTGTCTAAATGTCCCTTGGCGGTAAACCCACACCCATCCACACACCTGCCCACATTGATAATCACTGGATTAAGATATCACCTCTGCATATTCTCTTTGTTAAATTCCTGTATTCTTGGAGAAGATACACATGAACTGCTATAAGCAACTAAGACTTAGGTGTGAATTAATCTTTGCTCTGAGAGGTATACAGCCTGACAAGGACAGGATTACACTGAGAGGGATGGACCTTTGTGGCAAGGCTGAGGTTGGGGGAGGGAATGGTGAATGCTGCCAGTAGGAAACACACGCAAGGAGAAACAGCTGACCCAGTTTTCTCAGTATGGGACTTGAAGCTGTTTTTCTCCCTATTTATGAGGGAAAAGAACCGAATTCAAGTCTGTCTCATCCGAGAAACACAGACGACCTGTAAGAACCTACAAGGTCTTAGAGAGACTGAACCTCACCAAAGGGTCAAACTAGACCTGGCCAATGGAACAAAATAAAAGTTCCAGCATTTTTGCCTGAGGTATGTCTCTAGGAGCACTTGACAAATGCCTTGGTGCCCCACATAGAAAAAGTGGAGTAGGTGAGACACAACTCTACGATGTAGAGTGATAATGGTGGCCTCACAGGGACTCGGGACCACAACGAAAGAGCAACCAACAACTATCATTCTAGGAGATCCAGATGATATACAAAAGAATAAAACAAAAATAAAACAATAAAACAAAAACAGCCCTCAAACTACTGACAATCTAGTTGGGAAAAGAAAAGATTAATTACACATTCATAACATCTTCACCGCCTGATAGCAGCACCTAAGGTTTACTGGAAGCGTACAATGTGCCAAGCTCTATGCAAAGCACTGCACGGCCATTACTTCTTTTAATTCTGAGAACAACCCTATAATATAGAGAATATTCCTATCCCCATTCTGTAGCTGAAAAAAATTGAGGTTCAAAAATGTAAATCAAAACCACAATGAGATACCACTTCACACCTGTTAGAATGGCTCTCATCAACAGGACAAATAATAAGTGTTAGGCTGTGGGGAAAAGGAACCCTCGTACCCTGCTGGTGGGAATGTAAATTGGTGTAGCCACTATGGAAATCCATATGGAGGTTCTTCAAGAAACTAAGGATAGAATTACCATATGACCCAGCAATCCCTCTTCTGGGTATTTACCCAAAACACCTTGAAAACATTTATCTGCAAAGATATATGCACCCTGATGTTCATAGCAGCATTGTTCACAGTGGCCAAGACATGGAAACAACCTAATAGATGACTGGATAAAGAAGCTGTGGTACATATATACAATGGAATATTATTCAGCCATAAGAAAGGATGAAACACTGTCATTTGCAACAACATGGATGGATCTTGAGATTATCATGTTAAGCGAAATAAGTCAGACAAAAAAAAGCTGAGAACCATATGATTTCACTCTTATGTGGGATATAAAAGTAACAAACAAACATGACAAAACACAGAGACACATGGACAGTGGATTAGTGGTTACCAAAGGGAAGGAGTGAAGTATAGAGGGGTAAGGAGGGGGTCAAATATTTGGTGGTGGAGGGAAATTTAACTTCGGATGGTTAGCACACAATGCAATATATATACATGACATATTATTGATTTGTACACTTGAAACCTATTTGATTTTATTAACCAAAGTCACCCCAATAATTTTAATTAAACAAATCTGAGATTCAAAGAGACCAGATGACTTGCCCAAAGTCATACAGCTGACAGTGGTGGAGCTGGGATTCAAAGAGATTCCTTCAATTCAAACCCATTCATAGCCGCTGTGCTACAGACCACAGCAGTGCAGGAGTGTGAAAGGGCCAGCGTGCAGAGAGGTGGGAGACCGCCGGGACCCTCAACAGAAAACCAGTGCTGGGGCTGGCAAAGGAGAAGGAAAAGTGCTTCCAAAGCAAAAGTTCTTTAAAAATTAGCTCCATGTCTTCCTAGCAGCCTAACCAGCTATTGGAAATACTACTGCCCACAAAGGGAATCAGCATCTTTCCTCTGAAGGGTCTGAAGCTGCGCCGAGTCAGGTGCAGCAGGCACGCACAGATGAACGCCAATAAATGCTCCTTTTTTCTTCCAGGGATAAGTGTCGCTCTTTCTACTGGGTTTTAAACTTTACTTACCTTTAAAATCCATACCTATCTCTCGAAGTCAGTGGATTGTCTTCGTCTTGTGGAGCCACGAGCTCCTCTGGAAGTCTACTGATGCTGCACACCCACTTCCCAGAAAAACGTCTGGACACACATCCTCTTGCTTAACACGTTAAGAACACTTCAAAAGCTTTTACACTTTACAAGGTAAGGAGGATGTGAAAACTTAATTTGGGCCCAGGTTTTGGATTTCACTTTTTCAAGAGTTTTCATTCTAAGGATCCATCTACTCCTTCCAATGCGGGTTTGCTGAAGAGACTGGCCAAGGTGGTGAGAGATTCACTCCCATGGTTGTTCACTGTAATAGTTGAGGTACACCATGCACTACTTCTGGATGTTGGCTTGTTAATTGTATTCTGAATGTGACTCCTGCCATGGCCTTAAAAAGGACCAAGACAGGCCCTGTTTTGGCTTGATGGCATCTGATGCCTTTGCGACTCATTCCCAAGAACGGGGGTGCTTCGGGTGTCACCCTGATGACTTGACTACAGCCTAGAGGAACGGCTGCTCTTCACAGGCAACTCCTAGCTTTTCAGGCAGAGCAAGGACATACAAGCCTGGTTTCCAAAGTGCTTAGCAATGATTACACTGGTTTTATGATTCACTACGCAGTACAGGATGTGCCCAATTATACACTCTTATTTTTTCCAACCTTATTTCATAAACTCCAATTTCACAAGAACATAGATTCTCCATCCAAACAAAATTATCCAACTTGAACAATTGAAATACTAGTTATCTTCAAAACTCTCTTTGGAAATGAGAATAGAAATAAGACATGATTTTAATATGTTTTGGCTGTGTTCTTCATTCAAACATTTAAAAGTACCTACATTTTGGATATTGTGAGAGGCCCACAGGCACACAGAATCTTTTGCTGAGTGTCAGTAACAAAAAGCACTATGCAACAAAGACAACAGATAGGCCCATATCAAATAAAATAACTTTTATCAAGTAAAAACATTAATAACATTTTCCATCTACTCCCACTCCAGATGAAAGACTTGAAATCTTTAGCAATAAGATGCCAACAACAGGTGCTACTGAAAAATAAAATTCTTACTATAAACAAACTATTAGTTCTTTGTAAGATAAATAACAACTTGGTGTTCTCATCCTCAGACTCAGAAACATGGCTTCATAACTCAAATGACCCCAGCTCTACCAGAAAATAATCCTACCTTCAACCATGCACTGCCCCTTCCATCTATCGAGTATTATGGGAGAAATACAGAAGTCTGTCTGCAAAGAGCCAGTAACTTTATAGTTTTTGGGGGAAACATCTACATCCCACATGGAATAAACTAAAGCCACTTACCACCACATGTTTTCCTCCTAAAGAAACAGTCTCTCTCCTATTTAAGGAAAAGGACAGACAAAAAAAATTATGTACTGCTAAATGTGTTAAGAAAAAATGTTTCACACATAAAAACAAATCAAAGGGCTGCATGAAACCATGTAAGACCTTTAAGACATGAATTAGTCAATGATGCTGTGTATTTCTGGGCTCCTAGATACAAACATGGTTTGTTTTTCTGACCTCAAAAATATAATGAAAGGATTTAATTAACATAAAAATCTAACAGAGAACACTATTAGAATTGGTTTAGGAAATGAACCATGCTCTCAGGCATGGAATGCTATTTATTCTGTTCTAAGAATGATCTGTGGAAATTCCCTATGACTCCTAGCAAACTTGGTCCCGTAACTTAACCTGTAAGGAACCCAGGCAGGTTTAGGAAATAAGGCTCCAAGAAGATGGTGACATGTTTTAGCCTGGCATATATGGAAGACTCATTTGTCAAGCTTTGCAACCAAGCTTAAGTGAGATTTAGGAGTAAGACACGCCAAATTAAAACTCTTAAGAACCATTAATCACACCCTCATGACTTCAGATACAGCAATATAACATATGTTTATGTAGGTCTGGTCTTTATTTTTAATCAGCGGTATTAGCTTCCTACTGCAACAGCCTATAGGAGGAACTGTTTCAAAAGTGGGGCAAGCATGGTTCAGCCCATTCATTATTTTAAGTAATTAAATAATAAAGATATGGCTATGAAATTTTTGTTATTCTTGGACACAAACAGATGGCCAGTGAGAAAACGAGATCAACTTTACAGCTGAGAGTATACTATATTCCAAGAGTAGACTATATTTCTGAATGTCAAAGCTTAGGATCTAAATCCAAGAATCCAACTGGTAACCAGAATCAAAAAATTATTTTTATTTCATTTGTTTGGCATATTCCAACTGTTAAGAAGTAGGGATAAGGAGAAGTAATGCCTAGCAGAGCACCAACTACTCAGTGGGTATTTAGTAAGTATTAGTTGGATGACTAAAAGGAGAATATTCAAACAATGACTATCATATTGAAAATTCAGGTGTCTCCTCCTCAAATCACAAATGCCCAGGTTAGAAAGTAAAGGTACGAGGTCTGTGGTACATAGGCAGAATGCTTCCTTGGCCCCACAGCTACACGAACTCCCTTTTTTCCCCTCCTTGTAACAGGCTCTGCTTGAAACAGTTAATATAGTAGGAGATTTTGGCACTGATATCACATTTATCATGGACTCCAGCTATGATGGAGTAACGGCTAGAAAACTTGACAGAATACATGAAACAATTTTTTTTTCAGACATTGGACAACAGGCATCACAGGACCTAATTCTTGAGAAGAGTGAAACAAATGAGCCAAGCCCCATAATTGCCTAAACTTACTGCCAGATGGCAGTTTCAAAGCCACAGCACAGAGGAGGAAGAACTCGGAGCATGGCAGTCACACTGAGTTGAAGAGGTGAAGGTTAGTACTCAGGGAGGCCGAGACAGCTAGTACCGGCAGGGCAGCACACCTGGGGAGAGGGAGCAGCAATGAGGCCTCCTAGAGGAACCTTAAGCTGAGTTCTGATCCGTGTGAGAAAAGACACGTAAAGTCAGGGAGGAAAGTATCAGTAAGCAGCTGGTATAAGAAGGAAGTCCCAGAGTGCACACAGGGCTAAGAATAGTTCATGTTTCCACCAGAAAAAGTGGAAATAATCCATAATACACATGGCGTCAGATAAAATCCTCAGAAAAGTATCACCTTAGTATTGAAGCTAAATCATCCCTAAATTAATGGCTGCTCTGGGCCTACCCTAACAAAGCCTAAAAGCTGGCTTCAAAATGATGTAACTAACTCCCAGTAACTTAACTGCATGTCAGAACAAAGCCCAGCACTATGTAAAGGAATACAACGAAATCCAGCACCCGACAGTGTGTGTCTGGTATCGAAGCAAAAATCATCAGTCATGCAAAGAAAAAAGAATTATAACCCATAACCAAGACATTCAATCAATAGAAACAGATCCAGAAATAACAAGAGATGATGGAAATAGCAGACATGGGCATGAAATAAGTTATTATACTGGTGTAGCTTCTTTGGAAAACAGTTTGGCAGTTCCTCAAATGGCTAAACAGAGTTACAATATGACCCAGCAATTCCTCCTAGGTATAGCAAGTCCTCACTAAATGTCATTGAAAGGTTCTGCGACTCTACGCCAAATGATGTATTTGAAAACAATTTTACCCCAGGTTAATTAATATAAACAAGAGTTAAGTTCCTATAGCATCTCATCAACATTATAACACAATGACATTATTCGAGGACCTGCTGTATATGCCCAAGAAAAATAAAAATATATGTCCACATAAAGACTTGTACACAAATGTTTGTAGCAGTATTGAGAATAGCCAAAAAATGTCCATCAATTGATGAGTGGATAAATGTGGTATATCTATAAAAGTGAATATTATTTAGCAATAAAAATGTAGTACTGATACATGCTACAACATGTATGAACCTTGGAAACATTATGCTAAGTGAAAGAAAACAGTCACAAAAGACCACATATTACATGGTTCCACTTACATGAAGTGTCCTAAATAACCAAATCTATAGAGACAGAAAGTAGATTAGTGGTTGCCTGGGCTGGAGGAGTAAGACAGAAGGGGCGGTGACTGCTAATGGGTACGAAGTTTCTTCTAAAATTAGACTGTGGCAATAGTCGCACAATTCTATTGATATACTAAAACCACTGATTTATATATTTTAAATGGGTAAATTATATACCAATGTGAATTATGTCTCAATAAAACTGTTAAAAAGTTATTGTAAGTATACTCCACATATTTAAAGTCTCATCATGTTCACCTACCAGTGTTTATAAAATCCTATATTTGGGATGCTTTTTTTAATAATAAAAAAATTATTATTATTAAGTAATAATAAATATTATTAAATATATTTAATAATAAAATATTATCATTTAAAAAAATATATACACACACTACACTCTATGTAGTAAAAAAGTAGCATAAAAGGAAGCAAAGAAATGACAGATACACAACAAATCCAGTGGCATGTCTAGTGAGGGAAAAATAATATATCTGAAATAAAAATATACTGGATGAGATTAGATATTGCAGAACATCACTCAATTGTAAGAGACAACAATAGAAACTATCCAAAATGAAGCACAGAGAAAAAGACTGAAAAACAAATTAACAGATTATCAGTGACCTATAAACACAATATCAAGTTGGCTAAAACATGCATAATTCGGGTCAAAAAGAGAGGGAAAGGATAGAAAAAATAATTTAAAAATTATGGCTAAATTTTTAAAAAGTTTGATAAAAACTACAATCCCACAAATCTAAGAAAACTTAAACCCTGAAAAGAATAAAGAAATGCAGATCATATCAAAACTAGTGATAAAGGGAAAAAAACTGAAAGCAGGAAGAGAAAAAAAGAAAAAAGAGAATGAGAGCAACTGCTTTTTAGAAACTACGTAAGACAAAAGACAATGGAGAAATGTCCTTAATAAGGGAGGGAGAAAAGATATCATCCTAGAATTTTATACCTAGTAAGGATGTGTTTCAAAAATGAAGATAAAATAAAGACTTTAAAGACAGACAAAAACTGAGTGAATTCGCTGCGAGCAGAGCTGCACTGTAAGAAATGTTAAAAGAAAGTTCATTAAGCATAAAGAGAATGATACCAGAGGAAAATCTGAATTTAAGCAAAGGAATGAAGAACTGGAAATGATCAATATATAGATAAATATAAAAAATTTTTCTCATTTTTAAAGATTGTTCTTTAAGGAAAGAACAATAAAAGATACATACCATGTATATATGCAAGGAAGACATAAAGCTCTCCGTATTCACAAACATGATCATTAAAGTAGAAAATTCTAAGAAATCTACCAAAAAATGGTATGAGAACTAATACGTGAGTTTAGTAAACTGCAAAAGGTCAATATACAAAAACCAACTGTACTTCAATATACTAGAATTAAAAAATTGGAAACTATTTTTAAAAATATCATTTATAATATCATCAAGTATAAAATACTTAGGGATAAATCTTACAGAAGATGGGCAAGACCTGTACTCTGAAACATATAAAACATTGCTGAGAAATTAAGGAAGACTGGACCTAGAATAGTTCAAATGATTTTGAAAAAGGACTATGTTGGAAGACTTACACTATCTGATTTCTGGATTTACTATAAAGCCACAGTAATAAAGACAGTACGGTATTGATATTAGATATATATGCAGAACAACAGAACAGAGTCCAGAAATAAATCAAAATGTCAAGGTGATTTCAATGGATAAATGAACAATATAATAAAATTAACTCCCAAAGGATCAGAGACTCAAAATTAAGAGCTAAAACTGTGCAGCATGTTGAAGAAAACATAGGGAAAAAAAATCATTTTGACTTTGGATTAGACAAAAATTTCTTAAGACAGAAAATGGACTTGACCAAAATTAAAAACTTGCTCTTCAAAAGACACTACAAAAAAATGAACTAGCAATTCAGACTTAAAAAGAAAAAAAAAAAAATCAAAATGTATTTCTAAAAGAAGATTTATATTTAGAATACATAAGAAACTATTATAACTGAAAGTATAAACACAAATATTCCTATTTTTAAAAAAGGCAAAAGATTTCAAGAGACATTTGACCAAAGAAGATATACAAATTACAAATAAGTACAAAAAATACGTATAACATTATTAAGCAAATACAAATTAAAACTACAAGATATTTACCACAGCACACTCAGTATGTTCTACAACAGATAAAAGCAAAATGATCAACAATTACAAATGTTGGTGAGGACAGGAAACAAATAGGACTCTCACACACTGCTGTTTTGGCAGTTTGGTGCTATGGCAATTTCTTATAAAGTTAGCATACACTCTACCTATGACCCAGAAATTCTATTCCTAGACATTTACCCCCAAAGAAAGGCAAAAATAATACACTAAAAAGACTTGAATGTGAATATTTATAGCAGCTTTATTCATCATAGTTACAAAATTGGAAGCAATCCAAATGTCCACCTACTTACTGATGAATGGATAAAATATTGTGCTATATTTATATAACGGAATATTTATTAAATGGAGTACTTCTTAGCAATTAAAATGAATGAAGCACTGATACAAGACACAGATGAATTTGAAATGTGCAATGCTAAATGAAAGGAGCTAACGCAAAAGACTACATACAGTATGACTGTTTATATAAAATTCTAGAAAAGGCAAAAAGCAGCTCAGACATTGCCAGGGGTCAGGAGGAGGAGGATACTAACTGATAAGGGGGCATTTGAGGACTTTCTGTGGTAATGAAAATGTTTAAACGTTTTATATCATGATTGTAGTGTTACACAACTGTACACGTTTATTAAAACTCAAATTTTCCATTTAAATTGGTTAAGTTTCATTGTATTCAAACTATATAACTCAATATACCTGATTAAATTTTTTTCACAGGTGAACTGCAAAAAAAAAAAATCATAATTTTGTTTAGTTTTTTTAAAAAGAGAGACAATTTTATTTCACTGTAAAATTATCCGAATGTTTCAAACATCAGGCTTTCAAGAAAACAGTCTTTATATTCTTCGGGTTACAAACTGTTGTGGGGTAAGAGGGATGGACAGGAACAATAATGTAAGAAAAGTGTGAACAGCATAAGTACAAGGAAAATGTGGAGGTTCTCTGAATTGTTTAAACTGCTCTTATACACTTCAGATTCTGCCCAACCCCTACCCCTATCACTTATATGTATTTGACGGGACCACAGAAGAGGTCCCGTCTCATGACTTTCATTTGTGCAGATTTAAGAACACTGACTCCTCTATTTAATTCTATTGCATTTCTTGTGGGGCAGATTTCCCTATAGCTAATTTACTGTGAGTTCCTGGTCAGGAGTCCACAGTTAGAACCTAAGCAATTTATGATTCGGTCCTTCTAAAATTGTAAAAGCAATAACTATTATATTAAAGTATATTAAAGTTTAAAAACCAAGGGTTCAACAGGTTAATAGCTAAATAAATTATAAATCCATCCAATACTTGCCCTATTAAAGTAATAACTTAAAATAATCATTATGAAGCCTATGTACAATAAAAACAAAACACATCAAAGAGCGGAAAATCTCTTAATGTGGCAAATAACTCATGTACATATGACCAAATCTGAAGGAATCACATAAATTAAAAGGGGTTATAATAGGTTTCTCCCAACTTTTTTCTTTTCAAAAGTGTATGAATGTGTGTATGTGTATTTGCGTTTTCCAATTCAACGTGTGCATCTCCTGAGTTTAACAAAAGGACTCACCTAGGCAACGAGCAGCCCTGTAGGCAACAGCCAAGTTCTCCAGGCACGTTACCAGCATGTACGTATGTGTGTTGTCAAAATCTAAGCTACAACTGAAGGACCTGCAATGATATGTACCTCTAAAGGGGTGTGACATGAAGAAAGAGGCAGGTGAGAACACCAATGACTTTCAACTTAAGAGGGCACTTTGTTGGCCCATATGGCCGACCAAGAAATGCAAATATTTAGCCCTAAAGGTGATCCACAGCGTATTACAGAGATATAGTAAGAAACAAGTTCACTGGCCTATCTGGTACTTAGCCTTCCACTTCCCTTCTTAACCATACCACTTCCAATCTCAATACTGTATTTTCACCAACCGCTTGGTAGGTGGCTAATTTTAAAACTAAAAAGATCAAGACCCAGAGCTTTACAACTTTGCCCCAAAACACTAAGCTACCAAGCAGCTAAACCTAAAGTTGAAGCCAGGACTGTTGGCACCTGGGAAGTAACACTGTGGTGCCTCTGCATGAACACTGGACATTATCTACCCCCAGTCAGCACAATTATTCCTACCCACAGCCTCCTCCTAGGAACAACTCCTGAGACCTGTCTCGTCTCTAAGCACTCACTGAAACAAAACCTTTTGGAAGTGACGTGACAATTCACCATTCATTTTGGGAGAAAGGCTAAACATAGTAAGGCTTAGAGATAATCCATTTACTCAGCTTACCAGTTATAAACCATCACTTTACGGAATGTGAATTACAGTAGGCTGATCTTAAAGACATTTAAGAACTAACCTCCAATAACCCCTTCTGCATCACGTCCTCTGGTAACTGTCTATTTGGATTAAGGCAAAATATTGAGGTCTGGCTAACAAATCTTTGCAGCTGTTAGCAGCTCTCTGACTGCCTCAGTTTTAAAAAAAGGAAACATGCTCTATAATGTATGAACTGCTTAAGCAGCTCTCTTGAGGTTGAAACAAATCTGTCCAGGGAATTTAGGGCCAGTTTTCTGACCCTTGGAAGATAGGGATAAAGAAAAATAAAAGATTAAGCATTTATTTTTTTCTCTCTTAAAATAGCATAGTTCTCTTCAAAGTTTTTGAAGAACTATTAGAAATGCTAAACTTTATAAAAGTACCAAGGCCGAAAAAGAGCTTTTAAATTGTTTTCCACTTATAAACACACTAGAGTGATTTTCAAATAAACCCTAAACCACCTAAAAGGGATCCTAAATGGTACACTCTGTTCAGAACCCACTGAGTTGGCTAGCAGGTAGGATATTTGGTTTCCTGATTTGTCAGGTATTTTTGTTTCTGGATTTTATTTTTGATAGAGAAACTGCAGTAGCATCAGAAAAGGAGCAGCTTTGGAGGGAGGGGGGGTTTACCCAGCAAGTTCTGAAAAGTTCTTTGAATATCCTTATACTTCGTTTGGATTGTGTCTCTAATCTATGTGTCTATAATGTTCCATTTCTCTCTGGAGGGAAAAAGATAATTCCCAGTTAAAATAAGCCTCTTTGGCGGAACTACTTGTAATACCAGAAAATAGGTCTGTGATAGCCAATTCTCAATCATCTTTAAGTAGAAGAGTGTCAATTTACCCATGCATCAATTTTCCAAGGGGCTGAACTAGAGATTTCACTCAACTCAAGCATTCTAAAGACGATTCTGACACTGAGGTTGAAAACAAAGAAACTGCAGGTGATCTTGAGGCTGACTGGGGGTATGTATATGAAATTCCACATTGTTCCTGATGATAAAATGCAAGAACTAGACTAGAATTCCTACATATCTTTCAACTCTGACATTCTATGATCCCAAGGTCCTTGGAAAATGGCACCAAACAGAGCAGGACTGAAGGTCAGACTTGCCATCAACTCTCGAAATGCTTCTGTGCTAAACTGAGAAATTGGTAATGCTCAAGACTAGTTCTACGATAATCCATTGTTAGAGAATATGCATTTCAGTGCTTGGCATGTAGTAGGCATCAATAAACATTTATTTAGTGAATGAATCCATTCCTTCCTTAGCATCTGAGTTAAGGCACCTGAATAATTTAATCTGTGAGCCCCTAAAGCAGGAGTCTCCAACCTCTGGGCCACGGACTGAAACCAGTCCATGGCCTGTTAGGAAAGGGGCCACACAGCGGGAGGTGGGTGAGCAAAGTTTCATCTGTATTTACAGCCACTCTCCATCATTAGCATCATCACCTCAGCTCCATCTCAGATCATCAGGCATTAGATTCTCTAAGAGCACCGGTCCCTGGTGCCAAAAAGGTTGGGGATCGCTGCCCTAAAGGATGTTTATGTCTTCCTATGTGTTAGGATAGCAGAAAAATAAGAACATGGGGATTCCCTTCAGTCTTATAGACTGCACAGAACTTATCCACAATCACCTGGGCATCTGAATAGAGAAAGACAAACAGGGTTACAAACAAATGCATCTTATAATTCCATTTTCAAGATATGTAACCTTACCAGGACTAGAAAACACATTATTAGTGAAGCAAGTTTCTGAGAAGGAAGTATAGAAGGTATTACTATTCTGCACTATTTCAATTAGTAATGAAAAAAATCTTTTATCCCCTAAGTATGTCCTTTTGGGTATGAAAAATAAAATATACAAGTTAATAATTAAAAAATTCAGTTCTAAATTCCATGAGTCTGCATGAACGCTGGACATTATCTCTCCTCAGTCACCAATAACAACACCTTGTTCCTAAATATTCTAATATCCAGGGGTTCATTGGTTTTTTAAAAAATAACAATACAAAAAATGAACCTGGACACTTGCTGGTTAAACTAGCACTGCCTTCTTCAATGTGCTCCTGTTGAGCCATCTTTATGGGACCATGACCTCTAACTCTCTTGTCATAGCAGGCAACAAAAATGAAAATGACACACTACCATGGCCAGATAGTCAGTCAGCTTTAAAACAGCTGTGCAAACTACCATGTGTGAAAGGTGATCAAATACACATTTTAGCCATTCAGAACATGTAAACTGATCACTAAGGCCTTGGTAAAAGTAGGACAGGCTGGTAAAAGTACTAGCAAAGGTCTGTTGGCTCTCTGGCTTTCTGAACTTGCCTGTTCACAAGACTGCTCCCTGGGAAGGAGGAGAAGAAAGTTGTTCAAATGGAGCTTCCTTAATCCCAGAGTGGCAGAACTATACAGACACATCAAATTTGAGATTTTTTTTCCTTTTTTCCCTTTAATTTTTATTCTACAGTGGCACTGACACTATGCATCAAGAACCCAAAGAGTTTGGGGGGAGGGGAAGGAATGTCACTATTGCAGAGGCCTGATTACTATGCAGAAAACACCGCCCTACCAGACAGAAGAGCCAAAGAACCGCCCTTGGGAAGAGGAGCCAGGGTACAGTCTGTGGTGGTGAACAAAAGGGGTGAAGTACTGTGGAATTAGTTTCAAAAAGAATTCTTCATCTCCAGAGTATCTGGAGTTCTAGGCAAGAGCAACAATTAGCCATTAACTGAGAATATTACTGACAACCAAGGAAGAGGCTCTGATCAGCCTCCCATCAAACTACACAGAATTCAAACCCTTACTACCAAATCCAACCCCATCTCTTAAATTTAAAATTGTTCTGTTTCAGACCAAAGTCGCTTTGTGGTACAAATGTCTTAATTTACTTGTAATTCTTACATTTAAAAATCCAAAACATTTTACCAATGACAATTTGCAAAGCAATTAATTATCAAATACCACACGCTAACATTACAAGATAAAACTTTTTTCTGGTCTTTTGGGTGATGTGAAAGTACCACATTTCATTTAAAAAAAATGCATCTTGTGACTTCTCCCTTCAACCTAATTTTCTTCTAATCTCTTTCTAGGGTAATTCCAATCATCCTTGAAACATGTGTGAAATTAAGATAATTAAATCTGAAAGCCCACCCCTTTACTTACTAGAAGTGCTAGTTTAGGCAAGCTTTTAAATGATCTAAATCTGTTTCTTTTTGAGACGTAAGTAACTATAAACATGTGGTTTAGAAACATTATACATAAAGGACCTAGTACAGTGTCTGATACATAGTGGGTGCTCAAAAAATTAGCAGTAGTTAAACAGAAGGATCCCTGCAATAAAGAGTGTGACTATGAACTTCACTTACCTCAATTAAAAAGTTTATTTTGGCCTAAGCAATATCTTAAACTTAAAAAATAAAAATTAGTAAAGCCAAGAGGCCACGTCCCTGTGGAACAGTATGAAAAAGTCTGCAAAACAGTAGCCTCTGGCTTTCAAAACCCTCTTCTCCTCATTGGGCCATTACAAATTCACAGGTGAGCCACACAACAAAATGAGAGAATCTCAAATTCACCACTTGCTCATGACATTCAGATGTGGCATATAACTACATCTCCATTGACATGAACCAGAGCTAAGACAATTCTCCAGACACTAAATAAGGGCACAAACCAATCAAACATAAAAACAACAAGAAAAACCAAATTTCAAAAAACTTAAGGGGGCCTGAAATATCCAGGCTGGCTATTTTCTTTGGCTGAATTCACAGGCTGTTCAATTCTAGCAGAGACCCTAAAACTATAGCATTTATTTGTTGTTCAAACACAATAATGAACAATGAATGTGAATTGAATATTTCTTGTTCACAAACAGGTCACTGTCAAACATAATATTATGTACTAATAAACCATATAAGGCCTCCACACTTCAAAGAATAGAGTTTTAGAACGGGACTGTTCACTCATTCCAGGCAAAGGCATGTCTCTATTAAGTGTTATCAAAATCCAAAAAGAACACAAAATATGTCAGAAAGTTCTTCCATACAGTCATACAAAGATACAATAATCCACAAAAACTTAAGCTGCCACTGAAGAGGGCAATGGAATTTTTGATTTTCACCTCATTTATTTACCGAGAAATATACTGTTGTCTTTTGGTTTCTCTTTATTACTTATCACAGCCACCATAATTCTAGATTTTTAAGAGCAAATCTTTCCTGAAATACTGTGCAGTAAATCGTTTGTTTAAAATATAAGTTTTTATTTTCTCTAGTACCTTCTGACCTCAATAAACTAATTTTGCATGATGCTGACCTGTCTTCTAAAACTGCACAGATTAGAATCTAACATCACCGTTTTATTCAAAGTAGTGAGGGTTTGATGCTGATGCTTGCATTTCATCATCAACACCACATTCTTTCAGAGTAGCTTGTCACCACACCCAGTCTATTTCATAGTCTAAAATTCTTCTTGGAGTCCTCACACCTGTAGATAATTCCATGATCAGTACAAAAATGCTTCTTTATAAATAATTTTTTAAAAAGATTATAATGTACTATATAGACAAATTTTTATTTCAAAAATAGAACTAAACTCTGAGCTTTGATAAAGTTGACAGATTCCAGGGCCTTTCTATTACCTGGAAGGAAAATTATGATACACACTTAGTTTGGCAAAGGCTATACAGGCTGAGCTCAAAAAATGCTATATCCAAAACTCCCTCAGTGGTCACCACTCTCCCTCATTAAGCAGAGTTCCCTTCCTATGTTCTCTTTATACCAAATCCAGGTTATACATAATCCTGGAGATAAGAATGACCAACTTGATGTTCAATATTATACTTTCTTTCCTAGGCCAAAATGCTTGTGAATGTTCTAGGTATTTAATGTTAAGATCATCAATGCTATAAGAAACATGATAAATTGGGGGGCTGGGGGAATGACAAGAAAATATTTTCATTATTACCCCTGAGAAATTAAACGGTTTACATGGATGACACTTTACTTGATCTGCTCATCTCATTATATTCATTACTAGTCTTCAGCTACAAACTTATAGAAGGTATTTAAATGGCTGAAAGAAGAAGAACTTCTTATGACTTTAAAAAGAGAAATGCCAGATTCTGCCAGCCTCCTTTATTCATTTACTGGTAAGAATGAGGTCTTTTTTGTCACAGGACAGTAATTTAGCACCAAACAAGTTAGTGAGCACAATCTCTTCTGAAATCACCCAACCTTCTATAAGAGTAATCTGCCACTCTAAGCATACAATTTTTATTGAAATCACCCTGATTCATCTCTTAAATATTATACCCCAGGTAAAAAAGAAAACAACTACAGATCTTGAAATACAAAAAGAGAAAAAATGTCTTACATTTGGAGGAATGTCAGTTTGCCACATTCTACCAGAAAGTTTGAAATCTTTTCAAACCAAAGATTTCATTTATCTAAGAAACACAAATAAATACATGTTCCAAGTTTTAGTAGATATATATTCTGAACCCTATTTTATTGCTTCAAAATCACTGCCTAGTCAGACAGAGAGAAACACTAAATCCTTTAGTGTAAGCAGGAGCGGGGAAAAAAGCATCTTACCACACTGCCTACTCAACAGTTCAGTTCCATTTGGTCCAAAACACCACACTTAACTCTTATCTCTCAAATGGGCTACTACTATACTGCATAAGACATGCACGCTCTCACTTATATTGTTTAAATTATTAATCAGGCTTTATAAGAAGTGATTCACGTCTCAAAGGTTTGTTTTTCATTTTTTAAGGCTATCGGTTCTGACGGCCCACACATGTCTACTTCCGGATGAACAAGAGGTACAATAGGAGACAGCACACAAGAATAGGTCGACTGAGAGCACTTTCTTGTAATTCTTTTACCCAGCTTATACCAATTCCTCCGAGGCTCTCCAAAACTACTGCGGCAGACTCCCAAACTTCATGCAAAACCAAGATCTTAGTGGTATCTGCTGTTCTGAAATATTTTCTTAGACAAAGTGGGACTAGAAAGCTGTAATATATGCTGCAACAGGGGCATGGCAGAAACGTACGAAGATTTTTTTTAAGAAATAATGCTCTGTGTTGGCAAGGGTATGAGAAATTGGCTCTTTCATGCATTGCTGGAAGCAGTTTAAAGGTTTTTATGAACGAAAAAAGATACTAAGGGGAAAAGCAAATCTTTAAAATTCTGCATAATCTGAGGCATCAATTCTACTTCTAGAAATAAAAAATGTACATTAACACTTAAAAGATTTTCATCAGTGATATTTAGAACTGCAGAAAAACTGGGGGGAGGGAGCAGGGTGTGTAACTATCTAGAAAAAAAAACAGCTAAGTAGATGACATTTATTCATACAACAAAAACAATGTTATCCAATGAAATATTATGCCATCGTTAAAATGACATCATTGGGCATTTATCCCAGAGAAATGAAACTTATGTTCACACAAAAGTTCATAGCAGCTTTATTCAAAATTGCCAAAAAGTAGAAACAACCCAAATACCATCAACTGATAAATGGATAAAATGTGATATAGCCATGTGATGGAATACTATTCAGTAGGAAATAAGAACAAACTATTAATATGGATAACTTGGATGAATCTCCAGGGAATTAGGTTAAATGGAAAAACACAATCTCAAAAGATCACATACTGTATGATCCCACTTATATAACACTTCTTGAAATGACTAAATTATAAAACTGGAGAACAGATTAGTGGTTGCCAGAGTGCAGGGTGGAGGTGGGTGAAGGAAAGTGGGTACGGCTATAAAAGAGCAATAGGAGGAATCCTTATGGTGATGGAAACGTTCTGTATCTTGACCGAATCGACGCCAGCGTCTTCGCTGTAGGTACTCTAGTTTTGCAAGATGTTACCATTGAGGGAACCTGGGTAACGATACCTGGGATACCTCTCTGTATTATTATTTCACACAACTACACGTGAATTTACAATTATTTCAAAATAAGAGGTTTAATTTTTTTTAATGATGTCATTATTGATTTAATGACATGGAAAAGTATCTATAATCCTTCCCCTTTTATAAAAATTAGCCAAGACATAAGGCCACACAGTTCCTGAGGCTTAAGGGTAAAACCAGGGTTTAAAGCTGCAGACATAATACATAGCTTCAGTCAAACAAATGACCAGAATATAAACTCAATGAAATGTTAACAATAACCTGAAGAATTATAGGTAATTTTTATTTTCTTCATTTTTGCAATTTGCAGCTTTCAAATTTTCTTCAATGAACACAGATACTTTAATAATAAAAGGAAATAAACTTTTAAAGCCATTGGTGTTAGGTTAGATCTCCTAGGTCACACAACTAGGTTTTGAATGACTTAAAAAAAAAAATGAAACTGTGTGATGATGGATGGTAACTAAACTTATTGCGGTAATCATTTCACAGTACATATATACACATCAAATCACTATGTTTTACACCTAAAACTAATACAATGTTATATGTCAGTTATATCTCAATAAAAAATAAATACCATGGAAAGGAGAGAAGGAGGGAAGGAGGGAAGAAAGGAGGAAATGGCTTACCCCTCAGAAGTCTTAAAAGACCTAGGGGCAAGTGGAGCTGGGCAGCAATTCAATCTTACCAAAACAGAGGGCTGACACAGATTCAGAGGGTCTTTAAAGAAAAAACCAGCAACCCAATGTTTTCTCGCTTAAATGGGGCTACATTCTGTAAGTAAACTTGAGATGGGACAATCCATGTCCATAATAAAGCATAAATGGGGTAGAAAGAAGAAGCTGGAATTTTTCTGAAGAAATGGGATGGCTCTTAACAGAAATAACCATATATGGTGGGTGTGGAGTGAGAAATCTTTGGGAAATCTTTCGTGGCTCATTATCAAGAAAAAGACCACAGTGCCTTTCTTGAAACACAACATTCCCCATCCAGTTCCAGGGCAAGGCACATATTGTGTGAAGAAAGGTCAGTACAAGAAGCATTGTGAAAAGTCTAAAATCTTGAACTATCTATGCTCCTTTCTAAATCAAATACTAAACACCATTCAAGTAAAAATAAATAACTGTATTCAAAACATTAAGTCCAGAAACTACAGTTGTGATATGCACACACACACACACACACACACACACACACACACACACACAAATTCCAGGCATAGCTGAGAGCATACAGATGTATAGAAATTAATGTTTTTGGTCCTACAATAACCAACAAAGTTAGTACCTAGCAGAATTATATCTTTCTCTTTCATACAAAATTGTTCTGTCTTAAAATCCCCATTAAAAAAGGTTAAGTCTTTAAAAAACACATTCCTGAACCTGTCTCAGTTAAGAAGGGTCATTTACTCATTAACTGGAATAATAACAGGAAGAAAGGATGGAGGATGAAGAATAAAAAACAACTTGCACTCGCAGTTATTCTGGTCTAGGAATAAGCAAATAGATCTCATCCCATTTTCTAAGAACTCGGTTTACATCTCAAGTTTCTTATATAACAACTGTTAGTAATCTTCTTACTAAATACATCTAAAAGAAACGGGAGAAAGAACATGCACAGATGAGAATGAGACACTCCTTCCTGGCCATCGTAAGGAGCCAAGAGTGAAGGAGGCAGAGCGTCATGTGTGGAGAGAGAGGGTCCCTGCCCTGGGTGGAAAAATCTCTGACCACCACCAGGCTGAAGTAGCAGGAAAAAAAGATTATCAACTGTATGCATCTTGCTGTGTAAATTCAGTTGGCATTCCTGGAAGCCATTTGTCTGCCAAACCAATTCCATGAATGGGAGCCTTCCTAGAATGTATTCAGAATTCTTTCCCTGAATGTCTGTCTCCATGATGGTGAATTTCCAGTAAGTCAATCACCATAAAATGTGTAACACTCTGCCCCCCTCCTCCAAATTTGGACAGACTCAAACATTTGGAGTTATCCTTCTGACTCATGTTGCACTCAATAACTTTGTTCAAGAGAGGGCTCTAGATTTCCTCCCATTTCCCAGCAGGCTCTTGCACAGATGGCTGGCTCAGAGCAATGGGGCAGTGTGTCCCAGTGGCTCTTTTTTCACATCCTGCTTGTGGTTGCCTCAGTTCAGTTTATCGCTCAGTAACTGCT
Organism: Pteropus vampyrus; assembly: GCF_000151845.1. Classification (NCBI taxonomy): domain Eukaryota; kingdom Metazoa; phylum Chordata; class Mammalia; order Chiroptera; family Pteropodidae; genus Pteropus; species Pteropus vampyrus. The sequence continues at coordinate 6,718,681 of NW_011888882.1, forward strand.
TGGTAATCCCCAGTCATCTCCACCCCACAAATGTCCATATCAGCAGAGCTGGGTAGCAACAAGTCAGCAGAATTCGGCCAATCCATTCCTCCTCTGGGGCTGAGGTGACTCAAGAGAAGTAGAAGAAACTACTGAAGAACGCAATTCCAGGGCAAAAAAGACTGCTTCAGAGTGAGAGAAGCTGGGGGTGGGAAAGTGGGGGAGGGGGTTGTCTCCCTAAATTGGGGGAGAGAGAAGGGACAGTCAAGAGGAAGAAGGTAAAGGTGAAATAATATTATATGTTATGAACTGCATAGGAGCCGATCCTTACAGGAAAACACATCCCCACCAAATAATTGGGAATCTCAAAACTCCATGAGAGAAATTATGTTTACACTTTTTTTATTGTTTTTTCTTGCTTACTTTAGTTTGAAAGTTTACAAATTTCTGGGTTTAGATTATTTAACAAATATGGCTGACTACAAGTAGTTTCAGCAAAGAAAAATCACTAATTTTAAAAAAACCAAAGTATGAATTCTAATTTTAGTACACCTTTAGTACTGTAATAAGTGGCATGTGATGGACTCTGTGATACATCTCAAGAGTCAGGCAGATCTAAGTGCTTATTAAAAATTAGAGGAAACATGAGGTTTGTTCCTGAAATAGCTCTGACTACCGCACATGCCGCGACGGGACTTAGCCACAGATAGGTCTACAATATGAGCCACCAAAGCCTAATACAGTAGAATACCTGTGCTAAAAAGAATCCTCAAAACATATTAAAACACGGGTATCTAACCAAGAGAATGCTGGGCTCAGCGTACTGATAATAATGCATAATGAAATCAAAGTACCCCTCTGCCTTGCCCTGCTAGCCCAAATTTAGCCCATGGAATCTCTATTTCACACAGTCATTATCCAGTATGGAAATCAATACCACACAAAGGTGTCCTGATCCAATTAAAAACAATACAATCATTTCATTTAATAAGAAAGCAGTTTCTCTTAAATGAGTATCCTCACAGCTGAAAAGAAAGATGCCTTTCACATTCAGAATCACAAGCAATTTTTTGTGTCTAAGCCTATTACCTAGTCTCAGCTTGGTGGACTTCTGGATGTAATGAGAACAGAGAAGCTAAAAGAGTAAATCTCTAGCGGGGTGATAGGGACACTGTTTTTAATGGCTCAGCTGGACACTCCCAGGTCTGGCTCTCGCTTTCTCATCTAGCCATGGTAAGAATTTACAACCTCTGAGTTGTATGTCTCTCAACATAGTCCAATGGCATCACCCACATTTCAGCAATTCCCCTTTGGGACAAATGAAGACACAACTACGTGGCTTAGTTATGTTCTCACTTAGCTGCTACCACCTCCTGAGCAAAATTTTCTCCTTAATCCTTTGGGACTTTTCTCTGCTTACTATGATTTGGAATACTGTCTATATCTCAGTCTCTATAAAATTAGAAAGGACTAGTTTATCTAGTCCAGCACTTCATTTCCCAAAGTGTATTCTGCTGTCTTCTGTTGAAAGAAAGAGAAAGAAAGAAAGAAAGAAAGAGAAAGAGAGAGAGAGAAGAAAAGAAAAGAAAAGAAAAGAAAAGAGAAGAGAAGAGAAAGAAAAGAAAGGAAAGGGGAAAAAAGCATCCCTTGGACCTAAAACTGTTTGGGAGATGCTGGGTTAAACAAAGTAAAACAGGTTTCTTTACTGTAGGAATTCTCAGAGACTTCAACCTGCTGATATGTGTCTGGAAGACTCTAAAAGGTAACAGAGTGATAAGTATTTTCCAAACTCAAGGAACCACAGATTTCTTTTGTTAGTAAAATGTGTGATTAGGCTAGGGTTCCAGATTCTCCCAAACTCCCTATAATTTTGCCTTCGGGTAAGTACATATTTACCTTCCTCTTTCCCCTAAATATCCCTTAGTGTTCCTATCTCTCTGATTTCCATTTCCTGCTTAAACTTTCCCACCCCTTCACAAACACTTTCTTGCTTACAAAACATACTTGAGTCGTTCACCATTCATCAACCTTTCAAGTAATCTGGACATGTTTTTTCCCTATGTGGACCTCTGGGTCCACATTCTGACTTTTACTTTGAGCAATTTTTTTTAAATTTAGGGTATTAACCAGCAAGCAGTACATGGATGGGATTTAGAGCATCTATTAAGCCCCTAAAATCATATGCGGATCACATGCAAAATGTTTTATGTAACTACATTTGCCTAGGGATAGGTTGTACAACTTTCTCAAGGGGGTCCGTTACTTCTCAGAATTTGAAATAATAGCAAAAAGAGCATTATGAAAATGTTTTTAATGCTAAGCGATAATGGAATAGAAAGGAGAAACGTAGAAAATAAAGCATTTGACCATTATGATAAAATAACACATACCGACAGATTTTAAGTTTTAGGGCATTCTTCAAAGTAGGAGAACATTTTATGAAGAAAAAATAAGGATGGTAAGTTTAAACCAAAAAGGACAAGAGGAAGGAAGCAGGGTCTAGGCAGAGTCTGACAGAATGATGGGGAACAGGGCTGCCTCCATTAAAATATTTATTTTACTGTAATCTTGAAATATCTTATAGTTGGCCCTTTAATGCAAAATCTATTTCCAGAACTATGAAGCTCATCACTAATAAGATAAAATGACAGGCTGGCATGTTAACACCAGCAGACCCCTCATAACATGTAGTCACTATGATTTCATGTGTACGCAAAAAGCTCCTTTAGATAGCAATTACTGTAAACAGAAAGGCAGGGTTTACCCTGAAGTCTTAGAAATGGGAGACGTAAGAAAGCAGGTTCTATAAAATTTCTGTTTTCACTACTCCTTTCTTTTTGAATATGAATAACTAATCTTTGGGATTTTAACCAACTTGTCTTCTTTCCAGAAAGACATACTTCTAACACAGATCAAATAATGAAAGTTACAGAAACTATAAAAATGTATTGAAATAATCTCAATGAAAGAGCAAAAGCATCTCCTGTACCCAATAACTTTTGCTGGATTTTTAAAAACAAAAACTTATGTTGTATTTTATATAAAACAATGACTATGCTTGGGAAATGAACACAATATAATAAGCATCAGAGTTTTTCTTTATTAGTTGGATTCAGCTTGAGAATTGGAGGTGACATTTATAATGAATAGTATTTTCACTCCACTTTCTTTTTCAGAAATATTTCTAGTATTCTTGAAAACTCAATTTGCATTCCACATCATTACCTAAAAACACTATATGCTCACATCTCTCATAAACTCAACAAAAATAAGTTTCTGGCCTCGACAATTCTTAGCTTAACAAGGGTTTGCAGAACCTAGCTGCTTAGGGTAGGGAGGAGTAAGAAGGACTGAAGTTATGCTTCTAAAAAAAAATTTCTTCTTGAGTACAATGTTAAAAATACCTGGAGGATAAAGTGAACTCTTAGTTATTACTAGCGTTGTTTGGAAAACCACCATGAAAAACCTTGTATCACAAACATATCCACCAAAATCACATTTTTTTTCTCATTGGTACCACTGCTACACGGGTTCTGAAATGGTTTTGATAAGCAAATAAAGGAAGAGAGAGCCTCTCAACCCCCAAAATCCACTTAGGTGAAGCCCACTCTTATCTCACACCACAGGCTGGCAGCAGTCAGTTTGGAAAGAGCTGGGGCTCTGTCAGATTCAACAAAGCCAGATTTGAGCATGAGGCCCGGCCGTCCTGACCTAACCCGACTCGGTCACTGCTGAGGCCCAAGGAGCTCCAGGGGCACAAAAAACCAAGGCCACCACCAGGGAAGCAGAGCTCAGATGGGAAAACAACATAGCCCAAGGCAAAACAAGGGAAAGTTAGAAGGAGGCAGAAGCAAAGAGGGCAATGTGGCTCAGATGGAGGAGGAGGAAAGAAAGTGCTCAACGCCTCGAACCTTCCAGAAATCCCTGGGGAACTTGCTGGTGCAACTGTGGTCCATGAGGCCATTTCATACCTTAATTCTATTAATAAGAACCCAAAACTCCAGTAACTTGACAGCTTTATTTTCTTTCTTTGGCTTCTAAACCTTAGGAGCATAAAACAGGCTTTTGATATTCTACACCTCTCCCGAGAAGAGGAAGGAGAATAGGGACTCTCCTCTTTTCTTCTCTGAAGTTTTGCAAACTTCTCCTGTTTTCATTTTTTTATAAACAAACATATAGTTTAAACCAACCTAAAACTCTCAAACTGCCCCTCCTCCCCCCACCTGAAATTAATTTGCCAACAGCTCTTTGGAGAGGGAAGAACAAGAAGGAAGCGTACGACTTTGTGCCATCCCTCCTCTCTTGGCTTTAGTAGTTTTTAAAGAAAAGTCAGTTAACAAAATATAACATAAACACAAAACCAAAAAATGTTCAAAAGAAATACACAGCAAAGAAAAAAATATTTACTTTTCCCTCCCCCACCCACAATTATCTAGCTTGCCTTAGGCACAGTTAACCTCTGACATTTTCTTCACTCTTTCAAGCTCCTCTATTTAAAAACAGTAAGATCTAAAATATCTACACACCCTATTTCACAATCAACATCTTTTGATAAACCAAGAAATAAAAGAACATCTTGTTACTATAATGTGTAATCCTCCCATACAAGAAAAAAAACACTTGTACCAAATCCAGCTAACATGATCCATTAAGAACAAGCTAGTTTTTTCTTAGAGGCCAAGTATGACTATATGGAGGACTTGAACTTCAAAAACACTCAACAATATTCCCAATACTAGATGTTCAAATTATCCACTGAATTATACATTTCGAAGCATATGTCTATTTCTCTGTGAACACACTAGAAAAGGCCCTTTCTAATTTCTAATGCTATTAAGATTAAGATTAAAGACTGGAAAGCAATGAAAGCACTGAGAATCCTCTCCTTCCCTTACCCATGACCATTACTACTCACAAGGACCATTCTCAGTGTGCTCTCAACAAATGGCTTCTCGAAGACTCTGATACCACAACAAATGTGTAACCTGAGGCCCCAGCTGTGGCAGAAAAATGCCAGAAGCAAAATTTATGACACTCTCTTTTAGCATTCACACAGAAGCTTAGACAGGTGTGAGGAACCACGGCACAATTACATGAAGAACATACACCCTCTCTCCCCACATATGCTCATGCTTCTACTGCACTTCCATTCCAGAAAACCAATGTTTACAGAACCTCCTACTTGAAAAATAATTTCAGGTGAATTTAAACCACATTCTTGCTTACTACTAACAAGGACTCTAAGTTGCTGAAAGGAAAGAATTTCTATTGCTCAAATCATGAAACGAGGAGGGCAGAAGAGATGGATCATCACAAGTAATGATGAACATAGGAATAGCTCAAGAAATGTGAAAGCTAAGGACCTAGCTTACAGTGCTTAAAAATGGACCCAAATGTACTATACGTTTGTCAAGTTACACAAAAAAACTCCAATCATATCCATTTCTAAACTCTTTTCAAATCAACTTTTTTTAAGTATAATTAAAAATGCACCCATTTTAAGCATCAGATGAATTTTTGCTATATACCAGTGTAACCACCATAACAGATACAGAACATTTTCATCCTCCTAGATCTTTACCTTATGCTCTTCAGGTCAACCCCCTCCTACCTTCATGGACTCAGGCAATCTCTGATCTGCTTTCTGTCACATGGGTTAGTTTTGTCTTTTCCAGAACTTCATGTAACTGAACTTCTCCTGCATATTTTTGAGATTCATCCATGTTTTATATCAATGGTTTGTTTCTCTTCATTGCTGAGTAGTACTCCATTTGTATCAATATACCACAATTTTCCAAAAGTTTTTAAAATAAAAAGGTGTCAATGATTAACTTTAAAACATGTACATAAACTTCTTAAGAATACCATCATTTCTTTCTTTCAAGGTATTTGGAACCTGTTAGTAAATGTATAACGAACAAATTCCAAAACTCTTGGCTTCGGGAGCACAAAGTTTTGTTTTATTTCACCTCCCTATACAATAAAACTTGTTCAATCAGATGGGGAAAAAATGATAACCTGAGATTTTTGTTTATTGCCAGCTCAAGATGTTATTTCAAACTGCTGAAGAACTATGAGGAAACTGTATCCAAGCAAATTTTCATGTGCTGCTTCCTGAACGCCTGACCGAAAAGTGAACTTCGGGGCTCCAGTTTAATATGATTCTGATCCTTCTCCTTTCCCTGATTAGTCAGAATTTTGGATTTCAGGCTGACTTCTGAACTACCCTCCTACCACTAACGGGACTGTCCCAAGGTGGAAATGCCTAGAGAAGTCCTGCTTAGAAAAGAAAAGAAATACGCCGTTTAAATTTTGTTGAACTGCCCAAATCATGAAGCTTACTACTGTTTCCAAGGAATACAATTTGGGAAACACTGTTCTTAACAAATATAAAGTACATCCCTCACACGGTACTGAGCTTTAGGATGGATGGCTGTCTGTAACAGGTATGGTTATCTTGAATGTAAATGGAACACCCTATCCCCATTGTTGAGTATAAAGATGAAAACAGAGGTTCTGCAAGATCTTCCAGTGAATGCCACCCAAACCTCGGTTGTGAAATAAGAAACTCTAATATCCCAAAAGCAGCAAAAGGAAATCTTTGTACCCTCAGCCCCCACTGACCTACCCATGCCCCAATCACAAAGGCAGGCAGCAGCATCTCCTAAAGGAAAGGGTCAAGAGTGAAAAGACTCTTTCCTGACCACTCTGCCTAACCAACTAGCTTGGGCTCTGACCACCACCAAGTTCTGGGCCTCAGATTCTTCTAGCGACTGAGGCAGGTGACCCAGAATGAGCTCTAATGTTCCCTCCAGTCTGGAAGCTGTAATATGAGTCTCATGAAAGAGTAATAATGCCAAGACTAAGATGAGAAAAGCTGCACAGTTTTAGAACCATAATAGAATTTGTGAGCATGACGTCTAAAATTCTGACATAAACATCAGTATCAATTCTCCATTCATAATTCTTGCCTGTTATAGTCTCTAAATTAGTACTTTTGTATATCCATTATATTTTTCCTTTCCTCTAATGAGTATTATCCTTCAAAAAAGGATTTAAATTAAGTCCTATTAATGAGTTGCAGCCTTCACATTTAACTTTCTACATCTACGTGCCTGTTTTTGTCTGAATACTAACACTTAAAAGAGTTTTTATTATGACTTACTGTACAGAACATATCCTTTGATTAAGAATAAATATCCAGAGGGTGACAGTTCCTTAGAAAAAAACATACCACTTGATTTTGCAACAGTTTCATCCTAGGCAGCAAGCTCTTGTTTTGACTATTCATGAAATTGCAAAGGATCCCTTAAGCTTGACTAACATTCAGTATAAAAGTTTTTTTTATACACTTGCAATTAGAAGGCTGTGTATTAGGATCTGCATTAGGCAACACTGTATAATCCAAAAGCCCCTTAAATTTCCCATAAGCATCTAAAGAAAGCACCACTTTCCCAAATATTAGTCACAGGATCTCTTGCTGTACAACCAGCCACCTTGCTCCAGCAAGATCCACCCCCTGCCTGACTCCTCCTCCTGCTCTTAATAGCAGCTAAAGCTGAGGTTGCACTGCTGGGCTAGACAGCCGGGGACTGGACCTGCAAGTATGCACTGGAATTTGGGAAAAGGTGCGTGGCTGGGGAAAAATGCCTGCACTCGAAGAACACAAAAGCCTGCCTCACGGATGAAGCACTTTCCAAGACAGTCGAGAATGACAGGGCTGTGAGCGAACGCTGGCAGGAGTGCTCATGCAGGCGCACAGTCCTTCTTAGTACTGAATGTCCCCAGCACTGGGAGAGGAAGTAAACAAGGATCCAGGCTGTACATGCGTCTGTGTGGCCCAGGCCGGCTAAGGCCTGGCCCGGCCAAGACTCCCAACTTCCAGTCAGGGAGCACATACGTCACGGAGCTCCAAATGTGGGCTGCGTGTGACCAGAAAAAATTACAAAGACCAGTTTAAATACAGCCTATATTTCTCTCTACCATTTAGATTTTCTTTTTATTTTCAAAAACAATAATTTTCTGAAGAAGTTAAGTAAAACAGCTACATGTGGAACAGTACAAGGCACCATGATGCTTTCCGTTTTTCTCCTCAAAACACATTTGGATCAAACTACCTCAACCCCACTGGACCCAAAACAGACTTGGCTATTTTGTCTTAGGAAATATCCTCAGGAATGTCAATTTTTAAATGTTCTATGGCAGAACCTACGACATGATGTTTACTTAATAAACGTTAAGGAATTGAGATACTATCATTACTTTCCATCAAAAATTTTAAGTATTCCCTCAAACTTTTCCTTTTTCAGCCACACCACAACAAACCATGTGTTGTCAGGATTTTTTGTTTTGTGTGTGTGTGTGTGTGTGTGTGTGTGTGTGTGTGTGTGTGTGTTTTGCCTAGTTGCAGAAAATAATCCCAACAGAGCAGAAAGCACCCTGAAAGCACCCTGCTGAGGCTCTAAGTGTGAGGGCAAGGCCCAGTCAGGCTGTATTTCCTGTTTCTCTATACTACTATACTCTGGGAGGCCCAGACCACTGTTTCCCAGCCAGCAGGATGCTCTCAGTGTGTCTTGATATTCTAAGCTTCTACTTAGCGTCTGCCTTTTGCGGGGAGAAAGAAGGAAACTAGAAGATATAAAGCAGAAGCAGTGCTGACCAGAGGGAAGAAGAGAGAAAGCTCAGTTTGTGTCTATGCACACGTCTCATTTTGAATCACAAAGCATTGTTGTAAACTTGGCTATAAATGAATTTCTGAAATGTTTTAAGTATAGCAGCTCACTAATGAAAGAAATGTAATTGTATAACAACCTGTTTACATCTTTTTGTAAATCTAAATTTTTCATATAGTTTAGCTTAAAAATTATATCCAGTCAATGGTCCATGCAAATGAATTAGCATACTAGCAAAAAGAAGCCCAAGTGCAGAGGAAAACATGAACTGAATTCTAAAAAATATATTAAAGAATAGTTCAAAAGTAATTTACTCAACTCATACCTAGCATATCTACCTTTGTTGAATTTGTCAATTTAAAACAAAATAAAACACATTCTTATAAGAGGTCACAAGCAATATAACTGGTTAACAGATTATCACAAGAACTTAGAACTTTTAACTCTATTATTGTTGCCTTAAAAATCATCTTCGTTTTTAGCTGGAACCTTACACTTAGGAGTCAGGTCCCTTTCTGCAAGCGGGGTATTAGGAAGGACGGCTAGACTGGCGAAAGGAGGGTGGAGAGAGAGGGAGCCCTTCTCCACCTTCTGTCCCAGTTAATGTTACCACTTTGAAAACACTGGTCTGAGTCATCTCCAAATGCAGGAATACTTAAGTTTGCTATAAAAAATAGTGTCCTGTGATTGACTTTATGCAACACAGGTGCTCAAAAGGAAAGTGCCAGGTTCCAGAACTAAATGTACCATCAGGCAAGTCAACTGAGTAAAGAAAAAACCTCAGAGAGAAATTAAACATTTTGTCAAGGTTTCTGATGACAATGCAAAAGCAAGAGAGTACACTGTACTTTAAATAATGCTCTGTCTGTATGAACATGGACTGGCCTAAAATGGAGGGGAAAAAAAAAAACAAGGACAGTTCTGAGCCATAGCTTTCACTTCAAAGGCAAAGTGTGTCCTGCCCCCACCCTGCCCTGCCCCCTCTCCCTCTTCCCCTCCCCGTCTCCCTGTGTGTGTGTATACACATACATACATATATTATTGTATGAATTGGCAAAATATATGTACCACAGGTGGGCAAAGAAAGCTCCCAGTGCTGCCTGATACTCCACTCCCATCAATCCCTGTATCTGATACTCCTCAATAGAACCACTTCATTCCCTTGAGCAGTTTGGGGACCAATTCTGCCCAGGAAGAAGTAGTTTCAGGATCCCCTCATCTGTTGCCTGGAGGCTTATTCCAGTCCTGAACAACTGTTCTAAGTGACAGAGACCTCTGATAAGAGTGGGAACCAGGAGGAGGAATAGGCAGACTGGGTCTGTATTCACTCTGCCTCTCAGAAGCTGGGGGAGCTTTGGTCCACTGGAAGCACCAAACACCTACTGAACCAATCAGGGGCCAGACTCAGCTCTGATCCTCAGTTTCTTCAGCAATTAAAAAGGAATAACCTTTACTTTCAGCCAATTTTCTTCCAGGGTCCCTAGTCCCTTCCCGAGGGCCAACTTCCTGAGAACTAGTGTAGGCTGTGAGTCTGGCTGGAGGCACCAGCCACTCACCAGCTCCAGGGCATTTTCCTCAACCCCAGCTGCTTCTGCCCAGTCCCCACTGCTACTTCTTGGTACAGGCAATTCCTTACACCAAGACCTTTTAGCCTTTGGTCCACTTCTCCTCATTCCTCAGTTTCCCCACCTGTCTTGGTTTTCTCCCAAGGGCTGCTCCAAGAACTTTCCCAAAGAACCTAATCCAACTGCTTCATCTGTAAGTCCCAGTTCCTTCCTAAATCTGGAGCCATACACACCCAGCCAAACTTCTGGTATGTACGGAAAGGATTTACAAGGCTAGACAGACATAAATATATCACTAAGGAAAGTATGCTCAAACTGGCTGGCTCACGACCTTAGAAAACCAAATTTCAAACATGAGAATGTCATCTATTAGATCTGTGTTCTCTTTATGACGTCCGAAGAGAAAATGTCTCTCAGTAACAGAAAAAGCCATGCTTCTTCTGTGAAACTGATCTGTTTTTATTTAAAGGCAATTACAAATTTGGAAGCTGATCTTATGTCCCTTTTTGCTTCAGCTGCTATGAAATTCAAGAGCCAAATCTGTGGCCTAACTCTAGCACCTGTCAAAAATTTTACTGTCCTTACCCTTAGGCTTCATCCTTTCATACTGTATATTTTTATAAGCTATCACTATGGTACAACAGGAGCACAAACATAAATTTGAAATTGACATCTTATAGTAAGGTGGTCTTTGCTTTTCCACAGGCTTGCATCCATCCAGGAATGGCAGATCTGTGTCAGTTTTTAGAGGCAATAGTAAAGCAAGGGGACTGCTGAGAATGTGGATGGAAATGAGGTGGAAGCAGGACTGTGCCCGACACCTCTCTCCCACGAACCCTTACAGGATGCATAAGGGCAGAGACAGAATAAAGGGCACAGAAGCATACCCCATCACTCTGTGGAAGCCAATTTTGAATGATAATGAGTCCAATGTGTATTTAAAGTGGTTTAGATTTTCATTTGGCTAAAACCTAGGAGACTACTGACTAATAGAATAATGATAGCTTTTCCTAAGGCGCCCTGAATAACCTTAGAAGAACTCTAATAGGAGGTAAAAGGCATCTATAAATTGGCATAAAATACGGGCACACCTTGTAGAGGCTCTCAGTTGTTCTGGGAAAGAGAGCCCAGCTTCACTCTGCTGAAGTGCCGAAAAGTACAGAGGGCCTCCTGGAGAGTAAAGGAGCCATGAACACACTGTCAACTGGGCTACAAACTTAATAGTGAGCAGCTGGTCCCAGGCCAAGGGACCTGTGAGCCCTGACCAGCTTTTCAATCTATCTAGCTTAGGTTTAAGCATCTTCAGCAGAATTTAAACTTCAGGTGAGAAACCTCTGCTCCCAGGAGCTGGGAAATGCTGAAGACTTTGCAGAAACAATGATTGGTGGCTGAGGGGTTCAGAACAGACCTTCCCAAGATGTGCTACTTGGCATGGGGATTATTCTGAGCTGAAGGTAATGGAGACCCTACAAGCTCATGAGAAATGTCTGCCCTCCCTTAATTACCTACAAGAATCTAAACTGGGGTTCTTGTCTATAATGATAGAGATAAACTTTTATGACCTACCTATAGGGCAGGGCAAACTTCTAGTTACTGAATATCTGTTCTTTCTGTTGTCCTGCAAATGACCTTCCTTCCCTCTGAAGTCCCAGGTGCCTGACCTCATCCCTTAGCTCAGGATGCCATATGTATCTCATTTTAACTGTCTCTAAACCTCTCATGTGTGGGGTCTCTGACTCTCTTGTATATGTGGGGTTCCAGTATGTATGTATGTAATTAAATTTGGTTTCTTTCTTTTGTTAATCTATCTCATATAGATTTAATTGTTAGACCAGCCAACCTAGAAGGGTATAGGAAAATTTCTTTCTCCTCCACATGGCAAAGCAAGAGCCAAAGCCACAGGTCATGAATTCAACTTCTCATTTCAAAAAGGACAGCTCTATGACCCTGTGCAGGTTACCATGTTTGAATTTCATCAATATGAAATAAGATTTCTCCTGCCTTTTACCTCCTATTAGAGTGCTTCTGGGGCTATTAAGGGCTCCTTAGGAAAAGCTATCATTTTTATTATTCTATTAGTCTACAACCTCCTAGGTTTTAGCCAAATGAAAATCTAAACCACTTTAATACACATTGGACTCAGTATCATCCAAAATTGGCACTGTGTCCCAGTAAATGCAAGTTTCCAGATGGCAAGATTCTAGGTGAAATCATCAAAAAACTACATAAGTGGCACATATTATTACGTGCCTTCCACTCATTAATTCACCCAACACTCTGCATGTTAGGGATGAGCCAAAGTTATCTCCTTTACAAAAAGCAGACTCAGTATTCTTTCGTGGTTACACAAACAAATAACAAAGCCAAAGCGAAAGGCAACTCCCTCCTCCCTGTGCCCTGCAATCTATCAAGCGAGGCTCTGTGTTTTATCACTTTTCTTTGAGGGTTACAAAACTTCTACATGGAATTCTTTGATTACTGTAATACTTTTATCAACAAAAGAAAATTAACTCCAACAACACACTGTATTGTCAGAAATTTCTTCATCAAAGGTGAAAATGATGACAGATGGGCAGAAATACATGCCAGGATGCACAGCTCATCAAGACTTCCTTTCTTTCCAGGCAAGGTAGACTCTGGGCCCGTGGGGGCCTTCCTTAGTGCAGTCTCCTAAGAAATGCTGTAACTGTTTATATGCACATCCCTACATTCTGTAAACTTATCAAAGGCAGTGCCGACTTCTACATCCATTTTGGTCTTCCATGCATCACCACATTGAGTGAATGAAACAGATAAACGAATAATCAAGTCCAGGCAGCACATTCCCATGCCCTGTCCCCAACTGACCATGTCATGTGAGCCCTGGGGTTAGGCCTAGACCCTAGCCCAGGCTACAGAAGCTAGCACCACTGCCACCAACATGCTGCCGAGGGACCAGACCACCTTCTAACCATTTGTGTGGCAAAGAAAACTATTCACAGAAGTTTTATGCAGGTAATTTGCTATAGTTTTAGTTCACCTTTAAAACATGTGCAGATTAATTCACAACAGCATTAGAAATCCCATTTTATAAACATTTCAATAATCATTGTGGAGACAGAAATCTCCTGGTTAACATTAAAAGTGACCAGAATTGGCACTCTTGCTCTCAGTGTCAAAGCCAAAGAAATCGCTCGTTCGAAAGACTACCGCTCTTCTCCAATGACTACAAAAGAGCTTAGCATTATCAGACTTTAATAGTTAAAAAAAGTTACTTTGGGGACTTAATTCCCAATGAACAAGATCTGAGTCTACCAAACAGTATGCCATATATGGGCTGTCCAGCATTAAGACTAGTAGAACTGTGAATTTCCCTTGTAGCAAATTGCTACCAGTTAAAGCCACTGATCCTGCTAACTGTACCCATTCCTCTGGTACAAAGTAACTAATTCTTGTAAACACCACACACAGTGTAACTCTTTCCCAAAGTCACAGCCCTCAAAGTCACAACCACTTAGAAATCTCAGGCCCCATCACTTTGAATTAGAGGGCTGCCACCAGACGATCCTTCTTCCAAGTCTGGAGGTTTATAAGGCAGCATTCTGGGCACCTGAGGATGTCCCCTACAGGTACATTTCCATAGAATGCCTCTGCACTGGCCACAGTGAAATTAAAAAAAAAAGCCTTGTTCCTCCCTGGAAGATAATGTAGTGATGTCTGAAGTGAGGGACATGTCCGGGCAGACAAGGGCATGATCACAGATCCTCACGACAGTCGGGCAAGTCTTCCTCTGACAAAGTGGTCGTGGCTGCAGCGACCTCCAGAGCCAGGTCATAACCCATAGTGGCCTCACTGTGCACTTTCAGGTAAAGCTCCTTTGCATTGCTCATCCTTAATTTCCTCATCCAGAAAAGAGAGAAATCAGATGACATCCAAGGCATTCAGTTCCGGAACTCAGAGCATAAATTTGCTTCTCGGATTAGTCCCTTCCCTAGAAAATCCCCCAGGAAACAAGGTCCAGGGGAGATGGACAGAATGTTAGGTGCATAAAGTGGATCTGCCAAGAAGGGCGGTCTCAGTTTTAAAAGTCAGGAGTACTGGGCTGGCGGATGTGGGGCTAGTTACACCTAGCATAGGTAGTGAATAACAGATCAAGGTGCCCACTGACCTACTGCACTGTTTTTTTATGGGTCAAACTTGGCTTTCCTAGCTTTATATACAGGAAACAAGAGAAAACAAACTATCAAAAATCTGCCCTGAAAATTATCTTTTTTGAAAAAGAAATGGCCTTACCCATTAAAATTTTCTAGGAGTCACTTGTCATCCACATTACAAAAACCTAACTGGCAGGTATTAAGTTAAAGAGGATAAATGCATCATCTTAAAACAGCTCATTTAGTTTCTTCTAGCTCTTTCAAGGCATCTGTTTACATGCAGAATGCAAAATTTTCATTTTAAAAAGTCTAAGCTCTTTTAAAAATATTATTCGTCAATGACTGAGAAAAGAGATGTTTCTGAATTCTTACAACTAGATAGAAAAATTTCCACATGACCTCTCGGATGAAAAACTGCCTCCCACTAGAACACTGGGCCGGGAATCTTGGACTTCTTAGTACACGCTTCACCTTTACTTCACCACAAGTTCTAGGACAAACCACAAGCCTGTGGGCCTGCTTCCCACATGTGGAAAACAGGATGTTTAGGATGATCCCCATAGTTAATCTAAAAGCAGCCGGTAGGCACTTACTTAAGCAGCCATTAAAAAAATGGCCTATGCTGAACCAACAAAGAAACTGATTTCTCCTTTTTTTCTGGGGGTTAAGAGGGCAAGGAAAATATTGTCCCTATATGATAATTAAAAACTCAATTTATGTAGTATTCCAGAAATAGCCTAGGTTGTTTTTAGGGCTTTTTCTTGGAGTATACAGCCTATATTTTAAGTATTGAGAAAGCTTTATCTTTCTCATTAATCTCAGAAAAAATAGTCACTTTATTTTTCATGCAGATGAAAAATACCAGACAACCAAGTTCTTTTAACAAAGTCTTGGCAGCAAGCTGCAGATCATTTTTCATGAAAGGGTGATAATGGAGAAAAGATGGAACATACAGTTTCCTATTTCTTTCTTCTCATTCCTTTGCCCCTCAAACACAGGGGACTTTGGGAGACTTAGTTTACAGACAGAATGCCTCTCCTACTTTGACAAAGAAAAAACTATAATTCTGAACTCCTTGGAAGACACTATCAAAACAGAGAACATTATTACTTTTTTGCTATTCCAGAGCCACAGAATGACTTTGCTTTTTCCTCTTTTTCCTTCCAGAGTAAGAAGTGCTATAGTTCATTTTCCTCCCTCAAAGTTTCTCAATGGTTCCATGACTGAGACTGAAAGCAAACTGTTTCCATTTTAATTATAAAATGTGCTCATTACTGATACCATTTGAGAGTACGTATGTGTTGTTTGATAATATTCTTTTAAGAAATTACATAATGGCTCATCTGTCCTGAACCCTGCCACTGCCCCTAATATTTCACCATAATCACACAACTACAACCCTCCAGTTTCTGCCAAGGTATTTTTACTAGGCCATCACCCAATGCTCCTAGATCCTTCTTTGCCAATCAAGCAATCATCCATGGCCTCCTTCTCCTGATGCTTCCATCATTCGACACCTGTTCACGTCAGGTCACCTTCTTGAACCATCACACACAATGTCCTGGGCCTCAAAGTACGCAGCAGACTCAGAGAAAAGAATGAAAGCTAGACCTAAAGGACCCACTGGCTTCCAAAGCCAGGCCAAGCATGACGTGGCTGCGTACCCAGGGGTGACATACAATTAGACTGGCTCCACTTCCACAGGGAAGAGGGAGAGGGGAAAAGCAGTAACCACAGGGGAGTTTAGATGTGGTTCAGAGTGACAGCATCTCTGTGTCTCAGTTCTGAATCTGCAAAACATGACCTGGGTCACCCTCCTTGGAATACGCATTGGGTCACCCTCCTTGGAATACACATCTACTTTGCAGTGAGGAGACAAAAGGCAATTTGGAGAGTCCCATCCCTAAGAATAATTACACTTCACAGGAGTGTAAGTCGTAAAAACCTTTTGTGTTCAATGTGAAGGCTTGCTTATCTACAACCTAACACTCGATCTGTTCTTTATGGGTTCTGAAAGAGTGATGAGCCAGGTAGAACATATCCGTCTTAATTTTAACAAAAGATCATGCAAACTCCCCTCCTTTCTCTTCTTTTAAATCAAAATGAGAGATGTGATAGGAAGGAACAGCCCAGTGAAGAAGTCTCAGGCAGTATTATAAAATCAAAATCCTTAAAATTTGAATAAATTAGTGATTTTAGAGTTTATTTCATCAAAGTAAAGACATACTAATGCAGGTATCCCACCTCCATCACTTACCAACTATACAGCCTTGGCCAGTCACTTAATCATCCTGTGCCTCAGTTTCCTCATCTGTAAAGAGGAAGAGCTAATATGCCTAAAGCTCTCAGCAGTGTCTGGCACATAACAAATGTTCAGTTAAAAGCAGCTTTTAGTTACAGCCATGAAAATGATGTGTGAACCTAAGGCTGTGACTGCACACATCACACCCTTTTGCACCAATTCAGATTGAAGATATAGTGGTTTTTGCCCTTTGTGGGGGAGAGAATAAAAGCTTTTCCAACTACAACTACAACTCTCCCCAGTTCAGCATTATGTGGAAGTTGGGAGTATCAGAACTTTCTCAAACAGCTTCCTAGAGGGACTTTTTAAAAAGGAGTAGAGAAGATAGAAGTCCTTGTTACCACCTTCACATCTGGACCACAGGGGTCAAAGACTCAGATCCCCATGATCCTCGGGCCAGGAGCCAAGCTTTTTTGTCTGCAGCCAGAAGACTTTTTCTTATAAGTGTGATTGTTCCTTAAGGCACTTTAGTCCTCTGTACATGTATCCTAGATGACAGGTTTTTTTCAAGATATCCCCCTCTCCCTGTCCCCAAAACATGCAAGCAGCGGCCCATCCTTTTGAAAAACCAAAATGGAATTAACTGACACATGCTGACACATTTCATCTGTGAGTAGTGGCATCTTAGGGAAGCAACCTGTTGTCCAAAGCGCTTCAAGTTCCTACCAGCTGCATCCGACTGACTTCTGATCTTAAAAATCCCTAGTACTTTCCTGGAGTCCAATTCTGAATGTTGTCTACAGTTAATGGTACAGTATTCAGGACTCTCTTCCAAACTCTGGCCCCAGACATAAGTTTCTCATAAGCTTACCCCACCACTGCATAAACCTCCTGATGTCTCAAAACCTGGACCTGCCTTCTTGATCCTTCCTTCTCAAGAATCTTGGTAAATCTGAGGGAATGACTTGCCTGCCTTCCCCATTCCCAAAGAGATACCACAGATCACTGTCCCTCTGAAGCACGGCACCCAAGCCATATCATCTCGGATAGAGCTTCATGTAGGAAAAGGTATGCAACAGCAGAATTTGTAACCAAACTAATCCTGTTATTTATTTATTTATTTATTTATTTGGTCTGTTTAATGTGTCAGATATAAGAGTATTTATGAATCTCAGGCAACATTCTGAAGCAGCTGCTAAGAGGTCCTTAAATGAACTTTCAAGTCCTGGCCAATCCACTGTTCTTTGCACTATTTATATTCCTAAAGCCATCAGCTATGTTTGATATGGCTGATCATGAGGCTCTGCTTAATGGACTACAGAATCCAATGATACCGACAAGCAGCAATAACTTGTTTTGATCTTTACCTGGCTTCACCTTGTGGTGGGAGAGGCTGTGTGCCTTTCCAGAGTCTGAGCCAAGATGGATGCCATCTCCCCACCACCGCCTCTCGCCCCTGACCTCTCACGAGAGCTGCTTCACTTTCCCCTTCACTTCGCTCATCCTCTCACACTGATTACACCCAGCACATTTTAATCTTATCTTTCTCCCACATGTCCCATGTCCGTCTGTGGATGAGTCAGTGCAACTACTCCCCTGCCCGATGCTGGTCTGAAAACTAGGAAACATTCCCCTCAAAAGACCAAAACAAAGTAAGGGTAAAAGATCATGAAACAATAGGAAGCCAAACTAAACACAAGTCCTTTGAACACAATATACACACTAGGGTGAACAGCGGGCTTCCTCTGTGCACCTTAGCAGGTGTCCTTCCCCCTTCCCTCCCCGCCCCCCATACAGAAGGCTACATGGCAACAAGGATCTGCGGGGGCGGGGAGGGGACTCTAGAACACTCAAGCTAGGTCTCTGTTACCTTTCAGCAGATAACGTACAAGATGCTTGTCATCTTTTCCCACCCCTGTCAGAATTCTGAAGCCAGGATGGTATGAGAATTTTGATTTTTGACTCCTAAGCTGTCACCAGAGGAATTCTAAACTTAGCAATTGACTTAAAGCAGTGGTTCTCACACTTCGACTTGCAGTAGAATTACCGGGAAGTATGGTTACAACACAGATTGCTGGGTCCAGAGTTTCTGATTCAGTATGTATGAGTGGGCCTGAGAATCTCCATTTCCAACAGATTCTTGGATGTTCCCAGATGCTTAGATACTGATGCTACTGATATGGAGAGCACGCTCTGAGAACCACCAGCTTAATGCATCAGAATACAGGAGAACTGTCTAGTGTGTCAGATTAGGTTACACAAAGGAGGGGTACTAAATGCATGTGTCTCAGTTTTCAAGTCTTATGCAATGACTTGAAATAGCGCCATCTCTTCTTACAAATTCCTGAAAACTTAAAATAAGTTAGCTGGGGTCCAGTCGAGACTAGAAAAACAAGTGGGAGTTGGAAACTTAGAGAGACCACACTCATTTATAGGAAAGGACGTGGAGGAGGAGATCCTAAACAGTTTGTTAAGTAAGGATGCCCTTATCTTAGAAGCCGACTGTCCTCCTAGATCCCAGCTTGACAGTGCTCCTTTTTATATGGAGCTTCCAGGGAGCAAACTCCACCTTGTAATCTTCCCATGGAGAAGAGGATAGAAATAGGTCTAAAAGTCAATACTAGAATAGTAGATAACTTCCACAGCCAAAATCTTTCATTTTTCTGACAATGGTTTTCAACTCTAACTGTACATCTGTAATCACAGGGGAGCTTTAAAATATATAGATGCCCAGACCCCATACCTAGAGATTCAGACCAAATTGGTCTAGAATAGGACCTAGATATAGGTGTTTTTTAAAGCTCCCTGGGTGATTCTCAAATACAGCGAGGTTAAAAACCACCAATAGAGGAAAAGGAGATTATAGGTGGACGTTGGAAAGAGAGAAGAGCAGTGCGCCTCCTTTAGATGATGTCCAGTGAGAGAGAAAAGGAGAACAGCTGGGAATGATTAGGGTAAGTAAAACTGAGGCTCTTAGTTCCTGCAACTGATCTAAGGATCAACCCTATGTCAGCTGTCTCGGGTTCAAAAATCAGAAATGGCTCGATGATCGAGGAAGTGCCCTCATTTACCAAAAACCTGGTACCAGTCCAAAGATCTATTAAGAAACCCTTTTAACAAGATGTACTACTTTTTTAGAAGAATTAATAACTAGAAACTTGAAGCAGAGAGCTTTAACTTCTCACAAATCCTCTGAAGTTTCGACTTTGAAATCATGTACCAGAAAAACAATAAAATTTATCCCTGAGCAAAATTAAATTTTTGTTTATTTGTCGTTGTCGTTGTTACGGGAAAGCGAAAAACTAAAGAAGCAACTTTCAGAGCACTTGGTAATTGAAATTATCCTCCCAGTAACCACACTAACAGCTTTCGAAGCTGTAAGATCATGAGATGTGGATGATAAAATCAAGATAGAGTTATTTTCTTCTCTTCCTTCTTGACTAGCACGGATGCATGTGTTAACAAGCTGGGAAAAAAAAAATGTCTGAAAGCTTTACAACCCTGTTTAAGGCAGAACGATGAACACAAAACAGACCAGGGAATCTCAGGGCAGGTAACACAGACAGACGTCAGGTGAAATTAGCTCTGCTCACATTAACAGGCCAAACACTGGGAGCAGAGAGAAGAAAAATCCAGATGTATTTCCACTGCGTTAACAGGTAAAACTTATTCATCAAAGTTTTTGACTTGATTAGAAAACAAAAACGTGGATAAATATGCATTTTAAAAATGAGAATTTTTTTATTAAAATAATCAGTTTTGATAAAAACATTAATTACTTTAAAATCAATTTAGAAGACAGTAGTTTCACTAGCATGAGTTAGCTTTCCTAATTTAACACATGGTACTTCATTTATTCAGTACTGACTGCCCACGAATTAACTCAAAGCATTCTGATTTTATAAAACTATATGAATAAAGTTCCCTTCACCTCCTAAAAGAACATACCTACTAAATGCCGCCCATGGTCAAGTGCCAAATTTCACCTTAGTAACTCACATGAAGTTTGAAAGGGGTAAAGCCTAAAATATGGTCCAAATGACCTAGACTTTCAGCCTAAAATAAGGACTTTCTTGGAAAGGGAAGACACTAAACACGACTGATTTAAACAATTCAGTTCAGCAGAGGACATGCATCTATTCAAACAGAAAGCTGTAAGCTTATCTTTATTAGACAGGATTGGAGATAGAAGGCCTGATCTAGGCCACTAATTTCAAGAAAAGTATACTAGCTCACCTAGGAAGTTATCTATCAGGAGGAGCTTAAGAGCCCAAGCATACCGAAGAAAGCATGCTCACACTGGTATTAGCTCAAAGATAGCTTTAAAATAATCCGGCTCACAACATATTCATAGCCCATTCCAGGCTTCTCAGGGTTACACAAATGATGCACCTGCTCTAACTGATTATTATTCTCCTTAAGAAATGCAGAGGAATGCTCAGGTTCAGTTTCAATTTTTATTTAGAAGAAATCACCTTGCTTAAAATGTAGTCCATGGGCCACTATCTATTTGCATGATAGGTATATTCATACATGGCAAATGAATGTTAATAGGACTATACTAAAATATAACTAGTGAATAAAGATATGTCCCTTCTCATTTTACCCACTAGGAAAAAAAAGGTACATAACGCAAACTAAGATGCAGATGTACAAGGGTTATATGTATGAAGGATTACATTAACAAGTCCTTGATTTGGAAATGAATGCTGGCACAAAGCCCCAGGATAGCTCTTGTGTAAGGTAAAAACTGGAAGAGAAACACTGAGTTTTAAATTAGGTAAATATTTTTTAGAAATTTACCTACAGGAAAAGTTCTAATGGAGAGGTCTAGAGAAAGCATTTTATTTTATAAAACCGCTACGGTATTAGAAAAAAATTAAACTACATTGAGTTTTAAAATTTAAATAAAAAGAATAAAGGAAAGGAAGGTAAACAGGCTTTAAACATCACTCAGCTGAGCCCAATATGAAATATGGAACTGAGAGAGTTATCTAGATAATTTATGATGAAAAAAATATCATTTTAAAATTCAATTATTAGGTCTATGGCTATGCTACCCTTAACAGACTGATCCAGACTGATCTCGGAAGCTAAGCAGGGTGGGGCCTGGTTAGTATTTGGATAGGAGACCACCTAGGAAGACCACGTGCTGTAGGCATAAAAAATAAAAAAAAATAAGGGATTGTAAGCTGACAAAGTCCTTGCAATCTGTGAGGTCAACCAAGGGTTGCCTCAACTAAAAAAAATTTAATAAATAAATAAATAAATAAATAAAAATTAATTATCAGAAAAATTGGGACACTTCAGGAAAAGAAAAGCAGTTTTGAAATTTGAATTACGTGAATTAATGACTTAACTATCCACTTGATCTTTCTAATGTCCCATCAATTTTCAAGGAGACATCTGATAAGCTGTATTTGATATAATTTTACACCCTCCTTAAACTTCAAGTTTACACCCAGCGTTGTACCTTTAATAGTCCACCCTGGCCATGGCCACCTTCCGTTGTGACTGCCTCCAGCCCCACCACCTCCCCCACTCCACGGCCATATTCAGTTATCAGGCAGAACCATCTGCCTGCTCCACATTTATCATAGGGTTTCAGTCTATCTTCTGGACACGATCCAGACACTACTCACCTATCTCTACCATGAAACTGAGAGTTCTGAAATTTTTTCCAACATGCACAAGATTAGTATTCTGCTGGCCACATTTTATCTTAGGGCATGTGGGTCTTGCGTTCCTGTGGCCAATTAAAGCCATCATTTCAAGTTCTATTCATACGTATTTCTACCTTAAAGATAAAAACAGAAAGCTCTTTAATAAACACTTTAACATGGCCAGCAACTTGCATTATGCAACATTTTCTGTTTCTGTCTTGGCAGTTTGCCTTTAAACGCTAGTAACTGCACTGCAAAGAGTCACCACCTCACAAAATATTTTTAATACCTTTAATTATGATATTTGATTCGGCAGCCAAACTTCTGCCAGGAACTTCTTGTAAATTTGGTTTTTCCTGAAATCTGTTTTTCTTGGTATTGTCTCCATTCATCTACCTACCTGAAGCCTACAGAAGCACAGATATGCTGTTCTTCCAAGGCAGAAATTTCTCAGATAATAGCCCAACCCAAAGGCTTTCTACACACTATGTATCACTCTATTAGTTCTAAATAGGACACTTTGTATCTGACCCATAGTAAATCATGGTCACACAAGGTAGTGACCAAACAGAAATGAGAATCCCCAAACCAACAGGTTTCTAACTGAATTCTAAACCCACGCCTCCTACTCTCCAGTTAAAAGCCCAGGCACTGACCCAATTCTTAAGTCATGTAAAAATCAAGGGAAGGAGCCTAAATCATGGGTCAAAGTCCACCCCGCATCAACACAGAGAGAGGTGTTAGTTACCCTGACTCAGCCACAACTGGAAAGATAAGCATCCAAGACAGTATTCCGAAGGATCAACATGGGGATTAGTGGTAATATACGAGAAGAATGTGGCACACAGTAGCAACTCTTAAAATGCCAGCTATTTTTAAAAAGTACAAACTTCCAGTTATAAAATAAATAAGTCACGAGGGTATAATGTAGATCCTGGTGACTGCAGTTACTAACACTATTGTACATGTGAAAGCTGCTATGAGAGTAAACCTTAAAAGTTCTCATTACACACATAAAAATCTGTAACTATGTATGGTGGTGGATGTTAACTAGGAGCTGAGAGGGCTCTAGAGATTCTGGCTTAGCCTTACTACCATCAACAATGACAGTGAATTGAACAAGGCTCCATTTTCTCAAGCCCGGACAGGGTAAGGGACGAGAGGATTCTTTGACACTATCCTTCCACTAAGGACCCTAGGCTCTTCTCTCCCCTTGAAGACTGACTGTTCTAGATCAAAGCTCTCAGTCGGACTGCACAGCCTTAGGTAACCCACAAGCCGAGACTCCACAAGCACAGCATACCACCAATTTTTCAAACGAGGCCGAGAAGAGGAAATTCATTAAGAGGAGTGAGGACGGAGCCAAGGACAAATGCTAGTGGAAATGGGAGGGTGGGACAAGTTCTAATAGTTCTAATCAGGAAATCAAGGAGAATCCATGGGTCCGTTCAGTCTCTCACAGCAGGATGAAGAACGAAATTTCATTTACCAGAAATGAATGATTAAAATTTTAATTTTAACGAAATCTTTTTATTATTCTCCTCTATTTGCAACCCTGCCCATCCCTCTCTTCCATCCCTATGCTCCTGTGCTCACGTCCTAAGGATACCATAACAAATTACCACCAATTTGGGGACTTAAAAAACAAAATGCAAGATGTGGTTCCATAGTGTAGCGGTCAGCACATCTGCATCACACACAGAAGGTCCTGGGTTTGCACACCAGTGGAGCCACGGTCCATGGTCTATGATCATGCCACCCTGAACAAGCCCCATGTCTGATCTTGGAAGCTAAGCAGGGTCAGGCCTGGTTAGTACTTGGATGGGAAACCACCTAGGAAGACCGGGTGCTATAGGCATAAATAATAATAATTTTAAAAATGCAGTTAGCATTAATATGATGACTAAGTGGAAGGCCAGGGGAGGGAGGGAGCAATCAAGGAGATCATTCTATGAACAATATAGATTTCTAACCAATGTACTGTATACTTGAAACTAATTTAAATAAACAATTTTTTTTTTTTTAAAGGATTCTCACAGTGCTGGAGACTAGAAGTCTAAAAGGTGTCAGCAGAGCCACGTTCCCTCCGAAGGCTCTAGGGGAGGGCCCTTCCTTGCCTCTTCCTGGTAGCTCCCACCAATCCCTGGTGCTCCTGGGCTTGTAACTACATCACTCCAATCGTTGCCTCAGTCTTCCCTAGGCCTTCTCTGCATCTAGTGTGTCCTCCTTTCTTCTTTTAAGGAAACCAGTCACTGGATTTAGGGCCCGCCCTAAGCCAACATGACCTCATCTTAATTTAGCTAATTACCTCTGGAAAGACCCTATTTCCAAATAAGGTCTCATTCTGAGGTTCCAAAGGGACATGAATTGTGGAGAGATACTCTTCAACCCACTACAACTCCCAAATTAAAATAAACTACCGCAACCAAAATAGGGGGCAAAGTGGCGAGACATGACAAATCTCAGCATCACAGAACTATAAGAAATGTCAAAGTTATAATCTCCAGGGAATCCATGGACACTAAATCTGAGCTGGAAACAATACATCTTTTACCTTTCTCTCAACCCATGGAAAACTGATGTTTTGGAAAACATCAAAAATCTCAACCAAAACAGCACTACAACTCGAGACATTCCACTAACCCAGACACCTGAATGAATACTCTGAAGTCTGGTATGAGGTATAGATGAACGGTCACATATATATTATCAGAGGCGGAGTAGCAAAAAGATGAAAGGCAGGGGAGGACATTTTTCAGTTAAACAGGCTTTCATTTAACTATGTGGGGATGGGATGTGGAACATGGGTCTTAGAAAAGCAAGGTTTCTTTTTAAAACATTACTTTAGGTTTTTAATCACCCCTCCTGCAAGTTATCCTTTTCTGATGACGACATAAGCCTACACAAAAGCATCATATATTAAAGATCTTTTTTGTTTTTAATCCAGGTATTACTTTTGCTATGTGGGGAAAAAATACTTGAGATCAGCTTAAAGTCTTGTGTACTCCCTCTGCTGGCTCTGAATTTAAAATAAATTCTTAATGGCTTCAGGAGCCAAGTTATTAATTTCTCTAGATATCTAAAACACAAGAAAAAATACGATATGGATTCTCCCACACACACACGCAAAGGTCTTCAAAGAAATAAAGAATTACAATACACATACTGAAAATTGCCAAAGCCATCTCCCTCTTGGCTTTTTTATGGATTCACTCCAAGGGAAAGCTAATGCATTTCATTTGGGGAAGGGGTCACTTCCTGTGTTGGTCTTGTCCCCTAACAAGTGTACCAAGAGCTTTTCTTGCTCTGTGCTCACTTCTCCGCTGCAGGACTAGGGTACATTTGGATAGCCAGGGCAGGTGAGCCACAAGGATAACCTGACTTCCTCATCGTAAGTGATTAGTAGAGTAGAAAATTACTGGAAGGACCACAGCCCATCAGAGAAGTTGGTCCATTTCTCTTTGTAATGTTATCTCATAATAGCAACTGCTGCACTGCAAAGAAAAAGTCTGAAGATTAAAATCTCAAAAAAATGTCCAAGTGAAAAAGTGAAAGACATACACTCTAGAAAAGCCCAGCTTAAAACATTCTCCAATCATACATTTGCATTTTACCAGGAAGGAGGAATACTTCACGATATTCTATAGTACCTGCTACTGTACTTTTTTCCAATTGGGGAAATTGTGATATTGAGAAATGACAGTGTTTGATCAAGAATAAAATGGTTGAAGATACTGAGTCTGTCTGCAGCTGTGATGCAATCAGAATTGGAGTCTTCTATCATAATCACCAGCCCACCCACCTATTCAGAAAACTATCTCAGAAGAGCCACAGACTGGCTCCTTGAAAAAATCCATCTCAAAGACTGCTTGCTTTCTTTTCTTCCTTCATGTGTGACTTCTATTTTCCAATCCATGGACAGACAACTTCAAGTATATCTGAGACTTACACCCCAAAATGCAGAACATTATGGACAACTTAGTTTTACACAACAGCTTTGCTCCTGTAAAAAGTGGGCTAGTAAATTTTAGGCTGAACAAGTCCATGGTGACTCCTTCTGGATGGTACTTATTGACACAGCATAAAGTGGGGCACACACAGAGGGCAGGCTTGATTTAACTTTCTCTTAACGAAAGGTCATTCCAAGATCAGATTTCCCTCAGTTTCTGTGATGGGTAGCAACTGGCGCTGATGAAGTTTTCAGGGACTTCTACACTAGGAAATGAGAAACTGAGAAAATGCCTTAGACAACAGAATATTGTATCATAATTACACTATATCATATCGACATCAACACTAGGAGGTCCAAAACTTGGTTCACCTTCATAGCAACAAGTATCCACGACTCTACACATGACATTACCTCACTCTTGAGTCACAACACCCCCTACCCTCTTTCAGTGTCAAGTCCCAGAACACGGCTATCCCCGCGGGGTGAGGACGTACTGACCCCAAAAGCAGCTCCAAGAATCAGAAATTCTTATTTATCTGGTAAACATTCATTCCCTTCTCTCAAGGCTCTTACACTGTACCTGAGAATATACAAGAGTCACAAAAAAATGACAAAAGAAGTGGGCAGGAGTCAGGGGGTATGCTGGGTAAGGTGTTGTGAATAGAGCAGGCTTTTTCAGCAAGATGAGCTGAGAGTGCTGATGGGGAATGCAAAAAGAGAAACACAGCTACTCCAGTGTGAGGCAGCCTAGAGGACGGGGGAGGGGAGCAAAAGGCGAGCAAATGAAGTAAGAGTTTGCAGAAATGGAGGCACTAACGCGAACAGCTGTGAAACCACAATGGTTAGCAGCAGATATTACAGAACGGTGGTGCTCTGGGCTCATAAGGACACACTCTGAACTCCACCGCTGCTA
Source organism: Pteropus vampyrus (assembly GCF_000151845.1). NCBI lineage: Eukaryota > Metazoa > Chordata > Mammalia > Chiroptera > Pteropodidae > Pteropus > Pteropus vampyrus. Next base: position 6,745,800 of record NW_011888882.1, read on the forward strand.
GCTGTGGGTCCCGGAGCCAGTCACCCACATGATCCTGGACTGTTTCCTCACCTGTAAAATAGTTAGATGATCTCCAACATTTCTTTTAGTTCTAAATTTGAGGCAAAAGTAATGCAGATGAGCTGTCTGTATCAAGGCTCCACATTCACTCCAAAAGAAGGCCAATCCTACAGCAGGCCCCATGAGACAGAACTGGGATCCCAGATGAGTCTAGGGCCCCAAGTGGGAGGATTTCCCTAATCTGGGTGGATATGGGAAAGCCCCAGCTTTTCCCAAACAGATCCGAATTATAGGAGCCATGTTACAGTGGCCCTGCATCTCCAAAGCAAGCTGGAAATAATTCGCAGAGAATTAAAAGCCAGCTCCAAGCCAGAGCTCAACACCAACTCTGCCATTTGCTGATAACTTCTCTGCAGACCTGAAACACAAAGGAAAGCAGAAGTACACACATCTGAAAAAGGCAAAGAGAATGGACAATAATGACAAGTTCACAGAACACAGATTTGCAAGTTTATTTTCTGTCTTCTCCCAGTAAAACACAAACTCCTGTGAACTGGAACCGTATTTGTCTTGTGCTATCATAACCCTGGGGCCGTCAGAATATCCTGCACACAGTATGCCTTTGACAAATATCTGTTGAATGAAATGGCATGTGATTTAAATGAGTAAAAAGGGTTTTCTCTTCCCAATCTTTTACTCACTTTCGGTACCCCAGCTGTAATGTCCACTGATACCCACTTGTATGTATGTCACCCCCAGTTCCTTCTATAGCAGCAAAGAGCCAAAGTGGCCCTTCCGGACTCCTCAACTTATGATACAGGAAAAGGTGAGGAGGAAAACAAGGAGTCAAGAATAGGATCAAGTCCGTTCCCCTACAAGAAAGATGAGTGAGAATGAAAATAAAATAAATTCCATATTCTCTTCAGCCCTGGGAATCTGGAATCTGATGCATCAGCAATGGTAAGTAAGATACCTCACCAGAACACACAGGCCTAAAAGGGTCTTATCTTCGCAATTTTTAATCAAGATCTTTGGATGGATAGAGTCTGCTAAACTTTGTCCAAAGCAAGTAAATGACTTTTTAGTGGGACAAGGCCACTTCATTAATCTTCCAAATAAAAATATCTTCCATATTTTAAATAAGAATCACAAGTAGAGTACTAAGAAGTTTAACTACAAGATGTTCTTCTTCAGTGTCATTCTCTTAAAATAAAACCCTCCTAAAATCTCCTAAAAATAAGTCTGCATAGTTTCATTTCATTTTCTAAAGAGATAAACATCAAAACACTTAGCTTCTTTTTTAAAGCATCTTTCTGCTACATGGGGCTCACAGATCAAAGTTTAAAAGGGCCAATTTCTTCACTTCGTAGGTCAATGACACAGCTTTGAAAAAGAGGAAAAACAGTCCCCCTAGTATACTGCTGCTGTAGGAAGAGGAAGTATATTAGTTGAGAATCACTGACGAAGACAGTACTGCCAAAGGAAATTACAAAACAGCATTTTAGCAACATGGACCAAGCAGAAGACAGATTCTTCACACACGACCATAAACCGGCCCTTTGGTGGTACTCCAAAGGTAACTGAGGTCAGAATTACAAGACGATGTGTCAATATTATGATTTTGTCATTTTGAAATTTAAAAAATATGTTTTTAAACATAAAAGTTGCAGTTAAAATAACATTTTCTTAATTCGGTATGTTGAAAAGGAACTGGATGCACTAATCTAAAAAACTCTTAACAGTGAGGGCGTAAACAAGCATTGTGTGGCAGGTCAGCTCTCATCTTTTTACCTTGGGAAGAAGCCATAGGAGCGGATATTCTCATATGAAGGAAGACTTGGTCTCTTGAACTACTCTCTGAAGTGGCAGCAGAAGTCCTCGCACAGTATCTTACACTTGTGAAATTGTGGGAACCACCACAGAAACTCGTGGTTGCCTAACATCTTTGTGCCCTGACCCATGGAAAAGGCAGGTGTGTGGGAGTGTATAGGAAAATAAGTGATAAATAGGGCTTACAAGGGAATCTAGAGTCTTTGAGGTCTACCCAGGACAGGAGGAACTGAGAGAACTTACCAGTTTAGTTATGGGTACAGTGTAAGTAAACTTAATATGAATTGAAGGAAATGTAATCTTTTCTCCCTCTTAACCACATCTGATTATTCATTTCTACTTTAATGCCTGAGGTAAGGGAACCTGTAAGATATCTATCACCTTTCTCCCTGGCACAGCATACATTTGACAAACCCAAGTTAACCAAGAACTTCCTCCTTTTGTTAAAATGCTCTCTTCTGTGCCACTTTTATCACTTCACAATCCCCAAATACACATACTGATAGGCACTGAACTGCTACACAAACATGATGCACTCACTCGGCCTACATCAATATTCATCTATCTTTTGATGCTCAAAATAATAACCAAGACGTTTTTTAGACTGAGGCAAATATGCTTTTCAGGAAAGCAACTTCTACTTATGTAAGACTACTCAATGCTTAGTAAATGACCTTAAAAAAAAAAAAAATCAATTCAAAGAGAAAAATAGTGTGAGAACAAAGACTAAGAATTGCGGCTACTAATTACTTCTGTAGTAACTAGCTGTGTGATCTTAGAAAAGTCACTAACTTGAAAAACCAGGTTCTTCACCTATAAAATAAGGCCACTGAACTAGATCAGTGAACCTCATCCCAGCAGTACATTAAAATCACCAGCAGGACTTCAAATCTCTCCCCGCTAACCACCACCAAACACTAAAACCTCTCCCCCACCACACACCAGCACAATTAAATCAGATTCTCTGGGTATCAGTATTTTTTTAAAGATTCCCTGATGATTCTAATATGCAATCAAGGGTTTGAATCATTGGTCTCGATTCTTATCTCCAAGGCCTCAATTCTAATTCTTTCATTCTATGATCTTAGGGTAATAATCCTAGTTACAGGATCTCATAAATGCGATGGCCCAAAAATCCACAAAAGTAAAGTCTAGACCCTGCATACTGTGCCTATAGTACACACATGACTAGGAGACATTAATCTGAATTCTAGAAATTTTAAGAGTTTTAAAAAATGAATACATAACTCAGAATGAAAGTAGTGTGGTTTAAATGCACATGCATGCTTCCAAAATGACTAATCGTGATAGAAATCAACTTCTGAAACCTGGACATATAGACATGGGTCACAATTAGCTCCTGACCTCTCCCTTTTCCTTCTTCTGGTCCCACTAAACCACAAGCATAAAAAAGGGTGGCTATTAGTCATATCGGAATATGAAACCAGCTCCAGTTTCAAAGGGCCTTTTCTATCATCAAAGATTTGGAAGTTCCTGCATGGTTGCATCTTTGGATAAAGGTCATTTTACAAAAACTCTAGATTATATTCCTACAGTCTTCAAGGATTAGTTGTCGCATAATACTCAAATGGAACTGGTGTAAAAATTTAAATTAAAAATAATCATAAAATGTGTCCTTGTATTTTAAACATATTAAAGGTTGAGAATTTCAATTTATACTATTTCATAAGATTTTAAAGAGAGATTAAAACAGCAGAAAAGGGAAAAAGAAACTATGAGACCAAGAAATGGTTAGGACATAAAACCACAAAGTAGGCCCAAAATTTCTACTGCAAATCCTGCAAACTACATGAAAATATAATTTTCTCCATTCTCCCAGTCTCAATTCATGGCTTCTTCTGGTAATAACACTTTCTCACATAAATCTTTCCTTAAAAAGTCAAATGCTTTTAAATTGTTATTATTTTTAACTATAAGCACAATAGCAAGAAATGGTAGTTGTGGAATTACTCTTGTAACCTTAAAAATCATAAGAAAGGTGAAAACCCTTCCGATGTTAACTTTTTAACTAAAAGTTAGCTAACTTAATTAACAGATATTCTGCATCAAATTAAAACATGCAGGATTAAATTTCAAGTGTGAGAAATCTGAAAAATATTCCAAAACCCCAAATCTATCTCTTAGATCCTGTAAACTCACCCCTTCCTAGCATTGTACACTGAGATTAACCCTTGCTATCCTCTTAGAAACTCAGTTTTAAAAGGCATCACATTAGCACTGCTTTAAAATGGAACTCTCATCCTTTCTTGTAAATAGCCCTCATATCACATAACTGGCATTCCTTTGCAAAGAAATAAAGTCGAATCAAATATAACATTCATAATGTCAGCACTTGTTAAAGGAAATGAAACAGAATTGTGAAATAATATCACAGCAGACGTTTTGCTTTTAAAGTTTGTTTAATCTAAACAAGGTTTAAACCTAAACAAGACCTCTCCAATACTGGCCATTAAAAAAAAACCAGCACTTTACCGGGTTTTTTTAAAGCAAATTAATAATCAATATACTAAATTCTTTAGCTTTTCACATACAGTTTCCTCTCTAGTGCTTCAGTTTTCCACTAAGGTCAAATTTCTTATTTCTTACACCTACGGGAGCCCAGGAAGATACAGGGCTCCCCAAAGACAATAAAGGAAGGGAGAGAAGGAGGAAGCAGCTACTCATTAAAAAAAAAAAAAGCTAATTGCAAAGAGAAGCAATTGCAATTGTACAGGACTCTCTTTTGCCTTGGTATTGTCACATTCATATACTTGGATAAGAGGCTAGAAAAATAAGGTGCCAGGAAGAGCAAAGCAGCTGGGTATCAGCAGAGGCACAGGGGCTAATCTCTTTGGATGCCCAACTGCAGGAAGTCATTACATCATAGGCCTTTCCACACCTCTCTCCCTACCACGTGTCCAGTGCCCCAAGAGGCTGAAAAGGAACAGTAGAGCGCCTCTCTTCAGGTTCACTTATTGGTAGAAGCCATTACGGCCCAGCCCTGCCACCAAATCTCTCTCCCAGAGACTTAGGTAAAGCGCTGGGCCCTGAGTCCTCCACACCTGGACTCCACCTCTAACAACGCTAGAGTACAGCCTCAGCGGGAGCAGCAGGTGAGGCCAGATCGTTTCTCGATGGCAGAACTGGCTAGTTCCAGGTCCCAGAACATCTCAGAGGCTACTAGGGGCAGATTTACTAAAGAGACATTGCTGAACAATAAAGATGTCAAGAAAGAGGACCCGGAGAAGGCTTGCAACCACTGCTTTTTCTAATGAGATCTTTACGCCTTTGGGAGTTAACAACCACAAACCCAAAACTTGGACCCAGGGGTTCTCATCCAGCTAGTGACAACGCACCATGCTCCTCCAACCTACTAGAAACCACAAATCCAACCCCTCCACCCGGCACCAAGTCCAAAACACTCCCCCGCGTCCGCTCGCTCCACCTGCAGCGCCCTCACCGCACCTCCACTATGTTGAATTCTACTCCAAAGTTGGCCCCAGACCTACCTCCTCCGCGCTGTCTCGGGAATCCGGCAAAAGCACTCAGTTCCGTCTGATCTTCCCTCACCGGAGTCCCTTGCCCCTTCTCTACACCTGGCCATACCCGAAAATTCCCAGGAAGCCTCCTTCCCCCGGGCCCCCTCCGCGGCCATCCCCAGGTTCCTCTCCTCTGGAGGTAACGCAGAATCCCCAAAGCCTCACAGGAGAGGCTCTCTGCCAACCCCTCTCCCCGGTGCCTGCAGGAGCGCTCCAACGAATCGAAGGCGCGCCTCGTACTGCGCAGGAGGCCCGGCGGGTCCCGCCGCCCGCCCGAGGTGGGTACGCACCTTCCAGCCGGCAGAGCTGTTGCTGTCGCCCTTATCCTTGAAATAGGGCACGCAGCGCACCATCCACTCGTAGATCTGGGACAGAGTGAGCCGTTTGTCCGGGGAGCTCTCGATGGCGCGAGTGATCAGGTCTGCGTAGGACAGGTTCCCCCAGGCGTTCCGCCGCGACGAGCATTTCCGCGGCTGCCCCGAGCCCCCAGCCGCCCCCGGCTGCGGCGGTGGCAGTGGCTGCTGAGGCTGCAGCGGCGTCTGCGTCGCCCCGCTCGGCGCGCCCGCGGCGGGGGCTGGCCCGGACCCGGGGTCCTGCCCTCCGGGAGCCAGTAGCCGGGCCGAGTCCTCGAGCAGCAGCCCAGCGCCCAGCGTGCCGCACCCGCCGCCGCCGATCGCCATGGCCGAGCCGGCCCGACTGCTGCTGTCCTCGTCGTCTTCATCGTCCTCCTCCTCGGGGATCATGGAGTCAGCGGCCGCCTCTCCCGAGGGCTTGGCCGGGCTCCCCTGGAGCTCCGGCCTCTGCAGGGGCCACGTACAGGAGCGCGGCCGGCTCTGGGGCTCAAACTCCGGGTCCAGCTCCACTTCCAGTGGAGAGAGCGGGGCCGGGGACGCCGGCGCCTCTGCCATCTTCGCCGCCCGCCCGCGGCTCGGGCTCTCGCGCTCTCCTCTCGGCCGGGGCGGGGTGCGGCGGGGGAGGGACAGGGACGCCGCGAAGGCTCGGGCTCCCGGGCGCCGCCGCCGCTAGAGCCGCCGCCTGGAGAAGCACGAGAGGAGAAAGAAGGGGAGTTGGTTATCCCGGGCGGGAGCCGAGACCTCGGTGAGTCCTCACCCGCCGCCGCCGCTTCCCGACCGCACCGCGCCCGCCTGCCCGCCTCCCAGGATCAGGCAGACCTGGAGACGTGCGCCCCGCGAACCTGGCGCAGCAGACACCGCCCCCTGGTCAGGCCGCTGGGGAGACGCGGGCGAATCGACGGGCTCGCACGGGGCAGCCCCCTCCCCCAGCCGCCGCCGCCGCCGCCAGATCTGCAGGTCTCTCCTGGGCTAGGTGGCTGGGCGGGGACGAGGGGGGAGGGGCGGGGGCGAAGGGGGAGGGGCGCGAGCCGCGCCTTTAAAGCGGGCAGCGGCCGGAGCTGGCGCAGCCCAGCCGAGGTCTGAGCCCGAGACGGGGCGGGCGTGCGTTTGTTTATGTTTCGCTCGGGCCCGCTCAAGTGCTTCCCGCGGCGTCGCCACCAAAGTCTGTGGCGCCTTCGGCTCTTCTACGGGTCCCTGGCCCTGCCGCCTCCGCGCTCCCCTGCTACCCCACTCCCAGCGGAAGAGACCGAACTGGCAGCTCCTTTCTCCCCTCTTCGCCCGCGGGCCGGGAGGGCGGACGTGGGTCCGAGTGCAGACGAGCCCTTGTCACTTCCAGAAAAAAGAAAAGACGGGAAGGGGGACAGGCAGCTCCGCGGGTGTTCGCAAACGGTCGAGCCGCGCAAGAACGGCCACTTTGGGATTTTGTGCGGTTTATTTTCTCACAGACGTTGTGCCCTCCACCCCCTTCCCAGTAAAGGACAAGGGGAGGGGACAAGTAGGAACATAAATCTTCCAACAGGTCGGGAATCACCAAGTCTCCCGGGCCGCCAGAAAACCCGGACTAGCACGTTCATCACCTCCTTGCTCCCGCTGCTGCCATCTTGACAGTTTTCCCCCCTTCACTCAAGTCCTTTAAAAACACTAGCGGGAGAGAAGAAGGACGCGCACACCGAGTCACGGGGAGGAAAAAGGGAAGCGCCTGGCCCAGCTCGGAAGCAGATCCGGAGTCACCGGGAAGGCGACCGCCCCGCTGCACAGCTCTGGCGCCTACCTCGGTTCCTTCCCTTCAGGGACGAGGGGGGAGGACGCACAATCCCGCGCGGGCCCGGGGCACGGCGAGGAGGGGGCGCGCAACCTCAGCGAAAGAGAGGCGCTCCGGCCACCGCCGCAGCCCTCCAGAAGAACCGCCTGTCAGCCTGCGTGCTGCCGCCTTCCACATTCCTCCTCCTCCCTTCCACGAGCAGGGCGGCCGCGGCAGCAGCACAAAGTTATAGACACACGCAGGGTGCCTCAACCTAAGCTGACGGCGGGCGGGTCCCCGCCCAGGGGGAGGGCTGGGCAGAGGGCCCGGGTGTGCTGGTGTCCGTGTGTGTGCATGTGTTTGCGTGCACTCGCGCGCGCGCGCGCCTGCGCGGCTCGGCTCCGCGGGGCTGCAGGCGTGGGTGTCGGGGAGCGCGCCGCCGGCCGGGACTCGGCGGGCTCCGGCAGCGGTCCCTCCCCTTCTCCTCCTCCCTCCCAAGAGCCTCAACCACGACAAAGCGCGGCACTGGCCAAAGAGAAGGAGAGGGAGCGCAGAGTCTCAAACTGTCCATGAGCATAGTCTCGTAGCACCCGGGGTCCCCGGCAAGCGCGTGTGTCCGCCAGGCTCTGGGCCCGCCCTGGTGTCCGGTTCCCCATTAGAACTGGACACCAAGTAACACCTGAGATAAAATGCTGACCGTAGATAGCAAGGGTTGCCTCGGCGTGGAAATACTGACAAGCCAAGATGTTGGTGCCTTCAGGACTTCGATAACCTGATGCCCTCAGATTTGATCAGGCACCAAGCGGTTTACACTCTTACCCAGGACACTCGACCGCAATCGTGTTTCACTTTTCAGGGATTTGATGGCAGACGAGGGGAGAAGTGTAACTAACTCTGGAAAAAGCAAATTATTCCATTCTTAAACCCAAGAGCAGATTTTGAACAACTGTGAATGGGAAATAATTTTACTCTAATTTGTAAATGACAGCAAACGTCTAATTGCGCATTTTTGACTTTTTAAAGAATGATACTCCTTTAGGTTTAGAAAAAAATCTTTACAAGCTTTTATCCAATGATCAGTGCCCAAGTCATTCATTTGTGCACTAAGAATACCCTACATGCGACATGCACACCAAAACTCTATCCACTTTTGTTTATCAGTATCTTATTTCTTAAATCCTTCCAAGTCACTGGAAGTATCTTTGAGTCTAGAGCGGGCTCAGCAACACCCCGATACACAAAAAGGTCCAACCCAGCGTAGGCATAAGTCCGCCCACCCGGCGGATTCCAGGCTCCGGGCTTTGAGCAAGGCCCGTCACTCAAGTGACGCACGGCTCCGCCCCTGCACCAAGCTAGTTCGACGCGTACAAACAGATGATGTCATTGTATCCAAACGCGCGTGACCCGGGAGCTCGGCGCCCCGTCGCCATTCGCTGCGCTGCTCACTCGTCAAGCCATGCGGCACGCTGACTGGCCGCGGCCACGAGTCTCCAGGCTCAAGACACCCCTCTCCGCCCCCCGCCTCCGCCCCCAGCAAATAATAAACAATCGAGTAAAATTCTAAGGAGGGGAGGGAGGAGAGGAGAAAGCAGAAGCCAATCCTTTGCGCGCCAACAGAGGAAGAGTAAATGGGAAGGGGACGTGAGAAGACAGGGGAGGGGAGGGAAGGAGCAGACCTGGGGCGATGGGTCCCGCTGCGATGAGGTAGCGTTGGGGTAGGAAAGTTGGAGAGCACTCTGCGGGGCGCGCCAGGCAATGAAGGGGCGTTAGGGCCCTGGAGCCGCGGAGCTCTGGGCCCGGGGGCGGTGCGCGGCCCGCCGAGGGGGAGGAGCCTGAGACGCGCAGGGGTGGTGCGGGCGGGGCCGGCACACACGTGCGGGAGGAGGGCGGGAGCGCGCGCCCCACAGGCTCGCTCTGGGCGCGCGCCACCGACAACCGCGCGCGCTTGTTTACCAGCGCACGTGGGTGTTATTTTTAAATGGAATGTAGTGCTGGCTGCACAGCAGAGTGGCGGGCGCGTGGGGCCGCCTGCGCTGGCTGGGGGACGCGGCGGGGCCCGCTCAACGGCTTCCCGGGGCGCTGTTCCCGGGACAGCGAGACTGTCCCCACTGCGGGCTTCCAATGCAGTCGGGGGCTCAGACCCGGAAGCCTCACTACGAGTTTCGCGCTCTGCCCAAGCCTCAACGTAGACGAGGTGTTCCCGCCACGGAACACTGCCTTCGTAAGCCCGGGCTCGGCTCCCTCATTCACATTCCGGGGACAAAGCCACCTGCTTCTCTTAGACCTAGAGGCCGTGCCAGGCCAGATTTCACACGTTCACATACTGGCACACAACACCCTGGCTGCGAGGTGGACTCTCATTACCTTGCATGGTTTGTGCCCGTGTTGCAAATGTCCCCCAGTCCATGTGTGCAAGTCTCCTTGGGCTTACAGCTCTGTCCAAGTACAAACGCACTTCTGCTACATCGGGTTGTCTTTGGAAGAGGAACTCTGGAAAGAGGCCTCTGACTGCTTCCTGGGGTTGCTCCTCTGCGTGTGGCTCCTCTCCTCTCATAGTGGGTCTGTCCGCTGAGAAGCCCTGGTTTTGTATTTGGTTTATAGCTTGGCAGGGCGGACCTTGATTTACAAGACAATTCTCGACTTCAAGTGGCCATGGTGGCGGGGATGGTGGGGGGTGGGGGGCGGGGTGCGGGGCTAGAGCATATTCCCTGGAGTCTGGTGTTCAGCTTTGCACAAATAATCTGAAGGCCAGATCACCAGGGCTTTGCACCGTAATATCGCATAAAATCCAAAGGTACACGCTGTAAAAGAAATCCACCCTTTTTCTTCTCTAAATCTAAGCAATCTCGTCATTAAAGTGAAGACGTAGAAAGAATGTGTTTACACTGGCTGGGCTCTTAGCCATTAGAGTTTCACTAAAACCATGTTGAGTGCATTTTCAGAATGTATATCCCAAGGGCATTCCAAGAAAAATAGAAGAGCTAAAGATTCAGTAGATTAACTGAGCTCATTGTGACCCTCTTGGTGAAAAATGGAGGGCGGGGACATGGAACATCCATTTTTTTCAAGGAGCTGACAGATTTAGTTGAGAATATGATACCGTTTTTAAAAGTTCAGTATTTCTGGAGTTTAAAAACAGTGCAAGACAAATACAAGAGGTCATACATGTAGTATTTGGGTAAGTTTCAAATGAATTGAGGATCAAAACTTCAAATGGCAGTGACTATAAACATTCACCTTGGTAAATGTGCATCTTACTCAAAGAATTTACCCTTGTAATTTGTCCCTATGGCAAACTTTTGAAAACTCAGAGGTTGAATCTCAGTGAGTGTTCTTTAACCTTGAAATTGCTTTGACCTTTAAAGCCGCCTTGGTCTTTTTCCATTTCTGCCCCCCACCTTTTTTCTTAACTCTTTAATACAGGAAAGTCAAGTGAGTTTGTGGTTGTTGATCAAGAAGTAATGCCATCATGACCTTTGAGGTAGAATTTTTGGTCAAAACTTTCCCCACTTCTTGTTATACCCCATTTATTTCTACAAATGATTTAAGGTGGTAATTGTCCACTCCATTTGTAAATTCAGCCACTAGAGGAACAAAAAATATTTCACCTGAACGAGCAGAGTAGATTCACCATTTCAAACATGCAATTCTAAGGGTAGATGCCAGGGCTCTGCCTCTGAGGGGGCCACCATTCAGCAATCGTGTTCCCGCCCAGTCCTTCTTGTATCAAGGTGATACTCCCTGTGATCCCAGAGCATACTAGCTAGGGACTGAGCAAGATGCCTGTCAGCAAAGTGCTCATTTTCCTCTTGGGTTGGCTGCTTCTACATCTGTCTCAACAATGAAGACAGGAAACACAAATACAATATAAGCCTCCAAACAAATATGTGACTCAGCTGTAAAGAAAGGATCCCTAATATTCAGGTCTGTAGCTGTTCCCCTTCCTTTGTCTGACACCCTCATTAGTCCCTTCCGCTGACTCCCCACTCCTCAGCAAACTACTTATGTGGAAAACATTTACCGAACACTATATACCAAAGAGCTTGAGCTTTGGTTTGTCTTTCAGGGCATCATTCTAGACACCACCCTCTCTGAGAGTTTCTGGGGTTCCTGTCTTCTCTCTTCCTCTTTGCCACCTTCAGGTGTGACATACCCTGGCAGAGCCTTGTGGGAGAGGAAGAAATTTTTCTCTACCCTTCTAGGTTCTCTCAACTGGTCTAATAATGAAATCTATATGAGACTGATTAACAAGAGAAAATAACCAAATTTAATTACATACATATGTATGGGAACCCCACATCCATGAGAAATTCAGAGACAGAAAGAGAAAATGAAGTTTATATGGTAGCCTGAGCTAAAGGATGAGATAAGTCACCCGGGGCTTCAGAGGGAGGGAAGGTCATTCACAGGACAATAAGAAGAGCAGATATTCAGTAACTAAAAGTTTGCCCTACCCTATAGAAAGGTCATAAAAGTTTATCTCTGGTAATAATTCCCATTATAGGCAAAGCCCTCTATTTAAATTTTTCTAGGTAGTTAAAGAAGGGGCAAAAGTTTCTCATAAGCTTTTAGGGTCTCTGTTGCCTTCAGCTCAAAATAATTCACATACCAAAGTAGCTTGGGGAAGCCTATTCTAAACCTCTTCAGCTTCCCCCATGTCATTACAGTGCCGATCCTATGGTTCATTTGGAGGGCAACTATGTGTGTTTATAGCGAGAAAAAGTGGGGGATCCAAAAGAATTTGGAGACTTACCTGAGAGGAAATCTCATAAACGAGAAATTGGGAAAGAATCTATTTTAGTTTTATGAAATGATGATATCTAACTTTATTTGTCCCTGAACTAAGCACTTTATTTGCAGTGTTTAAGTCTCAAGAAGACCTTATGAAGTAGGTACTGTTGTGAGAACACCTAAACTTGTAGAGAATTTTTATGAGTTTATTTGAGCCAAATTGATGACATACACCGGGGAGCAGGATCTCAAATGCTCTGGAGAGTAAGAGTTTTTTCAGTTTCTTTTATGCATTTGAAATTAAGAAGGGAATGTAAGGAAAATTACCTGGAGGTGCGAGAAAGCAAGGCGGGGATTGAATTACAGGATAGTTACAAGATTATGTACCCTCCTGAGGGGGGGTTACGGTTAATTTCAAAGGTGTGTTAACCTAGATGCACAGAAACAATGGACAGGGCTTGCTTAAGGCAAAAATAAACCTTCTACTAAAGAAGTTATATGCCTGGGGTGTGACTATACACAATGACCTGCTCGGTTAGGAATTTATAATTAGATCACCATGTGAGATTACTTTCCATAGAACCCTTTTTTTCATCCAAAATACAGCAGTGCTAAACGGCATGGAGGTTAAGAATTCAGGCTCTCAGGTTAAGTCTGATCTCCTTACCAGCTGTGTGACCTTGAGCTGTTATTTAACCATTGAGCTTCAGTTCCTCATTCATAAAATGAGAATAATACCTTCTAGGATTGTTGAAAGGATTGGGTTAAGTGATATTATGAATTGAAAACATTTAGAATTAGAATACTAGGGGAGGTACTTTTTAAAATAGTGATGCCCAGGCTCCATCTTAGATCAACTGAATTAGAATCTTTAGGGGTAGAGTTTGGCATCAACATTCTTTTAAATGTTTTCCAGATAAATCTAATGAAGTGAAGATTGAGAACAGTGAGCTAAAGCTCTCTCTTCTGTACTCTCCAGTGTTTGCGCTCAGCTATGACTGACTTCTGCTTAAGAATGATGATAGAGCCATAAAAACAATAACAACAACAACAACAACAACAACAACAACAACAAAACTACACACAAAGAAGCATATCCCATACATATAACATCTCACTTTATCTATAAAACAACCTAACCCAGCAGGAACCATTCTTTTGATTTTACGGGACTTTTCCCCAAGTCACACAGTGAATGGGCAGACCCAGGATTTGAAATGACAGCTGTCTGAATCCATGGCTTGTGCTCTTCCCCCAACCTTGCACTGTCTCTTCAATAGCATTTCTTTATGTGGGCCATTTGGCCTAGAGAAATGGAGCTGGAACCACACAAGCACACATCACCCCAAGCACTAATTCAACCAATCCAAAGCTGGTGGTTGGCCAAATCCTCCCCATCAGGTTGTTTTTTTGGCTCTCTCTCTAAAGCTTTTAAAGTTTTCGAGTCTTTTGCCAAGATTTGAAAAGGAGATTTCATCTAAAAACCAGATTTCTAACTCTTCTTGAAAAATTAGAAGATATGGTAACACTGGCATCATAACTGTATGGCAACGATCAGCTGCTATGTGCTCTCCAGTTCACCTCCTTTTCCTCAGGCCCTCTTCCCTCATTTATGTATCCTGACCGATCTCTAGGCATTTGATTTAGCCACCCGAACTGGTGTTTCCTACCTTTACAGTGGCATGCTAGAGTTGGCTCTTTCAGGTTCACGAAAAGTAACTGTGCACATCTCTTTCCAGCATTTTGTTCAGTAAATCACATTGGTAGCTTGATATGGACCATTGTGAGAGTATTTACCCCACAGAAATTGATAAATACGAACAATCAAGTCTTTTTTTTTTCCCCCCCTAAGAGTCAGTAGGGCCAGCACATCATTGCCCCTACTCCACTCAGCCATTGTATGGTGTTCTGAGGATGAAGATTTGTTCTGAACAGAAAGTGAATGGAACAGAAGCACTTGAGAAGCTGTAACTCAACTCTGCTTAGCAATTGGTTATACATTATCTAACCTTGTTTTTAAAGTACTTCCATTTAATGTAGTGGAGTAGATACCCAGAACAAACCTCTTGATGAAAAGTAAAACTGGATAAGATTTATGTACTATTTTTTTAAAAGTGAATCATGTTGCTGGCAAGAAAGTAAGAAAACCATGAAGAACAAAAACAAAGTTAAGGTGGGATCCCTGGGAAGTGAGCAACCTCCTAGAAAATCTATCAAGCTACAGTGTCCTTGAGCTTCCACTTCAACAGTTCTGCAGGGGCTGACAAAAGATAAAGTCTCAGGCCTGTCTAAGATCATGAGCATAATAAGAACCTCTCTCAATGAACACTGGTACAGCCACTATGAGAAACAGTATGGAGATTCCTCAAAACATTAAACATAGAACTACCAAATGACCCAGAAATCTCACTTCTGGATATAGATCCAAAAGAAATAAAACAACTCTCTCAAAAAGATGTCTGCACTTCTATGTTCACTGCAGCATTGTTCACAATAGCCAAGACACAGAAACAATCTAAGTATCCACTGAGGAATGAGTGGATAAAGAAAATGTGGTATATATGCAATGGAATATTACTCAGCCATAAACAGAAGGAAATTCTGCTATTTGCAACATGGAAGAAACTTGAAAACATTATGCTAAGTGAAATAAGTCAGACAGAGAAAGACGAACACTTTGATCTCACTTATATAATTGGAATCTAAAAAAGCCCAATTCAGAGAAGCAGAGGGTAGACTAGTGGCTGCCAGGGGCTGGGGCAGGGGAAATGGGGAGATGGAGGTCAAAGGGTACAAACATCCATTTAGAAGAAGAGTAAGTCCTGGGGAACTAATGTACAGAGCTGATGTATAGTTAACAACACTGTATTGTATATTTGAAAGTTATTAAGAGAGTAGATCGTAAATGTTCTCACCACACATATATAAAAAAAAGGTTACTATGTGATCTGATGGATGTGGTAATCATTTCACAATATATATGTATATCGAATTATCACATTGTACACTTTAAACTTACACGGTTACATGTCAATTATATCTCAATAAAGCTGGGAAAAAAACAATTTAAAACAAAATAAAACATTTCTATGTGTAAAAAAAAGAACCTCTCCTATAAAACTGGGACTCCAAAGAGCCAAAATAAAAATGAATGTGAAACTGCTATGCAAAAGAGGACTCTCCCTAAAATGTGCCTGTCTCTATCCTGGAGCTGGATGGAGGAATAAAAAAAGATACATAAATCTTCCTTGTAAGTTCATAACTATGGTGTGGTCTGCATGTAAGATTGTGACCCAAATTCATGATACCATGAAATTAAAAAAAAAATTAATGAGCCCAATTTTGAAGTACTCCAAACAACTGGCATTAGCAAATGAAAATTCTCGCTGGAGGAATATCCTAAACCTAGGTCCCAAAGGATACCCACAGATAAAGGTTCAGGAACAGAAATTCACAATAGAAAACACACGTGCACACAAACATACACACACACACGGAAAAGGAAAGGAAGGAGAAGGAAAGGAAGGAAGGAAGGAAGGAAGGAAGGAAGGAAGGAAGGAAGGAAGGAAGGAAGGAAGGGAGGAAGGTAGGTTGGTTCATAAGGAAGAGCAGATTCAAACAAAAAGTAAGGTCAACTACATCATATATAGAAAAGTTAAGAGAGTAAATCCTAAGAGTTCTCATCACAAAACAAATTTTTTTCCTTTTTTTCTTTTTTTCCTTCTTTTTATTGTATCTATATGAGAAGATAGATGGTAGCTGAAGATACTGTAGTAATAATTTTATATGTGTAAATCAAATCTTCATGCTATATGCCTTAAACTTTACAGTGATGCCAATTACTTCTCAATAGACCTGGGGGAAAAGTAAGGTCAGACACAAAAAGATTTGGGGTATTGGAATAAACAGACTATAACTGTGCTTAAAATATTTTAAGAAACAAAAGAATCTTGAGAATATAAGCAAGGAACAAGAGTCTATAAAAATCAGCCAAGTAGGTTTGAAATCAAAGTACTTCTTACTTTTAATTTTTTCTTCCCAACTAGATTTTAGGTACTTGAAGATATAGGAGCCAGGTCGAACACCTTATAGGTATTGTTTGCCAATTGAAGGAAGGAAGTTCTCAACTCTTCTTTTGAAAGCCAGCAGTAAGAATTGAGTTTGTGGCAATATTTTGAAAATCCTACTGTAAGATTTGACATATCACTTCTCAGGGAAAGGAAGACAGGAAGGCAGAATTAATGAAATGCTGCCAGCTGATTGGCCTGCAGCAGATGGCACTGGGCTTTGTAAGTGGTCCATCTACTCCATTTCTCATCTTAGGAAAACTTGTGAAGTAAAAGCATGTGTTCATGTCCACTTGTTAGAAAATCTATTTTAAATGCTTAGTAATTCAAATCTTAAATACCAATTACTTTCAAAACATTGATGTAGTACTTAAAAAAAAATCAAGGCCATGTGGAACCATTCATTATCTTACAGAATGTATGGCATCTCCCTGGTGCAATTTGGCATGTCCACTAATGCGTAAAGTTTTCTGGAATGGTCTAACACTAAAGCCCCCATAGATTGTGTTTTAGGGATCAAGGGACAGTAAATGTGATTATTGCCTCTTCTACATTTATGCTTGGAAATAGAGTACACCTGTAAAATAAGAAGATGACAGGAAAAACGTGAAAGTTAGGCAAATTTGGCAATTCTGTTATAAACAGCTCAAAACCCTTAAGTCAGAAATGAAGACTGTATATATGTTATAGCGAACCTTGCCATAGAAAAGTACTAGGTAAAGCTACCACAGTCCTTATGAGGATGGTATATTTGTCTGAGCATTATTCATTAGGGATGGTTCAAACATCTTAGAAGAAAGTTTCTCCTTTGTTGGAGGAATTTTTCTCTCCGTTCAGGTTCTGGTGGAGCCTTTTTTGGTGGCCTATCAGAATAGGAGTTCCAGTGGTGATAGGGGGACCTACTTTGTGAGGCCACTCAAACCAGTCCAAAAGATGGCATTCAATGAGTCTGGCCTGAGAGCACCTGGCTTCTCACCAGAGAAGAAATTCTGGTTGGTGGTTCAATCCACCCTTCTTGAAAGGTAACTCTTTTCTGTGTGTTGGAAAGGGCTCCCCTTCACTCCTTTCCCCACTATCTGGAGTAGTTCACATTCCCTTAACATTACATTTCTTTGCCCTCTTAGGGGGTACTTGTGCTCATTTCTGGAGAGATAGCTGATGCCACCAAAATGGGTGACAAATTGCTAAGTGAGACATATGTGAAGAGGAAGTGTCCAGGCCTCCAAACACCAGTTATTTTATGAAAGCATAACATCCGAACCTCACACATTTGCACAGCATTTAGAGTTGGTCCTTTTGTAATTTCACTTCTTAAATGTATAATTTGAAGTCTTTTTTTTTTTTACACTTAAAATGACTTTTAAGAATCTGTATTTATTTTGGAAACTAATAATGAAGCCAACTGAATAATTCCATAAAAGAACATAATCCCTGGGGTACTTGTCCTGTTTAGGGAACTGACTGAATCCAGTGCTTTTGGTCAGGCCTTCCTATTTGCTACAGAGAGTAGAACTCCTTTTGGAGTTTGTGGGGATTTTGCCAATGAATAAAAAGATGAGATTAGAGCTGCCCCCTCCCTTTTCACTGTGTCATGAAAATATGTTGTTGAAGAGTGAAGGGGTTATCATGACAACCAACTGGAAGAGTTGTGACCTACATGGAGCCTAGAAACAGGAGACAGTGGCCTGTACAGGCCACCATTTCTTTAGTGGACAGGCAGCGCAGAGGAGGGCCCAATAGCTAAGGGAAGTTCAGTGGCTTCAGAAACCACTGTCAGCTGTCCCCCAGACCTGACAACTCTCTGGATTAAGTAGCAAAATCACGTTTCTTTACTTGCTGCATAGAGAATCAGATCTGAGCTGGAGAAACCACAGGTGAAATAATTTCATGAAGCCCAGTCTAAAAGAAATGGCTATTTTGACCCATTTCCCCCCTCTAAACTCAATATTATCAATAAATCATTCTTTTGAAACCGATCCCCCAGTGAACAATTAAAATTGCATTTCTTTGTCAAAAGTGTAAGAACTAGTTTGTCTATGTACGTTTTAAGTTAGTCCCTCGTCACTTTTTCATAGTTGTAGTACATTAATATTGAAATTAGGTCAGGTCAAAAGTCACATGTCGTTGTTGCTTAACTTCTGGACTCAAAAAAATACTCGGAAGATGAGAACATTAGATGACCTGGGCAATTCCTTCTAGAGGCCTTTAGTGTGGTCCCACCTAACGCTACTTCATTCATTCATATATACGTGTTTATTAACCTCGATGCTTTCAACTTATCTAATATGAAACAAAAGCATTTAAAATATTATTTAAGTATCTATGCTTTTTACTGGTTCTATATCTATGAGGTTGGTACTTCCTATCTCCTTCGGCATAGACTTTTTTTTCACTTTTTATCAAGAAACATAATATGCTTATGGAAACTCAAAGAACAGGTTACAGCTTATCTAATCAAATGCAGTTTAATGAATGGTTATTAAGAGAACACCCATAAAACTAACACCCAGGTTAAGAAATAGAACATTGCTAGCACCCTACAAATCTCTGGGGTGCCGTTCCCCTTCAAAACACTCCTCTCTCTCCTGAAAAGTAATCATTCCTAACTTTTGCAGTAATCATTTCTTTGTTTTTCTTTATAGTTTTCCACCTATTTTCATCTCCAAACACCCTCATTTAGTTTTGCCTATTTCTGATTGTCATGTGAATGGGATCACACTGTGTATGTAACCTTTTCTCTGTGTTCTTTTGTGTTCTCTTGCTTCTCTCTCTTGTTATGTTTGTTAGGTTTACCCATGTTGCTGTGTGCTGCTGTACTTCATTTTTGTTGCCATATAGTAGTCTATTATTTATCTTATTTTATCAATTAACATTGATGGCTGATGGGGTTGTTTCCAGTTTAGAGCAATTATGAACATTGTTTTGCTTTTTTTAAAAATAATTTTTTATTTTTTAATTACAGTCGACATACAGTTTCAACATGGCTTCTTCTGTATATCCTTCATTATAGGACTTCTGTTCAGCTGGACTTCAGGCGGTTCTCAATGATGGTTGTTCTATAGTTTAGTTGTAATTTTGATGTGGTCGTGACAGGAGGCGAGCACAGCGTTTCCTTACCCTGTCATCTTGACTGGAAGCCTGAACACTGGTGTTCCAAACACCCCTTGGCATGTGTGCATGAGTTTAGTATACACTTAGGAGAAAAATTTCTGGGCCACAGGCAAGTTCAACTTCCTCTTCACTGAATGTCAGTCTGTTCTCCAAAGTTGCTGTACAGTTTACACTCTCACCAGCACTGTATGAGTGTGCTCCTTGTCCACATTCTCACTAGCACTTGGAATGGTAGGGCTGTTTGATTTTTTTATCTTCCTTTTTTTAGTGATGATGGATTTAAATAATTTAGATTTAGTTAAGACTTATTGAGCACCTGCTAAAGCAGCAGTGCCTGTACTAGGAGCGTCTATATTTAATCATTAAGTTACAAAAGCCCTATAAAGGAGATGATGTTCTTCCCATTTCATAAATGAGGAAATTGAAGCCACAGCCTGGAGGTTTCCCAGTCAAGGCCCTGACAAGGCTGGGACTTGAACCCAGGTCTTGCTGACTTCAAAAGACCACATTCTGTCCATATTAGTACACAATCTCCTTCTCCATCTCTGTTTCCCCTTATCGTCACCTGAAAGACAGCTGGCTGGGTAGCAAGCATGTTGCTTATGGCCCACCTAAGGCCCTCAGTGGGGACCAGGCTCTGACTTTGACCTCACACATGCCCTGCTTTAGCTAACAGAATTCACCGCCTGAAGGAAACATTACAGAGGTCATGCTGCACTAACCCAGTAAAAACACATTTCTCTTGTTATAAAGGATTCCTCTTAAACTCTCTTTTAACTAGTGTATTCTGTTTCAACTCCCAGAAACCCACCTCCTTCTCTTTCAGTGCTGGCCTTAGTCCTTTTGCAATGGAATCTTCCCTCTCATACCCTGAGCTAGCTAAGGGCAAAGACTACGTCTTAATCCCTTTTTGAAAAATCATATATTATGGGAAAATGTCAGCCAAAAAGGGTAAAGTTTCAGTTATGCAAGATGAATAAATCCTGGAGATCTACTCCACAACATAGGGCCTATAGTTAAAAATACTGTATTATATACTTAAAATTTTGCTGAGAGGGTAGATCTTATGTTAAGTTCTGTTACTATAAAAGAAAAAGAATTTTAATTAATTAATTAAGAAAAGAAAAAAAGGAAGGAAAGAAGAAAGGAGTAAGGTAGAAATACATTTTTAGAGGTGACGGATAGGTTTATGATCTTGATCGTGGTGATGGTCTCACAGGTATATACTTATGTTCAAACTCATCAAGTATTATACATTAAATATGTACAGCTTTTTGTACGTCAATCATACTTCAATAAAGTGGCTAAAATAAAATAAACAAGTAAGATTTTAAAATTGTATGTTGAATGCCCAGACCAAGGATCAATGTGCGAGAAGAGCACAGAAACCAGGAGACATGGCTTCCCTTCTCTGCTCCATCCTCGGCTCTCCCAGGCCATTTGATCTTCCCAAGTTTCCAGTTCCTCTTGAAAGCAGAAAGGGCTGGACCAGAGAATCTCAGAGGTGCTTTGTAGTACTAGCATCTGTGACTGTGTTAATTTCTTCAACAAGCCCTTAGCTACACCTTCTGATTGCACCATTTTACAAACAAAACTTCTGGCACATGTCATTGATACTCACATAAAATGCCAAAGAGCTGTTTTGTTTTCCCTTTTTTATAGGTTTGGAGGCATTTTTTATTTCTTCATGGTTTATCTATTTTTAAGCATTATATTTAGTTCTTTTTTTTTTAAACAAGGGCCATTTTTGCTGTTTTCCTACTGGACTGGAAGCTCGGCGATGCCAGGGGTTGTATCTAATTTGTCTCTGTATTTCTGGCACATAGCAGGCACTCGATAAATGTAATAAAAAAAAAAAAGAGGCAAGGATGAAAGAGGGAAGGGCAGGAGAGAGGAAAGATGGACTGATCTTTGGAATCTGCCCATATCTGTGATATCACTGAGACTGTTGATATTTCAACCACATTTCCTGCCTATGGAGGGTGCCATTGGTAGCCAGCTCTGACCTTTTACTGAATCTGCAAATCATCAGAGCTATACAAAATTACATTATTTTTATTGAAGCCTTTTGCAGGTACCTAATGTAATCATGGCCTTAATAAAGGATGCCAAGTGCCCCTGAGTGCAAAGGAGAAGTGAAAAATATTATAATAAAGTTACCAGACTCATTTGGCTTCTAACCATAGAAAATATACTGCTCTGGGAAACCCTTATTCCTGCTGAGTTGGCATTACTGTAAGGCAACCTGCTTCCTGACAGTTTCCGTTAGTGTGTTTTAGAGGTGTTCTTTAGGAAGGTTGATTTTCTTTACCTGGGTCCAGCTCTGGGCTCTACTAAATTCCTAGTTAACTGTGATTTATTATGAATATGCCCCAATTACATTTCCTCCCAATAGTTGCCCTAACTCAAATGTAAAACACAAATTTTAGTTTGCTCAACTATGTTCTATTGTGCTTAGCCAGAGTGTCCTCCTGCACTCTTGACAACCCTTCTCCCCTTAGAAACAAGTCTTTGTACTTCTGACCTTTCCCCAGGGAGCAGGGGGATGGGAAACAGACTTGCTCTCCCTCCCTCTGACCCCCTCCCCTCCATCAAGCAAATTCTGACCACTGGCTGGTCTGGGAGAATCAGGCTGCCAATTTAGTTTTTCTTTACCACTTCCCTCTAAGGTATTCAGGAAAAGAAAACTAATCTCTAGGTAGAAAGGTGAACGATATTTTTCCAAGCACTGGAATAAGCCTATAATAGAGCCAGACTGACTCTGGGTTAAGCTTCTGTCTATAGGGTTTGCAATTCTCAAGTCTGCTGGGCCATGGAGAGGTTCTGAAGGAAGGCCCAGGCACTGAGCCACTCTAGTGTGGGGCTTGGGGGTCCTGGGACAGCTTCTGACCCCAAGGGATCTAGCCTTTACCCTGTTTCAGAGGGAGAGGGCAGAGAGCAGAACTGTCCTCAGCTCTACACCAGGCAATTCCAGCACAAGGTTGAAGTGAAGGACCTGAGGGAGGAGACCACATGAAAAAGAGGTACCCGCCATCCTACTCTTGCCCCTTTTGGCTTCACTTTTGGCTGCTTGTGTGTCAGGCTGTAGAGCTAATTATGGCGATCACCCTCCTTTCCATTCCCTTCCCCTCAGTACTCTTCGGTTATTCAGCAATACTTCAGGAGTTGACCTCGTTGTGGAAGATACTGTGTCAAGTGTGAAGAAATCGCCTGCCTTGTCCCAAAGCTCTCAGTTGCTCAGTGCTATGCTAATGCCGAGGCTGTTGGGTCAAACCCTGTGTAGGCCCATGTTTAAAAACTAGATGATAGACTTCTTAAAGGTAGGGATGTCTTAGCCTTTTCCCTTCCTGGGTTTACAGGAGCCGTTACAACGACTCTGCCAATATCCTCCAACCACTGCCCTAGCTGGAAAATTAAGATCTCACACATCCAGGCATGACTATTGTTGAATGGTATTTAGGTGCTGTTGTAAATCCTTATCACTATGAATTTTTCTCAATCAATATATAATAAAGTAGAGCCACAATCATGGGCAAGGTCTTGGCTCCTATTGACATTAGGACAGGGCCCTCATCTACAGAAAGGTTGGGCAAAAGTTTCAATGGATATTTTGTATCTGACTGACTGCCGATTATCCCCATTCCTAGATCTCTGGCTTCCTTTCTTTTGGGATGAGGCTAAGGAAAGATGCCAATGCTTTCTCATTGGCGAGGGGATTCTGTAATAGTAGATGATGGGCACTTCACCTCTTTGTGCTTCTGCTCGAGTTGGTCTATAGCCGTTGTCACAGGAAAGATTCAGCTGAGGGAAAAATCCCTCTTTGCAAAGAGATGAGCTACATAATAAAGCCTTTAAATTTATTCTTGGCTTCATAACCACCACCACTGCCTTCATTTTAATCTTGCATAGCTTAAAAAAA